>NC_084833.1:72467811-72770842 GCF_033115175.1 Lepus europaeus
CTGTTGCTTAGTATTCCAAGATATGAATGAACTACAATTTATTTTTCTGTTCCTCTACTGACAAGAATGTTTCAACTTTCCCTGTATTAACCAGTTTGCAATTATAAGGATGTCCTCTTGTGCAAAAATTTCTCTAGAATATTCATTTTTTCAAAAAAAGGAATTATAGTACCATTTTTTACTGTGATAACATACAGCTAACATAAAAGATAACATTTTAATGAATATAATCCAGTGACTTTTAATGTATTCATAATGTTGTGCAGCTATTGTCACTATTTCAATAATGCTTTTATCTCAAATAGATTATGAATATATAAAGGGGAAGGGGTCGGGGGTAGAGATTGTGGGCCTGGGGTCTCGCTTCCCCTCCTCCCCTTTCCCTGGTCCTCTATCCCTGGGGCCATTTGTTAAAAAAGAATAATAAAAGGATTAAAAAATACTGCCAAAAACAAACGGATGAACAAACTAAAGGAAACCTCATACCAATTAAGCAGTCACTCTACCTTTCTCCCTATCCCCAGTCCTGGCAATCACTAATCTGCTTTTTTGTTTCTATGGATTTGTCTGTTTTGAATAAGTGAAACCATAGTATATGACCTTTCATGTCTGGCTTCTTTCAATTAGCGTAGTGTTTTCAAGGTTCACCCACATTGTACACAGTGCTGTGAGTGTATTAGTAACAGTTAGTAGTAACTGTTAGGGACTGAATGTGTCATGCCCTCAATTCAATGTGGGGGCTGTAACCCCCAGTGTGATGGTGTTAGAGATGAGGTCTGGCAGATAATTAGATGAGGTCATGATAGTTTGTCCCCATGATTCTCACCATGATAGGAAAAGGAAGAGATCGCCACATGAGGCCGCAGGTGAGGCCATCTGCAAGTCAGAAAAGAGCCCTCACCGGGACTGACTCCTTGACTTTAGATTTCCCAGCCTCAAGAATCATGAGAAATCAATGTCTATTGTTTAGACTGCACACTCTGTGATAGTCTGTTATAATAGCCTAAGCTAAGATAGCAACAAAAATAGTTACTAGCACTATTCCTTTTTTCCTCTTGTTCTTCCCCCCCCCCCCAGTTAATAGACTTAATTAACATTTGGGTTGTTCCTGCCTTTGACTGTTATAAATGATGCTACTATGAACATTGATATACAAGTTTTCATGTTGCATATGTTCTCATTTCTCTTGAGTATATATCTAAGTACAGAATTGCTGGATCATACCATAACTCTGGGCTTAACTTTGGAAAACAGTCTGACAGTTTCTCAAAAAGTGACTTTGGCACTTTGTATTCCCATCACCACTGTATGAAAGTTCCAGCTTTGATGCTTAAAGATGTGATACACGCAGAAACACAGAAACACAGTCATCAATATGAAAGAAGGTAAAGGAAGGAAACCCAAAAATGATAGGGCAAAGTTACTACTTATCGATAGTCACATTAAAAGTTAAAGGCCTGAACAATCCAGTTAAAAGACACTGAGTGGCTGATTGGGTTAAGGAACAAAACCCATCTATTTGCTGCTTACAAGAAACACATCTTTGTAACAAAGATGCACACAGACTGAAAGTGAAAGGCTGGAAAAAGATATACCATGCCAAAAGAAATGAAAAAAGAGTGGGCATAGCAATCTTAATATCAGATAACATAAATTTTACCACAAAAACTATTAGGAGAGACAAAGAGGGACACTATATAATGATTAAGGGATCCATTCAACAGGAAGATATAACGATTATCAATGTATATGCACCTAATTACAGGGCACTGGTTTATTTAAAAGACTTGTTAAGGGAATTAAAGGGAGACTTAGACCCCAATACAATAGTACTGGGGGACTTCAATACTCCACTCTCAGAGATAGACAGATCAACAGGACAGAAGATCAACAAGGAGACAGTAGATTTAAATGACACTATAGCTCAAATGGACCTAACAGATATCTACAGAACTTTTCATCCTACACAGAAAGCATTTACATTCTTCTCAGCAGTACATGGAACCTTCTCTAGGATTGACCACATACTAGGCCATAAAGCAAGTGTCAGCAAATTCAAAAGAATTAGAATCATACCATGCAGTTTCTCAGACCATAAAGGAATGAAGTTGGAAATTAGCAACTCGGGAATCCCTAGAGCACGTGCAAACACATGGAGACTGAATAACATGTTCCTGAATGAACAATGGGTCATAGAAGAAATTAAAAGAGAAATCAAAAATTTTCTGGAAGTAAATGAGGATAACAGCATATCATACCAAAACCTATGGGATACAACAAAAGCAGTGTTAAGAGGAAAGTTTATATCAATAGGTGCCTACATCAAGAAATTGGAAAGCCACCAAATAGATGAGCTTTCAGTTCATCTCAAGGATCTAGAAAATCAGCAGCAAACCAGACCCAAATCTAGTAGGTGAAGAGAAAAAATTAAAATCAGAAGAAATCAACAGGGTTGAATTAAAAAAATAAATTACAAAAAATCAGCCAAACAAGGAGCTGGTTTTTTGAAAAAATAAACAGAATTGACACCCCATTGGCCCAACTAACTAAAAAAAGAAAAGACCTAAATCAATAAAACCATAGATGAAAAAGAAAACATAACAACAGACACCACAGAAATAAAAAGAATCATCAGAAATTACTACAAGGACTTGTATGCCAGCAAACAGGGAAATCTATTAGAAATGGATAGTTTCCTGGACACATACAACCTACCTAAATTGAATCAGGAAGACATAGAAAACCTAAACAGACCCATAACTGACACAGAAATTGAAACAGTAATAAAGGCCCTCCCAACAAAGAAAAGCCCAGGACCAGATGGATTCACTGCTGAATTCTACCAGACATTTAAAGAAGAACTAACTGCAATTCTTCTCAAACTATTCAGAACAATCGAAAAAGAGGGAATCCTCCCAAACTCTTTCTATGAAGCCAGCATCACCTTAATTCCTAAGCCAGAAAAAGATGCAGCATTGAAAGAGAATTACAGACCAATATCCCTGATGAACATAGATGCAAAAATCCTCAATAAAATTCTGGCCAATAGAATGCAACAACACATCAGAAAGATCGTCCACCCAGACCAAGTGGGATTTATCCCTGGTATGCAGGGATGGTTCAATGTTCACAAAACAATCAACGTGATACACCACATTAACAGACTGCAAAGAAAAACCATATGATTCTCTCAATAGATGCAGAGAAAGCATTTGATAAAATACAACGCCCTTTCATGATGAAAACCCTAAGCAAACTGGGTATAGAAGGAACATTCCTCAATACAATCAAAGCAATTTATGAAAAACCCATGGCCAGTATCCTATTGAATGGGGAAAAGTTAGAAGCATTTCCACTGAGATCTGGTACCAGACAGGGATGCCCTCTCTCACCACTGCTATTCAATATAGTTCTGGAAGTTTTAGCCAGAGCTATTAGGCAAGAAAAAGAAATTAAAGGGATACAAATTGGGAAGGAAGAACTCAAACTATCCCTCTTTGCAGACGATATGATTCTTTATTTAGGGGACCCAAAGAACTCTACTAAGAGACTATTGGAACTCATAGAAGAGTTTGGCAAAGTAGCAGGATATAAAATAAATGCACAAAAATCAACAGCCTTTGTATACACAGGCAATGCCACGGCTGAGAAAGAACTTTTAAGATCAATCCCATTCACAATAGCTACAAAAACAATCAAATACCTTGGAATAAACTTAACCAAGGACGTTAAAGATTTCTACGATGAGAATCACAAAATCTTAAAGAAATAGAAGAGGATACCAAAAAATGGAAAAATCTCCCATGCTCATCGATTGGAAGAATCAACATCATCAAAATGTCTATTCTCCCAAAAGCAATTTATAGATTCAATGCAATACCAATCAAGATACCAAAGACTTTCTTCTCAGATCTGGAAAAAATGATGCTGAAATACATATGGAGACGCAGGAGACCTCGAATAGCTAAAGCAATTTTGTACAACAAAAACAATACCAGATCTCAGAACATTCTACAGGGCAGTTGTTATCAAAACAGCATACTACTGGTACAGGAACAGATGGATAGACCAATGGAACAGAATAGAAACACCAGAAATCAACCCAAACATCTACAGCCAACTTATATTTGGTCAAGGATCTAAAACCAATTCCTGGAGCAAGGACAGTCTATTCAATAAATGGTGCTGGGAAAACTGGATTTCCACATGCAGAAGCATGAAGCAAGACCGCTACCTTACACCTTACACAAAAATCCACTCAACATGGATTAAGGACCTAAATCTACGACCCGACACCATCAAATTATTAGAGAACATTGGAGAAACCCTGCAAGATATTGGCACTGGCAAAGACTTCCTGGAAAAGACCCTGGAGGCACAGGCAGTCAAAGCCAAAATTAACAATTGGTATTGCATCAAATTGAGAAGTTTCTGTACTGCAAAAGAAACAGGAGAGTGAATAGGCAACCGACAGAATGGGAAAAAATATTTGCACACTATGCTATGGATAAAGGATTGATAACCAGAATCTACAAAGAGATCAAGAAACTCCACCACAACAAAACAAACAACCCACTTAAGAGATGGGCCAAAGACCTCAACAGACATCTTTCCAAAGAGGAAATCCAAATGGCCAACAGACACATGAAAAAATGTTCAAGATCACTAGCAATCAGGGAAATGCAAATCAAAACCACAATGAGGTTTCACCTCACCCCGGTGAGAATGGCTCACATTCAGAAATCTACCAACAATAGATGCTGGAGAGGATGTGAGGAAAAAGGGACACTAACCCACTGTTGGTGGGAATGCAAACTGGTAAAGCCACTATGGAAGTCCATCTGGAGATTCCTCAGAAAACTGAATATAACCCTACCATTCAACCCAGCCATCCCACTCCTTGGAATTTACCCAAAGGAAATTAAATTGGCAAGCAAAAAAGCCGTCTGCACCTTAATGTTTATTGCAGCTCAATCCACAATAACTAAGACCTGGAATCGACCTAAATGTCCATCAACAGTAGACTGGATAAAGAAATTATGGGACATGTACTCTATAGAAAACTATACAGCAGTAAAAAAAAAAAAATGAAATCCGTCCATTTGCAAAAAAAAAAAAAAATGGAGGAATCTGGAAATAAAATGGAGGAATCTGAGTGAAATAAGCCAGTCCCAAAGAGACAAATATCATATGTTCTCCCTGATCAGTGACAACTAACGGAGCACCAAAAAGGAAACCTGTTAAAGTGAAATGGACACTATGAGAAATGGTGACTTGAACAGCTCTTGTGCTGACTGTTGATGTACAATGTAATACTTTATCCCTTTTAGTATTTATTTTTGGTTGTTCTACTTAATACTACTGATTGAATTCTGTAATTAATACAGTTATTCTTAAATGTTGAAACTTAAGTAAAAAGTGATCCCTGTTAAATATAAGAGTGGGAATAAGAGAGGGAAGAGATGTACAGTTTGGGACATGCTCAAGCTGACTTTCCCCAAATGGTGGAGTTAGAAACGTGCCAGGGCCACAGCAGAGAGCTGGACTGGAAGAGGAGCAACTGGGACAGAATCCAGCTCCCCAACCTGGACTAGAACCCGGAGTGCCGGCGCTGCAGGCAGAGGATTAGCCTAGTGAGTGGTGGCGCCGGCTGGTAGTGTGGAAATTTTAAAAATATACATTTCCCAGGTTTTTAACTGTGCACATGTTTTTAAATTGTAATAAAATGGGGTTGGTGCTGTGGTTCGTAGGTAAAGCCACTGCCTACAGCACTAGCATCCTGTATGGACATTTCTTAGAGTCCCAGCTGCTCCATTTCCAATGGAGCTCCCTGCTAATACGCCTAGGAAAGCAGAGGAAGATGGCCCTTGTTCATGGGCCCCTGAACCCATGTGGGAGACCTGAAAGAAGCTTCTGGCTTCTGGCTTTGGATTGGCCCAGCTCTGGCTGTTGTGGACATTGAAGAGTGAACCAGTGGATGAAAGATTTCTCTGCTTCTCTCTCTCTCTCTCTCACTCTGCCCTTTAAACAAATAAATCTTTTAAAAAATTAAATTGTGATAAAATATATAACATAAAACATGCCATTTTAGTCATTTTAATGTATATTTCAGTGGCATCAAGTACATATTCACATTGCTGTCCAACTATCACCATGATCTATCTCCAGAATTAAACTTTTAATTAATTTTATTTAAAAGGCAGAAAGGGAGGGAAGGGGTGAGAAGAGACAAACAGAAAGAGAGATATCATCCCACTGGTTCATTCCCCAAAAGCTCCCAACAGTTGAGACTAGGCCAGGCCAAAGCCAAGAACCAAGACTTCAGTTTGAGTCTCCCAGGTGGGTGGTGGGGGACCCAAGTACTCATTGTCTGCTGCCTCGCAGGGTATGCGTTAGCAGGAAATGGACCGGTGTGGAGACAGGACTCAGACCCAAGCACTCTAACATGGGATGTGGATGTCCCAAGTGGCATCTGAGTTATTGTGCCAAATATCTGCCTCATCTCCAGAACTTCTTTATTTTTCCAAATTTCTGTATCCATTAAAAAAACTAACTTACCGGGGCTGGTGTTGTGGCCTAGTAGGTAAAGCTGCCACCTGCAGTGCTGGCATCCCATATGAGCCTCAGTTCAAGGCCCGGCTGCTCCGCTTCTGACCCAGCTCTCTGCTATGGCCTGAGAAAGCAGTAGAAGATGGCCCAAGTGTTTGGGCCCCTGCACCTACGTGGAAGACCTGGAAGAAGCTCCTGGCTCCTGGCTTCGGATCGGCGCAGTTCTGGCTGTTACGGCCACTGGAGAGTGAACCAGTGGATTGAAGACTTCTCTCTCTAACCCCCCACCCCCGGCCTCTGCCTCTCTGTAACTCTGCCTTTCAAATAAATAAAAACAAATTTAAAAAAAATTAACTCCCATTCCCCTCTCCCTTGAATTGACAATCAACATTTATTTTCAGTCTCTATGAATGTGATACTCTAGATACCTAGTGTAAATGGAATCATTCAATATCTATCTTTTTGTGCCTGGTTTATTTCACTTAGCATAAAGTTTTCAATGTTCAGCATGTCGGATCATCTGTCAGAATTTTCTTCCTTTTAAAGATGGAATAATGCCACATTTTAGTATCTACTGACATATCTATAATTAGATTTTGTAATTTGATTTTAGATTCCGTTGGGATTTTTGTGTAGACACATACCTCATCTGTGGATACTGACAGCTGTATTTCTTCTCACCTAAATCTCCAAGTCTGTAATGGCCCCGATTTCCTGTTCTTTTTTCCTCCATATATGATGGCAAAGCCAAATTCTGCCAGATTCTGCCGACATAACTGTTGCTTTGTTGCATTGGGGCTCTCCTCACATACCCAACTGCTGATCTTTTCAGGGGGAAAATCCTGTTGCAGTTGTGTTGCCATGGACAGGATGCCTGACCAAGCCCTCTCTCTGTAGAAGTAGGCCACACCATCAGCCTCCTCTCTGCAACCTTGTATTAGTCCAATTTTGTTGTTTTTAACTAAAATACTCGAGAGGAACTTCTTGGGAAAAGAAAAACCTGATGACCTAAACTCCTCTCACCAGGCCCACCTCTCAGACACCATCATCAGATCAAGTCTCTACCTTTGACCTATAAAGCAATATCATTAAGAGATCAGAATTTACACTTCTTCCTGATTTGGGGGGAGAGAAGCCCTACTGTACCATAACACACTTGTTCTTCAAGTTCATGCCAAATTCCGTGGCGCATTGTTCCAGGAACACTTTCCCAAACTTTTTCTGCTTTTACTCCTGTGAGCTTCCTGCCTCCACCTTCTGAAATCACACTGATCATTCCACGGATTCTCTTAAATCTCTGTATAAAGATTTACTCAAGTTTCCTTCTGCCTCCTTAAATCTGGGTGTGATCCCTCAGAAGATGCTATAAAGAAATGGAATAGAATTAGAGCCTGCTGAGTTCACATCTACTTCCAGCTCTTCATAGTTGTGTGGCCTGGCTGAATTATGTGCTCAATTTCCTCATCTCTAGAATTGAATACTGCAGCTTCACCAGAGGAGGATTTTTTTAAAAAATATTTTTTTCTTTATCTGAAAGGAAGAGTTACAGAGAAAGGGAGAGATAAAGAGAGACCTTCCATCCTCTGGTTCACTCCCTTAATGGCTGCAACATCTGGGTATTGGCCAGGCCAAAGCCAGGAGCTCAGAACTCTATCTGGGTCTCCCATGTGGGTGCAAGAGCCCAAGAATTTGGGCCATCTTCCACTCTACTGCTTTCCCAAGCACATTAGCAGGGGGTTGGATCGGAATTGGAGCAGATGGGACTTGAACAGGCGCTCATATGGGGTGCTGGCATCACAGGCAGTGGCTTAACCCATTGTACCACAACGTTAGCTCTGCCAGAGGATAGTTTTAAGGATGAATTGTGTTAACACAGTCAGGAACCTGACAGTAGGTCAGTGTGCAGTAAGTGTAATCTTTCTTCCTCTTGCTTTGTGCCACCATGACAACTTGCACCTTTCCTGAGGCATTTTCCATACCCTGCTTCACACTGCAGATCTATGAGGGGGTTTCAAATAGTTCATGGAGAAAAGCATTAAAGGTACCTTTGTTTAGGTGCAAAGTTTTTTGAAATTCATGCATAGGTTTTTCATAATATGCATTTCCATGAACTTTTAGAAGACTGCACTTATGTGTGCTGGCATGATTATCCTCCCAGGTCTGAGTGTTTTCATTCCTGAATTCAAGACGGCATAGGACTTGGAGTTGGACACAACTGGTTCTTATCATGGCACTGAGTTATCAGTGTGTCACTTCAGTTTATTTACCTGGAAATGGGAACTTTTGTGGGGTTTAAAGTAGATACAGTGTGTAAGGGTCTTGTTTGTCACTAGCATGTAGTGTTTTCTCCATACACATTTTGTTTCCAGATTTGAAATGAATACAGCTCAATTTTTAACCTGCTTCTTTCTAAATCTCTAACTTCTTGCATGGGCAGAGCTGCTCAAGATGCCACATTATCCACCATCTCGTCTGGGTCACTGCTAATGCCCTCAGCCATGTGGAACATCTGTGTTGGGACTTGCCACGTCTCCTAATCCCTGGCTTGTCTCTCTCAGCTGTAGAAAGTCAAACAGTGTGCAGAATGCAGCCAGTCTCTCTGGAAGGCCAATTATTTTACCTCCAATAGATCCTGTTGGTCACTCTCCAAATGTGCTTGCTCCACTCCATGTGGAACATATTGCTGAAATTTCTTGGCTTTGGGCCTCTCCCCACAATAATGCTTCCAACTCCACTGCTAGACATTTTTTTTTTTTTAAGAGAAAAGCAGGGACTTTTTGTTTGGGGGCCAAAGAGAGGTTGTTGAGGCAGCTAGGTAGATATTAGTCTACATGTGTAACAGGGGCCAAAGAAAATGAGAATTTTTAAAGAAAATAAATGTATGTGCAACAGAATGAGGCAACACGTCCTGAAAGCAGGACCCAGCCTCCTATCTGTCTCTCTCATCCTGCTCTTTATCAAAAGGAATTCATTGACTTGAGAGGGTGACACAGCCAGTCTGACAAGGGAGACATTTGCTTCTCCGATATATAAGTTCCCGGGGTGCAAATCAGCAGTAAAAGGTTCTTGCAACGTAAAGTGGGCAGTTTGCCATCAGGACAGGGAAATGGTCTTTCACTGACAACTGTCATTTACTGGGTGTCTTCCTTAAGTCAAGTAACAGAAATAGTCTGAAGGCTTGATGTTTGTCTCCCAGAGGTTGGGGCCATAGGGAGTGATACCTAGCTCATGTCTAAAATAATTCCAAAAGCAAGAGGGTGGCTGGAGGGCAATGCAATGGAAAATAAGAGTCCTGGGATCTGGGGCCAAAAACATGAACCAAAATTGATCAGAATTATAGAAGAAATGGGTACATTGAAAATTACAGTAGGAGATTTTACCACATCAGTATCAGGAAGTAATAGATCAAACAGATATAAAATTAGTAAAAGATGAAAAATTTCAACAGCATAGATAAAAGCTTTATATAGGAATGGCAAACTTTTTATGTAAAGGGTCACATAGTAAGTATTTTAGGTTTTGTGGCCAAGCGTGGTCTCAGGTCTGCCTTTGAAACAGTAAAGCAGCCACAGACAATGTGTGAGACCATATGAATGTCGCTGTGTTCAAATTAAATTTTACAAAAGCAGGGTACAGGCTGGAGTTGGCCCCAGGGTCATGGTTTTCTGACCTCCTAACCTATTGGATAAAGAGAAAAGTTTTATACCCCACAAATTAAAAAAAGTGCATTTTAATTAAATATCTTTAGGTTATTTTAAAAACTGACCACATAAGAGAAGCAAGGAAAGCTTCATCACATTTCTGAGAGGCAGTAGTCCTTAATTTTTCTGATCTGAGTATAATTAAATTATAAATAAACAATGAAAACGTGTAACTTGTATCTTCCACTCCCAAGTGGAACTGTTTATTCTGTTTTTAATAGCATGATTTGGAGTAATGAAAGATTTAGGAAAACTTAAATGCCTATCCACGGAAGAAAGGTTGCAGAAGGAAAACAGTCATATGGGCACACAGTGAAATGCTATGTGGCTGACGAAAAATAGGAAAAAAGAAAAAAAGCAAACTGTAGAATGATAAACATAATCCTGTGTAGTTTATATAAATTTTTAAAGCATGAAGATATTATTCATATATATATCATGGAAGATTATACTAAAAAGATACTTTTCCTACTGACTCACTTGTGTGTGTGTCCCAAGCTAAATGCATCCATTTCTTCTAAAGAGGTATGACAAAACACTTCTGCAAGTCTGCAGTTTGTCTTAATGTGTTTAAAAATGATTCTTTTTAGAAATTATATTTAAAATGTTTTAAGTTGCTGTTTTTCTAAAATATGTGAGTACTTTATGATACCATCTTTCTATACCTTGAGGTCATGAAGGTATTTTATACAGGATAATAAGTGTGAGAGAATATTTATATACACTGGAATATATATTTGTAAATATATATGTTTTTAGGTCTTTAATAGAAATGGAATTGATTTATATTTTGATGAGTCTTTGGTGTTTTAGTTTTATTAAATATAATTTTTTTTGCTGGGATTTCTAATTATTTTTCTTAGCCATCTTAAACCTACCATAATGTCATTTTCTTTTTTATTTTTAATATTTATTTATTTATTTGGAAGTCAGAGTTAACACAGAGAAGATGAGGCAGAGAGAGAAGTCTTCCATCCACTGGTTCACTCCCCAAATGGCTTCAATAGCTTGAGCTGCGCCGATCCGAAGCCAGGAGCCAGGAGCCTCTTTCTGGTCTCCCAAGTGGGTGCAGGTTCCCAAGGACTTGGGCCACCCTCCAGTGCTGTCCTAGGCCACAGGAGAGAGCTGGATCTGAGGTGGAGCAGCTGAGACTTGAACCGTCGCCCATATGGGATGGCAGCATTGCAAATGGCCCCATTTTATTTTCTTTTTTAAAACACAAGAGTTATTTTATTCACATCTTTGAACATTCTAAACACATTTAAGTCTTAAATTTCTATAAAGTTTCATCTGTTTTCATTTTTATATCTTTTTTTAAAAAGGATTTAATTATTTATTTGAAAGGCAGAGTTACAGAGAGAGAAGGAAAACAGAAAAAGAGACCTTTCATCCGCAGGTTCACTCTCCAAAAGGCTGCAACAACCAGGACTGGGCCAGGCTGAAAACAGGAGCCAAGAGATTCCTCTGGATCTCCAACATGGGTGCAGGGGCCCAAGGACTTGGGCCATCTTCCACTGCTTTTTCAGGCACATTAGCAGGGAGCTGGTTCTGAAGAAGAACAACACAGACTCGAACTGCCCACCCATATGGGATGCTGGCACTGCAGGCCATGGTTTAACTTGTTGAGCCACAGTACTGGCTCTTTCATTTTTTAAATTTCAGCTGAAATTTACATTTTCATTACTAATTTTTTGGCTGTCTCAGCAGTAGTTTTGACATTTGCTAATTCAAAATGAGGGTGTTTTACATTGGCTTTGGTTGTTGTCTGCCACCCTTCTGTGCCTAATCCTATTTCCTTTTGTAGTAATTTTCAGGTTTTTCAGTGGAACTGGCACTTCCAGTCCTGAATTGAGCCTCACAGTAGCATCTTGATGTTTTTGTTCCGTAGTGATGTTTGGACAACCACATGTCTAGCCACTGATGACTTCATTCTTGGTTTAGAACTGGTCTATAGTCTCCTTTCTTTCTGAATGTACTACTGTATTTCCCATGAAGGCAAGCCATGAATTAAGAAAAGTTTTATATACCTTTGCTCACAAGCATTGATGCTGTCCCTGGCTGTAACCAGTGAGCCTATTTCTGATTTCTTGTCTTGTAGAAACAATTTTAGTGCCAGTTTCCTTTCAGGAGTTAAAATTGTGGCTGCCACTGCTTGTTTCACTGACTAGCCTCCAGTGGGCCCCTGACATTGCTCTCTTGTGTGTACTCTGTGTATCTATGCTATTTTCAATCTCCTGAGATGTGTGTGTGTGTGTGTGTGTGTGTGTGTGGTGGTGGTGGTGGTGGTGGTGGTGGTGGTGGTGGTGGTGGTAAGCTATGCATTTTTCCCTTAGTGTTTTTCCTATCACTGTTATTTTTTTCAGAGGAGAGAGGTGCATCAAAGAAGGATTTTCATGAATTTGTGAAGCTAGTCTTTGCTCTCTTATATGACTGCTTTCCTTCACCTCACAAATATTGCCTCTCTTCTCATTCTGAGACTCTTGATGATGGGTATCAGAAATTCTTATTTTAGCTGTAAGTTTTTTCTTTCATTCTTTTAGATCTTTTTGTCTCATGCACCGCATTGCCTTTCTCATCCTTGTGTTCTTGGTGCACAGCACTGTGCTTAGACATGACACATCTCTGTTTCTTTGGTGGGACCACATATCTGGTAAATGAATGAGCTATTGAATGAATGTTAAGTATTTACTGTTCTCCAGATAGTACCCAGATGCTTTTGTGAAACTAAAAACTCAGGGGCCAAGGTGTCCTGCATTGGATAAGTGTCTTCGAAAGTTAAGGGTGCTGTGGCAGATGTTGGAACTAGGGAGGGGAGTATTAAGAGGATGTGTCCACTGTGGAGAGGGTAAGGCTATTAGGAAATGCTTCCTATAGGAAGTGATGCTTACGCTGAGCCTTGACAGGTAAGCAGCTATTCATGGTGGATCAAGGGGAAGAAAGAGGCTGTCTTCAACTGCCAATTGCATCGAGACCCTTTATTATATTTTCTTGTCATATATATCATTAAGGTAATTTAATGTTACCATTAATGATTATTTAAAGTTTGTCTCTCTATTATAAATGTCACAGGGCTAGGACCATCATCTTGTTATACTACTGCATCTCCAGTCTCGTACTTTTAGTAGCTTTGTGATAAATGTCCTTGAACAAATGAATGAAAACCTTCTGGGCAGAAAGAGCATAGTCAGAGGTGCAAGAGGTGAAAAAGCCTGGCAGGTTCGAGTAAGGCACACAGATTTCTATGACTGTGGTGCCTGCAGGGGAATAGACTTGAGGGAACTGTAGAGACTTTGTGAGAAACCACCTCATATGGAGAGGTGGGTCCTCTGCTCCTCCAGGAACTAATCCCCTTGAATGGCGTTTGGTGTGTACCCAACTTATGCCTCAGTTGTCTTTAAAGCAAATCATATGGACTTTCAGTTATAAAAGGTAGTAAATTCTGAGGATTTTTTTTAAACCAAATATCATATTTAAAGTCTTACTTGCTCTGTTATGTTGATATAAATTGATATAAACATTTATTTACTAATTCTACAAATATGAACTGAGCATCTACTACATACCAGTCAGATACTGCAGGTGACACTGGGAATAGGGAAAAGAAGGTGGTCATGCCCTAAAAAGGCCTATTCTCTAATAGATGGGAAAATAAATAATAAAACAATTACATGCTAAAAAATATTGCTTTCCTGAAACTGCAGTCATGGTGTTGCTGCTTACAACACTGGCATTTCATATCAAAGCACTGGTGCAAGACCCAGATACTCTGCTTCTGATCCAGCTCCCTGCTGGTGTGCTTGGGAAAGAGCAGAGGATGGCCCAACTGCTTGGACCCCTGCTCCTAATTTGGGGGACACAGATGGAGTTCCTGGCTCTTAGCTTTGACCTGGCACAAACTTAATTGTAGTGGCCAGTTGGGGACTGAACCAGAGGATGGAAGATCTCTCTCTCCCCCAACCCAGTGTCACTCTGTCCTTCAAATAAATAAATAAATATTTAAAAAATAAAAATATATTGCTTCCTATGTAGTCAAGATTCTAGATCCAACCACCACTTTTCAGGAAATACATAGAATGAAAGAACGTGATAGACTACATGGATTCTATCAACAAAATGTAGACTTTAGGGAAGTTTACAGATCTTGTTTCTTCAGCAAATAAACTGTGAGAAAAAAAGGGATGAGAATGGAATTTATGCATTAAAAGAGATTTAGAGACATATCAAGCAATTATAGTAAATGGAATTTATTTGGATTCTTGATTTAAGCAAACACAGTGCAAAAAAAAAGAGATAGTTATGAAAGTATTATCCCTGAGAATATGCTCTTCAGAGAACACTTTGAAGACTCCTGGTCTAAACTTCACCAATTTCCCAATACTCCTTTTGTCTTCATCCTGGACACATGTTACTAGAGCTTGAGCTCTGTATTTTTTTTTTTTCCTTTGCACTCATCTTGACACAATTTATGTCTGATTAGGCCCATCAGTTCTTTGGTGGATCTCTACTAGAGAAAGAGTCATTGTGTTAGCAAGTGCTATGGTTTGGATGTGGTATGAGTGAGTCCCTCAAAGGTTCATGTGTCAGAAACCTGGTCTCCAGTGTGATGGTATGGAAATGGTAAAATCTTAAGAGATGAGTCCTGGTGGGAGGCAGTTACATGAAGGTCAATAGATTTCTTGCAGGAGTACCTTTTTGTTCTTTTGGAAAACCCTGTGAAATCAGGCTGTTATAAAGTGAGCCCACTCCAAGACCTTGGCTTCTTCTGCATAAAGCTGGTTCCCCTCTCCGCTTCTCCACCATGTACTGATTTAGCCAAGGGGACTCTCAGCAGAAACTCTTTTTAAAAAACTTTTATTTAATAAATATTAATTTCCAAAGTACAGCTTATGGATTACAATGGCTTTCCCCCCCATAACCTCCCTCCCACCTGCAACCATTCCATCTCCTACTCCTTCTCCCATCCCATTCTTCACCAAGATTCATTTTCAATTATCTTTATATATAGAAGATCAACTTAGTGTATACTAAGTAAAGATTTCAACAGTTTGCACCCACACAGACACACAAAGTGTAAAGTACTGTTTGAAAACTATTTTTACTGTTAATTCTCATATTACAACACATTAAGGGCAGAGATCCTACATGGGGAGTAAGTGCACAGTGAATCCTGCTGTTGATTTAACAATTGACACTCTTATTTATGACGTCAGTAATCACCCGAGGCTCTTGTCATGAGCTGCCAAGGCTATGAAAGCCTCTTGAGTTCACAAACTCTGATCTTGTTTAGAGAAGGTCATAGTCAAAGTGGAAGTTCTCTCCTCCCTTCAGAGACAGGTACCTCCTTCTTTGATGGCCCTTTCTTTCCACTGAGCTCTCACTCACAGAGATCTTTCGTTTAGGTCACTTTTTTTTTTTGCCACAGTGTCTTGGCTTTCCATGCCTGAAATACTCTCATGGGCTTTTTAGCTGGATCTGAATGCCTTAAGGGCTGATTCTGAGGCCAGAGTGTTGTTTAGGACAAAGCAGAAGCTCTTTAGATGGGGCAGTGTGATCTTGGGCTCTAAAAGGATGAGGGAAACAAATCTCTTTTCTTTATAAATTGTCCAGCCTCAATTATTTTGTTATAGTAAAAGAAAATATACTAACACAGCAAGGGAGCATCCAAGAGTCAGTATGTGGCTATGGTTAGTTAAGACCTGCCTTTTGGAGGCAGAGTGCCTGAGCTTGAATCTTAGTTTTGGCACTTAGCAGTCAGAGTCCAGTCCACACCCAAGTTTCCCTCATTTATAAACAGAGGCATGCAAAAGGGGATTCATAATTCTTCTTTATAGGATTTCCCACAGAATACATAAATAGTGTTTCCTAGAGCAAATGTCACTCCAGCCCAGATCCAGGCAGGAATCATTTACTCCATCTTCCCATGTTAGTGGGGTTCATCCTCACCTCTAGCCTAATGAAATAGAGAACACACAGTCTTGATTCCAGAAAGTTTCTAAAGAGTGATTGCACATTTAGGTGCTTTTTTATTGGTGATGGTGTACAGAGGTGAGGAGGAGGCAAAGAACAGGAACAAGTGATCAGAGGCCACTACAAGTTGGGAACTACAGATAGTTTCAAAGTTTGTCTTTGACTTTTTTAAAAAAATATTTATTTATTTGAAAGAAAGAGTTACAGAGAATGGGGGAGAGGGAGAGAGAGAAAGAGAAAAAAGAGAGAGAGAGTGTGAGAGATATTGAGATAGAGAGAAAGATATCTTCCATCCATTGGTTCACTCCTCAGATGTTTGCAATGGCCAGGGCTGGGCAAGGCAGGAGCCAGGAGCTTCATCCTGGTCTCCCATGTTGGTGGCAGGGGTTCAGGTACTGTTGCTTTCCCAGGTGTATTAGGAGGAGCTGGATTGGAAGTGGAACAGCTGGAACTCAAACTGGCACCCATTTGGAATCCCAGCGGTGCAGGCAGCAGCTTAACCCACTGCACCATAGCACTGGCCCCTGCCTTTGGCTTTTATGATTGCAAGCACATTCATGGGACCATCTTGTTGTGTTTGAACCTCAGAAGAGAAAGGTCTTGGACATTGCTAATTGAACTCTGTTTGAATCAGGGCTCCCTGTTGCTACTTGAAGCTGTCTTTCTGGAATGCAGTATAGGAAAGAATACAATCCGGGGCCTAAGAAACAGCAAGAGAAACCTGGAAAGAGCACACTGGCTTCAAAGCCAAGCATATCCATGTTTGTATGAATTTTAGCTCTACAATTTACCAACTTAAAGACAGTAGGGTTTTTTTTGTTGCTTATTTATTTACTTTGAAAAGTACACACACACACACAATGGAGGAAGAGAGAGAGCATTTACATTTGCTGATTGACTCCCCAAATGTCCTCAAGAGCTAGGGCTGAACCAAGACAAGAGTCAGGAGCTCCATTCAGGGCTCTCACATGGGTGGTAGAGATCCAAGTATTTGAGCCATCATCCATTGTCTCCCGGGATACATTGGCAGGAAGCTGGATTGGATGGGAAGCAGAGGTATGACTTTTCATTGTTTGTATATCCTGATATGGGATGTGAATGTTCCAGCGGTAGCCTAACCCACTCATCACAATGCCTGCCCCCTGGCAAATTAATTTTAAGTCAATTCTCCAAGCCTTGATTTTCACATCTGCAATATGCAGGAATAATAATGCCTTTATTACAGTGCTTCTGTGAGACTCGGAAACAAGAAATGGGGAACACCCGATGCATGATCGTAACTATCAATATGGTAACAATGTCTTCCAGATAGTCCTCAGGCTCAGCTTGGATAAGAGAAACTGCTTAACACTTAGAATGCCTCATGTAGCTCCCAATATTGTGGAGTTGTACATGCCTTGCCAAAAGATGCCTGTGCAGTTATTTAGATAAGCTGCTACCTGGTCTGATTTCAGGTTTTGCTGTCACCACACCTCTCTGCTGTGACAGGTAAACAAGGAATTTTGGTGGTTGGCACTCCGCTCCTTTCCCCAAAGAGCACCTCTTTTATCAGTCTTTCCCCATCTGCTCTTCCCTGCAGCAGAGGCTTTTCAGCATAGATGTTTTTCAACTGGTACCGTAGCACATGGCTTTGTAAATGTAATTAGTGCACTCCTTGGGAAATGCAATGAGCTATGCAAAATCCAAGTACTTTGCATTTTCAGAAAAACGTGTGGGATACTCATATGTGCTCCAGTACTTTCCTCCTTATTGCAAGGGGGAAAAAAGCAGTTAGAGATTATGGTAATTAAAATGTGGAGTCATTTAAAAAAACAGGAATAATAGTCACACTTTCTGGCTTTATGTTCTGTACCAATCATTTGGAACTCCTTTTAGTAGGTACAAACATCTATAAAGAAATGTGTGGATCAGAGGAGCACAAGTAAGAAAAACTACAAGAACCCCGCAGTTACAGTCTCTAATGCCACCCTGAGGTAAGGAGGCAGAAAGAAGCTGGGGTTGTTTGCACTGTCAGGGAGTGCGTCAGTCCCCTGCTGGGGACCTGTGTATGCTGTGGAAATTCTCAGCTGCACCAGATGGAAGGCAACTTAAAGCAGCACATCTGAGTGCTCTGTGACCCTCGCTTGCCTTTAGGTTTCCACTTGAAAAGTTGGAATTAAGAATTCTTAAGAATTTTTGTGGTTCTGACTCATCCTGAATTGAGAAGGACCTTGGAGATATAACTATAAGGAAGAGTTATATATGTTAGTTCATTATTTTCCCTCCTAGTAACTTGGTGTGATAAAGGAGCCACAATCCATATTTTCTTAATGAGAACAGAAAGGTTCAGATTCATTAACTGGTTAGCCTTAGGCAGCTGTTCAGTAGTAAAATATGGATTTCAACCCAGGTCTGTCTGAATCACCATATCGTGATATTTCCTTCAGTCTTTAAGAAAAAGGACATTCTGGTGCAGCCATTAATTCTTTTATTTTCAGATATTTCTTTTTGGTTTTTTAAAGATTTATTTAAAATGGAGAGGGAGAAGGAGAGGGAGAAGGAGAGGGAGAAGGAGAGGGAGAGGGAGAGGGAGAGGGAGATGCAATGGTCAGTGCTGAGCCAAGCCACAGCCAGGAGCCAGGAGCCAGGAGCTTCTTCCACGTCTTCCATGAAGGTATCAGAAGCCCAGGAATTTGGGCCATCTTACGCTGCCTTTCCCATGCCAGTAGCAGGGAGCTGTATTTGAAGTGGAGCAGCCGGGACACAGATTGGCACCCATACAGGATGCCAGCATCACATGCAGCAGCTTTACCTCCTATGCCACAGTGCTGGCCCCAGATATTTCTTTAGTAGCTTCAGTTGCCAGAGCCTGTGCTAAGAGATAGGAACATAGTGTGCACCTCATATAGCTCACAGTCTGGGCAGGCTTGAGGGTGTTACTGTTGATGTTTTGCCTATGGCTAATAACAGAAACACGGAAATGCATTTTCACCTTCCTTAAATTTGCACCACTCTTTAAATTTCTGTGTTCTTTCGAGTTCATTATCTTACTGTGATCTTCACAATCACCAACAGAAAAAATACTTCAGTTTTATCCCAATTTTCCAAATAAGGAAACTGAGCCTCAGAAAATGTCCTGTAGTAGAACTTGAGACATCCTAGACCACAACTAGGGCATTTATATTACAAAGGGTAGCCTCTAAAAAGCTCATGAGAGTTTCTCAGGCATGGAAAGCCAAGACACTGTGCAAAAAATGACCTAAACAGAAGATCTCTGTGAGTGAGAGCTCGGTGGAAAGAAAGGGCCATCAAAGAAGGAGGTACCTGTCTCTGAAGGGAGGAGAGAACTTCCACTTTGACTATGACCTTCTCTAAAATAAGATCAGAGTTTGTGAACTCAAGAGGCTTTCATAGCCTTAGCAGCTCATGACAAAAGCCTCGGGTGATTACTGACATCATAAATAAGAGTGTCAATTGTTAAATCAACAGCAGGATTCACTGTGCACTTACTCCCCATGTAGGATCTCTGCCCTTAATGTGTTGTAATATGAGAATTAACAGTAAAAATAGTTTTCAAACAGTACTTTACACTTTGTGTGTCTGTGTGGGTGCAAACTGTTGAAATCTTTACTTAGTATACACTAAGTTGATCTTCTATATATAAAGATAATTGAAAATGAATCTTGATGAAGAATGGGATGGGAGAGGGAGTAGGAGATGGAATGGTTGCAGGTGGGAGGGAGGTTATGGGGGGGAAAAAGCCACTCTAATCCAAAAGTTGTACTTTTGAAATTTATTATTAAATAAAAGTTTTCTTAAAAAATAGTAACCTCTTGCAGTCACTAAAATGTAATTACTGTTGAATTTAGCCAAGAATTCTTTTGTTCAGTTGCTTCTGTGTGGTGCCAGTTAGCTTCAATGGCAGCTTTCATTTTTCTTCAGCTTTTCATAGGTTCAGGCAGATCTGTCCAGAATATCCATGACCTGAAGCCCAGTTTGGCTCCTTCCAGGCAGCAGAAAGAGTTTGTGGGCTGGTGCCTCATAGCTCAGGCAATGTTAATGGATCCAGCTCTCACAACCTGTCAGCAAAGCCATGCAGTTTTAGATAGGACATACTCAGCTCAGCTGTACCTACACACATGCTGTGTCAGAAATGGTCTCAGTTTTTAGGACCACAATTTCTGGGACTCTTGTTTAACCCACAGCCCTTCTCTATGGACTGGGCAGCATGTTTTTAAAGATTTTATTTATTTGAGAGGCAGAGTTGCAGACAGAGAGGGAGAGACAGAGAGAAAGGTCTTCCATCCTTTGGTTCACTCCCGAATGGCTGCAACAGCCAGAGCTGAACCTATCTAAAACTCAGATCCAGGAGCTTCTTCTGGGTCTCCCATGCAGGTTCAGGGACCCAAGCACTTGGGCCATCTTCCACTGCTTTCCCAAGTCGTCAGTAGAGAGCTAGATTGGAAGAGGAGCAGCCAGGACTTGAACTGGTGCCCATATGAGATGCTGGTGCTTCATGTGGAGGCTTAGCCTACTGTGTCACAGCACCAGCCCCACAGGCAGCATGTTTGAAGAGAGTCACAAATGAAGGGAAATGGATGCACAAAAGGGTTGTATCCTAGAATCAGATTGGCTGAGATGCAATGGAGGGGAACCAGGGAGGCTTTACTAGGAGAAGAGAACACATAGGTGGGTAGGGGAGGAGGCAGCAAAAAAATATTGACTTGTTCATTTGTCAAGTGTCTGCCTTCATGGAGGGTACACTGAACAATGACCACCATGTTTTTGAGGGGTTTTCTTGGAGACGTGGATCTGACAGCCTCTCGTAAATGATCAAATTTAGCCCTCAACCCTCATCCCTCTATGAGGCAGCTGTTATTCACATTTTGGAGATAAGAAAACTGAGGCACAAGTAAAGAACTTGCTTAAGATCTTGTCATCAGCGAGTGGCAGCTGGAGGCTGACTTTGTGCCTTCAGGCTGCAGTATCTGTGTGCTTATGGGGTCCACGTGTTGCCTTTCTAGAGTCTGAGTGGCTGCTGTGTGTGAAGTACTTGCACAAGCACTGTGCATTTCATCCTCCCAACAGCTCTGCAAGGACTGTGTCATTCCTGCCATCTTACATGGAAGGGCTCTGTGGCTTGGGGAGATGAAGAGATTTGCTCAGCATGGTGATGTCCTGAGCCCAGCACAGGACTAAGGCTGCAGGATCTTTGTGCTGTGCTTTACAAAGTCTCGGCAGGAAACATGCACTACTTTTATAAGGATTAAAACAGAATCAAAGCAGAGAAAATGGTTTTTCCTCCTCTGTAGCTACTTCTCAGCTGTGAGGGCAGCCTGATTTACGAGGAGGCGACCAGGATACTCTGTCATCATGTCAATGGGGGAGCCATGTGCTCTTCCATTTTCTTTGCTAACAACTTCATCCTTGTGAATTATGCACTGTAGAGAGCTCCACAGTGAAGTCTCCAGGGGCATCGAGTGCCCTCTTGGCCTTTCTGGGCAGCAAGAGGCACTCATGATACCTTTCCTGTGAGTCCAGAGGGGTGTGGGGTGTGTGATTCCCAGTGATGACGCATCTTCTTCTCCATGATCTGTGCTTCTTAGGGCAGGCTGCCCTGTCTTGAAAAAAATATCAGCTAGAGAAATGACTCACTTTTTATCTCTATCTGCAAGTTGATAATTGTCCCCAAAGATTGAGGAGCGGGTGTATAGGTAGGGACCTAGATTCTGTGACTTTTAGAACTGGAGAAGGCAAAAAGCCATTTGGGTAGTTCCCTTACTTTATGAGGGGTAAAAACTGAGGAATTGGAAAGGGCATGACTTGCTCATCTGTTGAGTAGTGTCACCAACATGTTCTTTCTGCTACCTACACAACTCTTAGCTCTCCTACTCCTATACCTTTTAAGAGAGAATGACACAGATGCTAGAAAGGAATGTAACTTGGCCAAGGCCAGGATGTGGATGGCACAGCAAACCAGAAGCCAGATTTTCTAGCTCCCAGTTGTAGCATCTGTGTATTGGCTGGGTGAGGACAAGTCACGTTTGTATTGTCTTATTGTCAACTTGTTTAGAAGAAGTATGCACTCTTCACACAGCTGTAGGAAACACACAGGAAGCAATGATGCATGAGGGAGGGAGGGATTGTAAGGTTTTGTTTTTTTTAAAGATTCATTTGTTTATTTGAAAGAGTTTCACAGAGAGAGGGAAACAGAGAGAACACTGGTTCACTCCTCAGATATATACAATGTCTGGGACTGGGCCAGGATGAAGCCAGGAGCCAGGAGCTGCATCCAGGTCTCCCATGTGGATACAGGGGCCCAAAACTTGGGCTGTCTTCCAGTGCTTTCGAAGGCCACAAGCAGGGAGCTGGATCAGAAGTGGAATAACTGGTACTTGAACTGGCTGTTGCCACAGGCAGTGGCTTTACCTCCTATGCTACAATGCTGGATCCTGTAGTTTTCTTAAAGTTGACACAGAGTTCTTAGGGGGAGAGCCACTCATGGTGGTGAAACACAGTGCCAAACTCTCTGATAGAGCAGGGTCCCTAAGATTCTTCTCTTCCCAGAGAAGGGAAGAGAGCCATCTCAGTAAAAGAAGAGAGGGAATTTAGGGCACTAAGTTGGGCACCTAGAGGATTTCTTGCCTTGGAGACAAGGACCTGGGTACAGGTGGTTTACCTGAAGGAGAGAGACCACAGGAATCACAAGTGAGTGGGAGGGAAGAGAGGTAGGAAGTCTGCAAAGGTGCTTTACTGAGGCAGCTTCACTATCAGCAGCTGGGACTCAGCCCCAAAGGGACCAAGGAAGTATATGGAAGATAGTTGAGAATTGCCCCATCTGGAGTCAGGGAAACTGCACTATTCTTCCCAAAGTCTTGTCCCCTAGTGGTGAAGAACTGTCTCTGAGTGGCACTTCTGGGCTGTCCCTTGTAGATAGAGCAAGTTTAACATCCTAGAGAAAGCCCATGGGTAGAGAACTAGAAGGGGACAGTAGATAGCTACACTGTTCTGGAGATTATGTGTTGTAGCTTCTGTTGAACTCAGAAGGAGACCAAGGGTATGTGGGCTAGGGTCTCCATAATGTCTGTCATAGAGCATGATCCAGATTGGAGCCCAGAGATGGCAGAAGTCTGTACCCTCTCTGATGGGATTCCATCCTCTCACCTCTCTTGAGTGCACACTTAGCATGAGTGGATTCTCTTGGCGGAAAAAAGTGAGGAACAAACAGAAGCAGTTGCAGAGACCAAGGAGATCAAGGAGTTGTTTCATGAGATACAAGCTTCAGGAATTGACCTAATCATGAACAAAGCCTCATATATGTCCACAGGGCAGGGAACTAGGTTTTTAAGTGGCATTTGGGTATATCCATAGCTTTTCTATAGTCTTTTCAGGCACTGGAACAGGATATGTGGGAATGGGTGAGGTTTCCTCTCACTAGAATAGCAAGTACCTATTCTTCTCACTGGAATGGAGACTGAGGATGCTGTCTCCTGGGCCAGGACTGGCAGAAGTTTCCCTAACTCTCCTTCTCTGTCCAGAGCACACCTGCTTTTTGAGGTTTGTGACCAGATCAAAGTGTGAGTTCACTCCCTCAACATGTCCAGATGTCAGCGGGGAACCTGAGTCTACAGGTAACATATTAGCTGCGAGACACTCTACTCCAATTACAACTGCATGTCCAGTGATTATGCCCAACATAACAAGTATTCATAGAGAATCCCAGTATAAAGGGGGCAGTGTCAGAACTAATCCTGGCCAGAGCAATGATTATGAACAATTTCCCATAATTGGAAAAAATATTTGCTGACATGATTTGGGTGGGATGGCAATAGGAGAAACTTAATTCTCTCTTTTTAGGTCAAGGAAAGTCTGCTAAGAGCCCAGAAGAAAAAACTGGACAAAGGAGCCAATGCCTTTGGGTTCAGTGTATACCTTGGGTACCAGGGCCCAGGGAATGAGTAGAGCAGTTGACTGGGAATGGTTGGCCTCCCTGCTTTTGGCACAGTTGACAGAGAACCAGGTGCCATGCTGCCAGCTGTCCTGGACTTCTGTCTCATTTCCATCTTTGTCACTCTGTTTCAGTATTCAAACAACTGTACCAATATTCAGATATGCAGAGGGAGACTTTGTGTACTAAACAAGACAGGGCATTGGCCTGGAATTTGGGGGCCCTGGGTCCAAGCCTTGGTTTTGCTACTAATTCTCTAGGTCTTAATGTCTTCATCTTCAAAGCAAGAAGAGAGAATAGAGGATCTCTGTCTCCTCTTCTCCATCAGAAAGTGATGCTTTCTCATTGTGTTTTCTCCCTGGGAAATAGGACATAGGAGGTGATCTGAGACTGAAATTCTATTAGAGAAGACTCTGTCACTTATTCTAGCCATTACATGGGTCTCTCTGATCTCTAAAATAGGAATAGTAAAGTCTGCTCCTTACCCACAGAATGTTCTTTGAGATAAATTCATTCATTCATTCATTCATTCACATGAATAATCAGCATCCATGTCTGTGTTGGCTCCTGAGAATGTAAGGATGAAGTATGGCTCCTGACCTTGAGGGGTCTTCAGTTGTGTGGACATGGACAAATATGCACATCATTAGGTTCATGTGACACTTCCTAATATTGCTACAGGAGCAAGGACACTCGGTGACTCAGAAGAACAGACACAAACACTAACAAGAGAGTGATACATTTATCCAGACCACAAATAGTTGAAGATCTGCTCAGTATATATGTGTGAGCCTCCCTTGGTTTTATGTCTTTTTTTTTTTGTCTCCAGTCTCCTGTTATTTGACATGTCTGATTTGTGCCAATCCCTTCTTCCCATGCCACAGGAACAGGGCAGATCTTCTGTCCTCTTTTGGGCAAATGTCCCACAAGAAGAGTGAGGCCAGCTTCCCAGGCAGTACAGGGTGTTCTTGTGTGCACACAGCCTCAGGACAGGGGTCTGCCAACCCTAACAAGTTTCTTTATATGTATGTTATTTCTGAAGTCATGAAAGACAATTGAAAGGGAGCCCAAAGATCCCAACTCTGCCTTTCACCCTGAGAAATGCAAGACTCCCCTTTTTTTTTAACTTTTATTTAATGAATATAAATTTCCAAAGTACAGCTTATGGATTACAATGGCTTCCCCCTCCCATAACTTCCCTCCCACCCGCAACCCTCCCTTTTCCTGCTTCCTCTCCCCTTCCATTCACATCAAGATTCATTTTCAATTCTCTTTATATACAGAAGATCAGTTTAGTATATATTAAGCAAAGATTTCAACAGTTTGCACCCACATAGAAACACAAAGTGAAAAATATTGTTTGAGTACTAGTTATAGCATTAAATCACAATGTACAGCACATTAAGGATAGAGATCCTACATGAGAAGTAAGTGCACAGTGACTCCTGTTGTTGACTTAACAAATTGACACTCTTGTTTATGGTATCAGTAACCACCCTAGGCTCTTGTCATGAGCTGCCAAGGCTATGGAAGCCTTGTTTGTTCCTTTTGTCCCATATCTATCTTAGTGCTCACCGTTTAGCATGAGGTTTCAACAAAGTAAAAAAGATGCTAGGTTTGGAGGAGTGAAATGAGCATAGGACTGGTCTTTACCTTAAACGTAGGATATGATATCGGGCAACTCATTTTCCCAGTCTGGAGCTCAGCTTCTCATCTGCTATGGTTTGAGTGTTTATGTCCCCTCCAAAATTCATGTTGAAACTTTATCTCCATTATCATAGTATAAAGAGGTAAGGATTTTAGGAGGTGATAAGGCCGTGAGGGCTCTGCCTTTATGAATGGGATTACAGACCTTACAAAAGGGCTGGAGGGAACTAGACAGACCCTTCTCTCCATTCATCCCTCTGCCAATGTAGCATGGTCCCCTATGGGGGAGCAGTGACAAGGTGCCATTTAAGAAGCAGGTGGGACCTTCACAAAGTACTGATTATGTATGTGTCTTCATCTGGGACTTCTGACCTCCAGAACTCTGAGAATTAAATTTATGTTCTTTAGAAATTACCCACCCTTAGGTATTTTATTACCTAAGCAGTGCAAAAGGCTAGGATACTACCTATAAAATGAAAGTGTTGGATTTAAGAATTGCCGTGATTGTTACTGAGCCATAATTCAAAATGCTCACACTCATACCACTACCTTCCTAGGGCGGAAGTTACTGGGTTTTGAATCATGCGACTTTGCAACCATGCTTATAACTAAAAGCTGAATGTGAGGGAGCCTTGTGGCTTCTGCAGTGGCCTGGCCTGAGGTCTGTGCCTTGGAGAAGGGGAGCCACACTGAGGAATGGCACCAATCAAACTCTTCTGTCAGGAATTTGAAGATACAAAGTGAGGTACAGGATGTGGAGACATGAGACAGACACAGGGAAGCTGATGCAGAGTTAGGAAGCAACAGGAGCGAGGGAGTGAGGGAGTGGGCAGCTGCCAGGAGAATTAAAGATTCAGAAAGAAGTGCGGGGCATGAGGGGCGCTGTTGGATCATTAGAATGCTTGTGGTACCCTGAGTGACTGGGGCTGAGATGGTCCCCTCTGATCCGTCATTTCCCATGTGACAGTTTAGATGCCTGCCTGAGCTCTTTGCAATGCATTTAACAAACACTTACTTAGTGCCGGGCACTGTTCTAAGCATTTTATAATCCTTACAATATAGGCACCATCATTAACCACATGTTACTTAAGTAAGAGGACAAAAGACTTGGTCAAGTTCACACTAGTAAATGGCTGTCTGGTTCAGAGCCCAGACATGTAGATATTACAACACAATGTTTCTCATAGGCAATAAGCAGGTTTTGAGCACCTCCCATGTGCCAAACCTCATGTTAGGTACTTTATTCTTTTTTAAAATTTTTTATTAATATAAAGAGAAAAGATTTCATGTGTTTTTTTAAGATTTACTTATTTATTTGAAAGTCAGAGTTACATAGAGGAGAGGCAGAGAGAGAGAGAGAGAGAGGGAGGGAGGGAGGGAGGGAGGGAGGGAGGTCTTCCATCCACTGGTTCACTCCCCAACTGGCTGAAACGGTTGGAGCTGCGCTGATCCAAAGCCAGGAGCCAGGAGCTTCTTCCAGGTCTCCCACACGGGTGCAGGGGCCCAAGGACTTGGGCCATCTTCCACTGCTTTCCCAGGCCGTAGCAGAGAGATGGATTGGAAGAGGAGCAGCCGGGTCTTGAACTGGCGTCCATATGGGATGCCAGCGCTTCAGGCCAGGGCGTTAACCCACTGCGCCACAGTGCTGGCCCTTCATATGTTTCATAGGTATAGTTCTAAGATGATAACCATACTTCCTCCTTTCCCTTCACCCTCCTTAAATCCCCTTCCTTCCTTCCTTCCTTCCTTCCTTCCTTCCTTCCTTCCTTCTTAAAATTTTTGCAAAATAATTACTTCAATCCCCTCTACAATCACAGGTTTAATTCACCACTAACCGAAATATTCAATGAATAAAATGTGCAAGGACCACAGTTCCACAGGAATACAAACAAGGGCTAAAAACAACAATCATATCACAAGATGCCGGTTCATTCCTATACATTTTGTACTTTATATTAATGGTACTTTATCCTTAATTGCATATAATCTTCTATATTTTATCTTATTCAATTCTTACAAATCTAAGAAGTAGATATAAGTATAGCTGGCTTACAGATGAGTAAATGGAGGCTCACATAACTTAAATGCAAAGTAAACAGGTGACAGGTGGTCGAGCCATCCGAATGGTAAAGAAATAACTCTCAGCAATTTCCTTCTGAATGATGGAGGCAGCTGAGCCCCTAGTCTTTGCATCTGCCATTCACAGTGACAATCTATGCACTATCTGTCATTTCAGAAACTGTGAAATATGAGACAGAGGCTCCATATGTTAAGAATTCACAGGCATTTCTAGAGGCTGCAGCTAAAGTGGGGTTTGGGGGAAGGGAAAGGACAGCACAAGGAATATAGCTTGCTTTAGTTTGAAATGAGCTATTTTTTCCTCTCATCTTTTTTGCCTCCTATTTAATTGCCTTATAGAGATAAATAAAGCTGGGGAAAATTACATTTGGCAGACTTCAATAGGGCTTGTATTCATGTTTCTTTCTTCACTGCCACCCAAGAGGGTGACAACTATTTTGTTAATGGTGAATTTATTAGTGGAAATTTTCTTCAAGTTATATTCTTTTTCATTGTAAAAGAAACTGTTGTATAAGTGATACCCTTGCCCCAAACAAACCAACATAGGAATAAACATATTTTGTACAAAATATGACAGTGAAGAGCAAACCTCTGGGCCAATTGGCCTTCTTGTCTGAAACTACTTAACCTTCTTGGGTTTTTGTTAAAGTGGGAAATAAGAAATGTACCCAAAAGCAACATGTTGGCAAGGAAAATCCAGCAAGATAGTAATATTTCCTTGATTTTATTTAGGCTTTTGTGTTTTCAGATTCACCTCTTAAGTCCTCTCACCAGCTCTGGAGGTGCACAGCCTTATCCTCATTCTATTTGTAAAGGAACAGTCTTTGAGAGGTGGCTGGATTCTTGCCACACAGCACCAGGGCTCCATGTCACTCCCTGCCCAGGAAAAAGAGGTTGTTAAAATGACTGTAAAACAACATTATACACAGAGGTGGTCACACTACTTATCTTTTTTTCTTAATTGTTTTTTTTTCTGATACATAAATAATATGAGTTCATTGTTTCAAAATCAAACACAAAAGAAATGCATATTCAAGACTGTTTGTAAATCTCCCCTGTCAGATATAAGCACTAATAGTTTGTTGTGTGTTATAGTCTTACATATTTTTTTCTACCGCCTCATCACAATTAGCAACAATATAGTAAGCCATATTCTGATGACACATTATGGTTACAAAGTGCTTTTACATAAAGGATCTTAAGTCACACATAGTTTACCATAGTTTGCTTTTCCTGTAATTAGAGAGGACGTTGATGCTGTGCTTTTGAGATACCAAAGACCTAGTCAACGAGACTTGGATTTACCCAAGCTCATAGAAGCAAGCATTTTTTTTTTTTAAAGATTTATTTATTTACTTGAAAGTCAGAGTTACACAGAGAAAGAAGGAGAGGGAGAGAGGGAGAGAGGGAGAGAGGGCTTCCATCTGCTGGTTCACTCCCCAGATGGCCTCAACGGCCAGAGCTGTGCTGATCTGAAGCCAGGAGACAGGAGATTCTTCTGGGTCTCCCATGTGGATGCAGGGACCCAAGGACTTGGGCCATCTTCCACTGTTTTCCCAGGCCATAGCAGAGAGCTGGATTGGAAGTGGAGCAGCTGGGACTCAAATCAGTGCCCATATGGGATGGCGACCCTGCAGGTGGCGTCTTTACCCAACACGCCACAGCGCTGGTCCCAACATATTTTTTTTTTAAATAAATATGGCTTCTTTCTTTTTTTCTTTTAAAGATCTATTTATTTGAAAAGCAGTGTCACAGAGATGAAGAGGCAGAGAGAGAGAGAGAGAGAGAGAGAGATCCTCCATCTGCTGGTCCACTCCCCAAATGGCAGCAATGGCCAGAGCTGGGCCAATCTGGAGCCAGGAGCCAGGAGCTTTATTCAGGTCTCCCATGTGGGTTCAAGGGCCCAAGGACTTGGGTCTTCCTCCTCTGCTTTCCCAGGCACATCAGCAGGGAGCTGGATCAGAAGTGGAGAGCTTGGGGCTCGAACCTATGCCCATATGGGATGCTGATGCTGCAGGCTGGGGCTTTAACCTGCTGTGCCACACCTTTCATCTTACAGTGAAGGAAACTGCTCCAAAGTGGAGAAGTGTGTTATCCTATATTGGCAGTTCTCTTTGGTTGGAAAAAATGTTTTCTTTTGTTACTTGAGAGAGAAAAAGAATGAGAGAGCAAGAGGCAGACAAGACAGACTGAAAGAGCTCCCATCTTTGGCTCACTCCTCACATGCCCACAGAGATCCGACATTAGCCATCACCTGGTGCCTCCCAGGGTCTTCATTAGCAGGAAGCTGGAACTGGGAGTCAGGGCCAAGAATTAAACCCAAAGACTCTGATGCAGGATGGGGCCATTTTAACTGCTAGACCAAACAGTCACCCCATAAAAGTGTTTTCTGAGCATGAATTTTGTGCTGGATTCATGTGAGTTGTTTGGCTTAGACCTGTTCCCAGCCTCTAAGGGTCTGACAATACATGATACACTTTTCAAGATATCATAAAAGCATAAGTGAAAATATTCTGAACATTTTCATGAAGTAAAAGAGGTTTTCCTGTTCTGTTTAAGCTGCTATATAAATAATACAACAGACTAGATAGACTATAAACAACAGAAACTTATTTTTCACAGTTCTAGAGAAGCTAGGAAGTGCGAGATCAGGCACTGGAAGATTCAGTATCTAATGAAGTCCTACTTCCTGTTGATAAATGATTGCCTTCTCCTTGTGACTTCATATGAGTGGATGAAGGAGCTATTTCCATTTTTTTTTTTTGCTTTTTCTTTGTTTTTTTTTTTTTTTAATCCATTTGAAAGAATTACATACAGAGAGAGAGAGAAAGAGAGAGGTCTTTCATCCATTAATTCAATCAGAGAGAGAGAGAGAGAGGTCTTTCATCCATTAGTTCACTCCTAAAATGGCCTCAGTGGCCAGGGTGGGGCTAGGTCGAAGCTAGGAGCCAGGAGATTCATCCAGGTCTCCCATGTGGGTGTGGAGACCCCAGCACTTGGGCCATCCTCCGCTGTTTCCCAGGTGATTAGCAGGTAGCTGGATAGGAAGTGGAGTAGCTGGGATCGAATCTGTGGCCATATGGGATGCTGACACTGCAGACAGTAGCTTAACCTGTTGTGCCTCAGCACCGGCCCTGAGCTGTCTCCGTTTAAAGGCATGAACCTCATTCATGAAGGTTTTACCCTTATGACCTCAACATTTACTAAAGGTCTCACCTCCAGATATCCTCCCCATGGGGATTAGGTTTCAACATATGAATGAATTTTGGAAGGGCATATTCACTTTATAGTGGAAGTAAACCCCACCTCTATCTATAGCCCTCAGGCACACAGTGGAATCAAAAACCAGTTCAAAAATGCCTTTCCCGGATAAAGAGTCAAAGGGATCACATAAACAAGATTAATGTCTGCTAATACTAACTGAAAGAATTAAAAAGGAGAGAACGATCCAACATAGGAAGCGAGATACACAGCAGACTCATAGAATGGCAGATGTCCTAAACAGCACTCTGGCCTCAGAATCAGCCTTTAAGGCATTTGGATTTGGCTGAAGAGCCCATAAGAGTATTTTAGGCATGGAAAGCCAAGACACTCTGGCAGAAAAAAAAAAAAACACTTAAATGAAAGATCTCAGCGAGTGAGATCCCAGTGGAAAGAATAGGTCATCAAAGAAGGAGGTACCTTTCTCTGAAGGCAGGAGAGAACTTCCACTTTGACTATGACTTTGTCTAAATAAGATCGGAATTGGCAAGCTCAAAAGGCTTCCATAGCCTTGGCAACCCATGACAAGAGCCTAGGGAGATTACTGAAGCCATAAATAAGAGTGTCAATTGTTAAGTCAACAGCAGGAGTCATTGTGCACTTACTCCCCTTGTAGGATCTCTGTCCTTAATGTGTTGTACAATCTAAATTAATGCTGTAACTAGTACTCAAACAGTACTTTATACTTTGCATTTCTGTGTGGGTGCAAACTGTTGAAATCTTTACTTAATATGTACTAAATTGATCTTCTGTATATAAAGATAATTGAAAATGAATGTTGATGTGAATGGAATGGGAGAGGGAGTGGGAGATGGGAGGGTTGCGGGTGGGAAGGAAGTTATGGTGGGGAAAAAGCCACTGTAATCCAAAAGTTGTACTTTGGAAATTTATATTTATTAAATGTTAAAAAATTAAAGTAAAATAAAATAAAAATAATTTAAAAAATGCCTTTCCCTTTCAACCTTCTGTTATCTCTACCACTCACAAGTCTCTACCCGGGGACCTTCCCAAGCCTTTCATCAGGACCTGGTTTTAATGGTTGAGCTCTCCACCTCATAGCATAGTCACCTCACTTATATATTGTAGTCTCTACTCAAGCAAAGGCTGTGTCATTCTGACATTTTCACTTTTAATGCCTGGCACATGTGTTGAATAAACATTTGTTACTTAGTGAATGAATTTCTGCTTCTTAAGACAGATTGTACTTTCCATGCTATATGCATGGCTTCCAAAATAAATATTTCTGGAGTGTTAGATCACATAGGTGTACAGACTTGGGGATATATGATCAACATACTTTTATATAGAGTTACAGAGAGAGGTAGAGACAGAGAGACAAAGAGGTCTTGGCTAGTCTTCACGTCACTTTCTTCCTTCATGGTTGTAGCCCATGGCAGTGTGGTTAGTATTATCTACCAAGATCAAACCTGGTGCTCTTCTTTTGTGGACTGCCTATGGAAGAAATACTGGGGTTTTGGTATGTTTTGACTACTGCTAAAGCTGTATAGGTTAGGTCCCTGCAATGCACATTTATGCTGTCTCACATACAAAGATTCCTCCTATCTTTAATCCCTATGGTGGAAGCTGGAGTGAGATTCTCCCAACTCCCTGGCAGCCAGAGTGTTATGTGGCCTACATTGGGCTAGCCGGATGCCTTAGCTTTGGACTGCGACTTTGGAGCAAGTGATAGGATGAATAGGGGAGTTCTGAATCCATTGTGATGTGATGGAGCTGGAGCATCAGAGGTAGACAGTGTTTGGGGGGCACATTAGCCCCAGGGTCTAGCAGCAGTGCAGTTGGCAGTGTCATGGCACAATGTGACTGGTTGTAATCTGGTCATAGCTCTGGCTGCTTAGCTTTCTTTGCTTTTGTCTTATTTTCTAATCCATAATTGCTTAACTTCTCCATCAGACCTGTGAGCTATCCAATATCCTTCTACTAAATTTCTTTTTTTCTTAAGTTTGCCAGATTCTTTCTATTGCTTGCAATCAAGACTTTTGACCAATACAGTCATGGAATGATAATATCAGTGTCTGGAATCATTTGGATTTTTAGGAACTGACTTTGGACTTAAGATTATTTATACTTTGTTCCTGCCTTTAGAAGAGAAAGTTTAATTTTATGGAAAGAAGATAAGATGTCCTGATTCCAATCTCAGCCCTGACATTGAACATTTGAATAACTTTTGAGGCATGACTTAAATTCTCTGAGATCTAATTTTTTCACCTATGAAATAGGAGATGTTATGGACAGTATTGTATTTCCCCCATATTAATACATTAAAGTTCTAAGCTCTGGTGCCTCCGAGGTGGCTATATTTAGAGACAAAGCCTTTGAAGTCAGTAAACTAAAATGAGGTTATTAGGTGGGCCCAAACCCAGCACTATGGATATCTTTTCTAAGAGGAGATTTTTACACAGACAGGTAAAGAGGGATGACCATGTAAAGACACAGGGAGAAGGCAGTCATCTATAAACCAGGGTGAAAGAAAGCCTCCCTGCTGATGCTTTGATCTTGAACTTCTTCTTCTTTTTTTTTTTTTTAAACAGGCAGAGTGGATAGTGAGAGAGAGAGAGAGAGAGAGAGAGACAGAGAGAAAGGTCTTCCTTTTTGCCGTTGGTTCGCCCTCCAATGGCCGCTGCAGCCGGCGCATTGTGCTGATCCGAAGCCAGGAGCCAGGTGCTTCTCCTGGTCTCCCATGTGGGTGCAGGGCCCAAGCACTTGGGCCATCCTCCACTGCCTTCCTGGGCCATAGCAGAGAGTTGGCCTGGAAGAGAGGCAACCGGGACAGAATCTGGCGCCCCAACCAGGACTAGAACCTGGTGTGCTGGCGCCGCAAGGTGGAGAATTAGCCTGTTGAGCCATGGCGCCGGCCTTGAACTTCTGGTCTGTACAACTATGAGACAATGTCGTTCTGTTGATTCAACCACTTGGTCTGTGGTGCCTTGTTACAGCAGCTTTAGCCAGGGATAGTAGGATTCATCTCCTGGGGATGTTGTGAAGATGCAAAGAGATAATGTATGTAAACTTTTTAACAAATAGTGGATATTCCAGATAGCATTAGCTATCTTCACTTTTTTCCCTCTGATTTTCTATATTTTCTTTCTTGTCAATTCCTTCCATTTCTCCCAATCCTACTACATATGTGTGTGTGTGTATACATATATATATATATATATATGTATGTATGTATCTATATATATTTTAATGGGGGATATTTTGTGTTAAATCCAAGAGATATTTTAGCTTTCAAAGGTTTTGATCTTTACTCCAAGGAAAAGATAATGAATCCAAGATAAAAACTTAAATTTACTTTAAAACATTGAAAAGAACATTTAAAAACTTAAGGGAACATCACCAGCATCCTGAGTCATTTGCTTTGTTATCTAATGTCCTACTAATGCTTTCTTTACATTTCCTGTCTGTTTTTGAACACAGAAAGTATTTTTCTGACATTTTCACTATAGTGAGCATTACCCAATGAAAATGACAACTTCAGATGTCTCAAACCCACTGATAAGAATTTATTCATAGCAAAATGTGTAAAAATCCTGCTCTGAATTTTTTTGCTAGAAGTATCTGTGTTATGATCTATTTTTTACCACTCTTTTATAAATCTAAATTTCTCTCTTAATAAGAAGTAAAAAATATTAGTTGAGTTCTGCTTCTATGTGCAACAGAGTAACTGGTACTAACCATCCCATCATAGATAATCATGAAGTTGAACAAAAATATGAGCCTTCTGTTTCAAACATTGGACAATTGATCTTGTGAATCTCTGAGAGAAAGATCTCTTGGGCTGTCTTTCTCCAGGTAGTTTTCTGATTGCAGGTCAGTGAGCTGGAGTCATAACAGAGCATGACAATTTTGTTTAGGTGAGAAGGCAGAGATCAGAGATTGAGGCAGCTAAAGCAGCTGGATTTTCTGGGGTAAAGGCACTAAAGCGGAGGGAGCTGAGTAGAGGGAGAACTCCAGAAATCTGTTTGTAGTTTCCCTCTGAGTTCTTCTCATAAACCTGGACTGAGCCTGTGAAGGATGCAAATATAAAGACTTAACACATAGTGTATGCTATGGGGTTGAGAATGCAACAGAGTTATTAGAAATCAAGCAGTTTGGGGAGACATTGGCAGTTGTTGTAATGGGGGGCAGAAACCTCATTAACATTCTGAGAATCTAGTTGAGACACCAGGAAGATAATGCTTTAGAACTAGGATCATATGGGGCTGGTGCTATGCTGTAGTGGGCTAAACCTCCACCTGTGGTACTGGAATCCCATAAGGGTGCCAGTTCGAGTCCTGGCTGCTCCTCTTCCAGTCCAGCTCTCTTCCGTGATCTAGGAAAGCCGTAGAAGATGGCCCAAATGCTGGGGCCCCTACACCCATGTGGGAGACCTGGAGGAAGCTCCTGGCTCCTGGCTTCGGATCAGTTCAGCTCCAGCTATTTCAGCCATCTAGGGAATGAACCAGTGGATGGAGGACCTCTCACTTTGTCTCTCCTTTTGTAACTCTGCCTCTCAAATAAATAAATAAAAATTAAATTAAATTAAAAAAAAAAAACTAGGATCATATCCCGGAGCAAGGCTTAGTCCTGATTTGCTCTAATAAAGCCTATGATAAAGACCCAAAGGGAAAATAGAATTTGGAGATTGGAGTTCTGCTAAGAGAGAGGAACTTGGGACAAGCACTGTACTTTCCTGATATATCATAATAAAACACAATAGTGAGTCTACATAAATTCAAGGTGATTAACCAGAAATCACATTGCCTTATAGAAGAAAAATCAGCATTATTGAGAAGATACAGGGTTCATAATCTCTACAATGTATAGTCAATATTGTATAATGAAAAGCTATAGATTTAAAAACAGGAAAAATGTGATCCATAGTGCAGCCAAGAGTCAGGAACTCCATCTGGGTAGCCACATGGTGGCAGGAGCTAGGCATTCAAAAATGGGATGTTGATGTTCCACAGAGCCACAACACTGGCCCAGACAATTGTTAATTCTGAGAAATACATGAATGTTTGGTTTATTACTTGAATTTTCTTTTGTGCATTTTTATACTTTCAAAACATGGGACTTCGTGACTCCCCATGAGCATCTGCAATGGGGATCTTCAAAGAAACAGAACCAGTAGCATCTATCTATATCATCTATCATCTATCTATATCTACGGTCTATATATCTATATCCTGATGCATATATTGGCTCATGTGATTACAGAGGCCAACAAGTCCATGATCTGCTGCCTGCAAGCTACAGACCCAGAATACAGGTTTTGTAATTCTAGTAGAAGTCTGAAGGACCAGGAAGGTGTTGGAACCAGGGCAGATTCCAATCTAAGAATGGGAGAAGATCAATGTCACAACTGAAGTAAACAAGTAGAGAAATTAAAAAGGAGTGAATGTCTCAAACCTTCAATAAATGGGATGATGCTCACCCACTCTGGGCAATACTTTCTGAGTTGTGATTCAAATGCAAATCTCATCTGGAAACACTTTCCTAGATATACCCCCAAATAATGTTTAATCTGAGCACCCTGAGGCATAGTCAAATTAACTGTGACACCTAAAGCATTCCAGTACCCCACAATTCTTTCTCCTACTTTATTTTTTAATGACATTTATCACTATGCTATAAATTTATTTATTTGTTTTCCATTTATCTTCTCCTCGAGAATGCACACTTCCTAAGAGGGAGATTTTGCCTGTTTTGTTCATTGCCATATTCCTAATTCAAATAGCAGTGTAGGACGTTCATGGGCACTTGTAAACGTTCCTGGATAAATACATTTTGTGAATGTCTGCAGCATTTTCTAGTTAACTGAACACTGACATTTCCAAACTGTGCCTATATGTTACGGTAACACAGACGTCTACTTGCAGCTCCTCTAGAGAAGATGCCTCAGTTGCAAAAGGTCTTCAGATAAGTTTAGGATAATTTGTCTTTTCATGAACGTTTCTCAGGCCACCTTGTTTTAGGAGACTGGCACGCGGAGTCAGAGAGACCTGGACTGAAGCACTAATTCTGCCTCTTGCTGATTTCTGAATTTTCTAAGTAGGTCATGAACCTTTTCTGAGCAACAGTCCCTCATCTGCAAGATACCAGTTCTCATATAGTGAGAATTCCTGTGAGGATTAAAAATCTAGTGTCTATGAAAGTACCTAAAAAATTGCAAAGTGTTTTGTGAACTGTAAGATGGTTTTCAACTGTAAGGGACAAAAAGCCTTTTTGTGTGTGTGTGTGTTTTGCAGGAGGCTTTGCTTAGAGTCCAGACTATTTAATTCCAAATCTGAATGATTTGTCTTTTTCTCTTCTTGGTGCTACCCACCAAGAATAGAAATCGCCTAATAAAAGCTGGCTGAATGACTGACATTAGGAAATCACAGGAGTTGATAAAGGAACAATTGAGTATTCTCTGGGAAGATGGCATCTCATTTGAAATTCTAAGTAAGGCTGAGCTGTGAACACATAATCCTTCAAGGGTATATGAAGTTTAATTGGTTTGTCTTAGGTGACTAGAACTATAAAAAGAAAAAAAAATCAAAGTGAATCTGAAAGGTTAGGTGTCACCATAGGATTCAAATGATTTAGATAAAACATGATTGAATGATTTAACACATTTTTTTTTTCCTATTTTCTGTCTTCTCCATTCTTCCACCCATCATTTAAGAATCCAGCCTTTAGGGACAAACAGAAAACTACAGAGAAGATATTAGCAAGTTTCCCTTTAAGGAATAATTGGGTTTTTGGTATGTCAAGTGTAGATTAAATTTTTATAGGTAGATTGGACACTGTAAATGAAGTGATATTTAAATACATTCAGAAGATTAACTCCTTGTCAAGTTAAAATAAAAATATTTGTATAATATTATAATTTATCAGGTTAATTACTGGACACAAGACCCTCGTGTACTTTATCAAACTTTCATCATAAGGTAGGATATATTATTCTCATTTTTCAGATGCTAGAATTGAGTCAGGGAGACTAAGAACTTGGCTATTGTTATACAAATAGGAAATGACACAGCCAGAACTTACACAGGGTTTCAACTCTAGATTGCTAAACCATAGCTGCCTTGAAATAGGATTTTTTTTTTTTGACAGACAGTTAGACAGTGAGAGAGAGAGACAGAGAGAAAGGTCTTCTTTTTTCCGTTGGTTCACCCCTCAAATCACCGCCACGGCCGGCGCGGATCTGAAGCCAGGTACCAGGTGCTTCCTCCTGGTCTCCCACATGAGTGCAGGGCCCAAGCACTTGGGCCATCCTCCACTGCCTTCCTGGGCCACAGCAGAGAGCTGGACTGGAAGACGAGCAACCAGGACAGAACCGGCATCCCAACTGGGACTAGAACCCGGGGTGCTGGCGCTGCAGGTGGAGGATTAGCCTAGTGAGCTGTGGCGCCGGCTAGAATGTTTTTGAAAAGTGAGCAATTTTGTCTAAATTTTTTTGAAGATTTATTTATTTATGTAAAAGGTAAAGTTACAGAGAGAGAGAGAGAGAGACAGAGAGATCTTCCATCTGCTGGTTCACTCCCAGGAACTCCATCCAGGTCTCCAACCTGGGTGACAGGGGCTCAAGTACTTGGGCCACCTCCTGCTTCTTTCCCAGGCACATTAGCAGAGAGCTGGATGGGAAGTGGAGCAGCTGGGACTCAAACTGGCTCAGATATCATGCCAGTGTGGCAGGCAGCAGTGGCAGCTTAACCTGCTGTGCCACTATATCAGCCCCTCCTCTACATTTTTATGGAAAGCAATTAATTAAAATATATCATTCAATGAACTTAAATTTGATAAATGTTCTAAGGTGTTCCTCCTAACCTTGCTCCCTCTTCCACCTGCCCAAATCCATCTCTCAGAGGTGCAAGTGGGATCTCATTTAAGGTTTCACTGGTGTCTCATTTCCTGTAGGATAGTGTCATTCTATTTATTCAAAACCTTTAGGATCTCATCTAACTGCCTATCCCTCTGGTCTTGTTTCTTCTGCTCCCCTTTAAATCTCTATTTGTGATTTATTAACTTTTCTAGACTTTGTTTCACCTTTCCCTGGAATGATTTCTTTTCTTATTAGTCTGATAAACTCCCCTTAAGCCTCACCTTAAAGATCTGTTAGGTAGGAACTGTTAGGTACTGTTAGGTAGGAAGTCAGAAATGAGCTTACATGTGTGTGTGTGTGTGAGAGAGAGAGAGAGAGAGAGAGAGAGAGAGAGAGAGACAAAGGCCTAAGGAGTTGACATCTAGGTCCAGCATCTGCATCTCAAAGTCATCCCAATAATCTTCCAGGTATAGCCCAGTATCTGCATTTCAAACACCCTGCCCCTTCTACCCAATAACCATCCTTCCTGTAAGGCAAGGTGACACCAGCCAGGCTTCCCCATGTCTGATGAATTCAGGGGGAAAACTCATATTTAGATCCAAAAAGTCCTTTGTTCCAGGAGGAGAAGAGGCAGGAAAGCAGGACCCATCCCCTTAAAACCCCCGGCCTCAACAGGACTATGTGCTCAGCCCTTTGCCTCTCTGCTGAGCCACCCGCCTGGCCTGCCCAGGTGTATTCTCTACACTCAACCATGTAACCTCACTCTCCCCCAGTCTGAACGACTGGGCACTCTCTCTCAGGTTCTGTCTGGAGAGGTGCCCATCTGTTCTTATGGATGTCCCTACCCTAATAAACCTTGCTATGTTGCTTTCCCCTGCTCTCTGTCTCACTCCTGAATTCTCTCTTGTGCAAAGACAAGAACCCTTACTTTCTCTGGTAATAGTACTACTTTCCCTGAGAAGTCTATGTGACCATAGCAGATACAATCACTTTCTCTTCAGATCCCTGTTTGAGCAATTTATATTTTTTCATGGATCATTGTTGTGTCCCTTCTAAACCACAAGCAACTTGAAGAACAAGTACTGTTCTCTCTAGTTCCCAATGGAATTCATCACCAGCCCCTTGGACTAAATCTCCCCAATAGCATACAGAGAAAAAGGATTCTGTGCCTAAGAGCCTTGTTTTCACCCTCAAATTTCCCTTCCTTCTCCTTTTTTTCCCCATGAAATCCTATTTTTGCAAATAGAATACTCTCAGTTAGTGTTCATTGAAGACAAGGATAAATGATTGGGCTACCTGGATGTTGCAGAATTTTTGAGTTCCTTATGCAGGTTAATGCTGTCCTTGGTTCCTGTTCAATTATTAAATATACCCATTCCTTAGATTTCAAACAAAAATGAGAAAACCAAAGTACAGTTTTTGTAGATGTATTTCTTAAAACTTATTTACTTATTTTTATTTATTTGAAAAGCAGAGTGGCAGTAGGAGAAGGAGGAATGGAGGAAGGGAGGGAGGGAGGGAGGGAGAGAGAGAGAAATTACAAATTATATAGGTACAGAGAAGTAAAGGAGGGGGAACAAAGATGGTGGAATAGTGGCAGGATGATCTGAATTATGCTGGGCAGAATTAATAAATTAAGGAGGAGAGACTAACAGTGGCAGGATGGAAAAAGATATTACATGCTGTCAGAAACAAAAAAAGAGCTGGTGTAGACATCCTAATATCAGACAAAATAGACTTTAATGCAAAAAATGTCAAAAAAGACAAAGAAGGACACTATGTACTGATTAAGGGATCAATTCAACAGGAAGAAGTAGCTATTATAAATGTATATGCACCTAATTACAGGGCACATGGCTATTTAAAGGAAATGTAAATGGATATAAAGGGAGAATTAGACTCTAATACAGTAGTAATGGGGGACTTCAATGCCCCACTTTTGGCAATGGGCAAATCAACCAGATAGAAAATTAGCAAGGAAACAGCAGAGCTAATTGACATTATAGACCAATGGACCTAACAGATATCTACAGAACTTTTCATCCTACAGTTGCAGAATACACGTGTTTCTTAGCAGTGCATGGAACTTTCTCTAGAACTTACAACATACTAGGCCATAAAGCAAGCCTCAGCAAATTCAAACAATTGAAATCATACCATGCATCTTCTCTGACTGTAGTGCACTAAAGCTGGTAATCAACAACTCAGGAGTCCCCAGAACATAAACAAACACATGGAGAGTGAACAACATGCTCCTGAATGAACAGTGGGTCATTGAAGAAATCAAAAGAGAAATCAAAAAATTTCTGTAAACAAATGAAGGTGACAATACAACATATCAAAACTTACGGGATACAATACAAGCAGTGTTAAGAGGAAAGTTTATAGCAATTGGAGCCTACATCAAGAAATTGGAAAGGCAAGTTTCTTTGGGAAAAAAAAATTGGATAGGTACAGAGGCAGATCTTTGAAAACAGGAACTTCGGTATGGGATGCAAGTGTCCCGTGCAGGAGCTTAATGGTGATAGCACCTACCTATCATGTGTCTCAAACTTGGTCCAATCCTTATTTCCCTCTAATATGATGTTGTCCCAGTTCAGGTTTTAGCCTTAGGAGAGTCTCTTGACTTTCTAGGCTACCAGTTTCCTCCCAAATCAAAGAAAAAGATCAGCTATTATTTTGCTAAATCTTTGACATAAACACCTCATTTTTTGGTTAAAATCTTAGTTTTTAAAGTACAGATACAGGAGAGTTCATCAAAGCTAAGTAACTTTACCAAATTATCTTCATTTATAAAGAATTGAGCTGGAATTTGGCCCTGGGGGCTTTGGTTCTCAAATCCATGCCTTCTCCACTGCATCAGTAATATTATTCCAGTCTCAGGGGCTAATTCTGAATTTGAGTGAGAGAATGGCAATGAGATTGCTTTGGAGTGTGTAAACTACTATATAGATGTTGGATTTTTAGAAAAATTCTCGAAAGCATGTCAATAATATGTGATGTTCTGTACAAAATACAAATTGTAAGTAGGATCACTTTCTCAAAGGAAGAAAATAAAAGGAGAAAAAAATCCCTTATTAAAAAAAAAAATCCATGGGGCTGTTGCTGTCATATATTGGGTAAAGCCACTTCCTATATAGGTGGTGGTTTGAGTCTTGGCTGCTGCATTTCTGATCCAACTAATGTGCCTGGGAAAACAGCAGAAGATACCCAAGTATTTGGGCCTCTGCATCCATATGGGAGACCTACAAAAAGCTCCTAGATCCTGACTTTGGCTTTGCCCAGCCTTGGCTGTTGTGGCCATTTGCGGGTTAAACCAGTGGATGGAAGATCTCTGTCTGTCTCTCGCTCTGTAATTCTACCTTTCAAATAAATAAATCTTTAAAAAATCCTGTAAACAATACTAATTAGAATGTGACCTATAACATTTAATGTGCTTTATTGCTTCCTTTGCAAATGCTCAGATTTAATCCCAGATTTTATTGTTTCAGTTAGAAAATATTCAAATGGTCAATTAGTGTTCTCTCTCACTTTATAGAAGCTAAAACTAAAATACAAACTGGGAAAGTCACAAAATCCAGAAGTAAAGCCCAGGAGTTTTGACTCCGAATCCAAGCCTCTTCATACTGTACCACCTAAAGTCCCCTACTTAGGAGGCCTGCAGAGGAGCTGGGATCTGTTATTGATCACAGCTCAACCTGTGTCCTAAGAGAACAACGCTCCCCTTCCCCCAATGCTGCCTCTCTGGTTATCAGTTACAATGGATGGAGCATATCTCTTTAATTTTTAGAAATGTATGTGGGTGTGCTTAATCCTCCCTTCCCAAGAGCAATTATCTCTAAAAATTGAGTTATTGCTTATAAAAATAGATATTCCTAAGATTGAATCTTAGGAAGAAAGAGACTCCAATTGTTTTGTACCTGGAGCAAATGAAGTAGGCAGCTTGGAATGCTAAATTTCACCTCCAAGGGAGAGTAGCTCTGTGTTTGACTTAGCTGCATCTGGTTTTCCTCATTATTCTTTTGTTCATCAAAAAAAGCTGCTTTGAATAATTTCTTTCTAAATAAAATACTTCTAATCAGATTTTCCACCCTATATGGATTTCATATAAAATGATCCTTATCCTGAAAATTAAAAAATATTTTCTCCTGTGTTTCAGTGTGCAGCAGAGATAACAGCTCAGAAGGCCTTAAAGCAAGAGAAAGAATGACAGCTGATTCATTGTTAAAGCCTCTGAAGCATTAGACACAGTGAGGGTGAAAAGACACAGAAGACAGGGGCTGAAGTAAGAGGCTGGGATTTGAGGTTAGGTTTGGGTTCACATCTCAGTAGCATCACCACTGGCAGTTGCCAGAGTCCAGCTCCAGCAGGTCCAGGGGTTCCAGAAGGTGTGGGAGGTGTCGGTGCAGGAAGAAATGAAAGACACACTCACAGCAAGGCTTATGGCATGGCTCTGGCTCTTGAGCACCAGACTTTATTTTTATATCATGTAACATAATAATTATTTCTTCTTACAATAACAAGTCTGTTTTCCATTTTCTTAGAACCATTGACCTTGTATTTTATGTTGTCTCTAGATTCTATGTCTACATCTAGTTACAATTTCTTTGACTTTCAAGGACATATTCAGAACATGGGTTACAGTGACAGACAGGTGTGAGACAATAGGCTGCCCACACAAGCCAAGGCCTGGAGTGCTGTCGAGCTATGCAGATATTGGTTACACAAGCTAGAATATTACCTTCCTAATCTAATCTTTACTAGAAGCCCCAATGTTCAAAACAGGCCCCTCTTTAAAATATATCCCCTCTTTTGCAGTTCTTTCTGCAACTCTTTAATTTATTGTACTTATCTAAACGTTCACTTAGATCTATTCCACAGTTTTGACATCCTAATCATTGTTGTATTTGTTGCACATATTGAATTAAAGTTATTTTTGAAAAATATTTATTTATTTAACTTGATACTTTATCCCTTTTACTTGAAAGTCACGGTTACACACACACACACACACACACAGAGAGAGAGAGAGAGAGAGAGAGAGAGAGAGAGAGAGGTCTTCCATCCTGGTTTACTCCCCAGATGGCCGCAATGGCTATAGCTGTGCCGATCCGAAGCCAGGAGCCAGGAGCTTCTTGGGTGCAGGAGCCCAAGGATGTAGGCCATCTTCCATTGCTTTCCCAGGCCACAGCAGAGAGCTGGATCGAAAGTGGAGCATTTGGGTCTCGAACCAGCGCCCATATGGTATGCCGGCACAGTGCGGGCTCCTGAATTAACATTTTAGTAGCATTTGTCTTTGTTTTAGTGTGAAGTATATACCACAAACAGCTCAACCTTGTGTAAAGCATCACCCCTTCTCCTACACTAGCATTTGACTTGATTAAAATTCTACAAAGCAATGGACATTTTGGGGATTATGAGACTAAGCGTTTTTCCCTAAAATTATGAATACAGCAATCATTAGCGGGGCCACTAGGGAGCTCTGGCTTTGTTATGTAGGGTGTAATTACCAACAAACCTAAAACCACCAAGAGGACCTCAGCTGTTATTCTCACAACTTGCTGAGACAGACCTTCTGCTGTGACCTTGTCAGCCAGCCGAAGTTGCCTTGGCCTTGCCAGGCAGTGTTACCTTGGGCAAGTTTTTTAACTTTTGTGAGCCTTTTCCTTTGAAAAATGAGAAGAATATCATCAGTCCCATAAAAGCAGCAGGAGGAATGAAGGAGAAATGAGTGTCTAATATTTAATGAATATTTAACTGCGCTTGACTTAGTGTTAAGTTCTTCACAATCTTTATCTTATTTATCCTTCACAGCCACCTTACTTGGTAGGTATAACAGTGATCTTCTTTTTTCAGGTTAGGAAATTGAAGCTTAGATGAATTAATCTGAATTTTGTATAGAAACTAAGCATGGAGATAGAAATTAAACTTCCTTGACTCGAGTCTGAACACTGCCCATCTGAAAGTTTCCTTCATTGGGAGGCACTTGGCCCAGTGGTTAAGATGCCAGTTTAGGATGCCTGCATCCCATGGAAGAGTGCCTGGGTACAAGTCCTTGCTCTGCTCCCTGTTCCAGCTTCTTGTTGATGTGTACTCTGGGAAGCAGCAGCTAATAGCTCAAGTAGTTGGGACCCTGCCACCTGGGTATCACAGGTTGAGTTTCTGGCTCCTGGCTTAGGTCTGGCCCGGCCCTGGATGGAAACTCTCACTGTCTCTGTTTCTTTGTTCTTCCTGTCTCTCCACCTTTTAAAAAACAAAATAAATGCCATTTTAGAAAGAAACTGCTCTTTAATTAAGAAATGAGTTTATTTCTTTATTTGCCTCTACATTAAGATCAGTTCATATCCATATCTATGTCTGATCCATATCTAGATACATCTATCTGTCTATTATCTTAATGACCTGGTACATATGTAATTCAGAAGCTAACATAGTGCATACTAAAAGCCACCTTAGTAACAATGATAAGAGACCAGATCAGAGTGGGACCACATTGGTTTTTGGTATTCAGACAGGTTTCAAGGAAGAGGTGGAACTAACACTGAGCCTTGAAGCACTGTTAGTTGATTTTTTTTTGAGCCTCAGTGTCCTCATCTGTAAAGTAGGCATTATAAACCTTACCTGCCTCTCTTGAATCTTTTGTGAGAATTAAATAGACTAAAGGTAAGAAGGTCATCTTTGGGGAGGGTGTGGCCATCTTTACACCCCTATGACCTTGAATTCTTCCTGTGCCTGCTATGCCATGTAGTCCTTTCTTATCCATCCAGTTGAGCTTTGGCACCAGCTCCAAATAGTCTTATTTCTTTTTAAATATTTATTTTTATTTATTTGAAAGACAGAATTAGAGAGAGAGGTAGAGCCAGAGAGAGAGAGAGAGAGGTCTTCCATTCTGCTGGTTCAGTCCCCAAATGACCACAACAGCCATAGCTGAGCTGATCTGAAGCCAGGTGCCAAGAGCTTCTTCTGGGTCTCGCAGGTGGGTGCAGGGGCCCAAGCACTTGGCCATCTTCTACTGCTCCCAGATCATAGCAGAGAGCTGAATTGGAAGTGGAGCAGCCGGGACTTGAACTGGTGCCCATATGGGATGCCGTCGCTGCAGGCTGGGGCTTTAACCCTTTGCACCACAGTGCTGGCCCCCCAGGTAGACTTGAGTTACCTTTTAAAGGTTAGACTGCTGGTGGGGCCCTGCTACCTGCTCAGGTCCAACAGTTTTATTTTCTCCAAGCATCCAGTGCTAAGGTCTTATTGACATTTGCTTAAATTTATGAGGTCGTAACTCCTAATGGTTGTGAATACAGGTTTTGAAATCATACCTGGTGTTGAATCACTGCCACTCCAACAGTCACACTCTAACACAAGACCTCAGGAAAGCCTCTTAAATTCTTAGAGTTGAGCTCAGTTTCCTTGTCCAGGAAATAAGAATAATGGCAATTGCTTCCTTCTTTTGACACGAGAATCAGATGAGCTGGTGTTATGTGAATTGCACTTCAAATGCCTTATGTTATAGCAAATGTTATTTCCCAATTTCCCACCTTGAGATTGCTCCTACTAGAACTCTGTCCCAGATTCACCAGAAATTAACCTGCATAATCAAGAGTGGTGAATACATAGAGGAAAATGGCTTCCAGGAGGGAGTGCTGCTTCTATGGCAACCATTTGTTAAGTCTGGGAACTTCAGAATAGTCCTGGTATGGAGAAAGCAGCTAAGAGGAGAAGACAGATAGTATCACCTCTAGCTGGCCTCTTGGAGAATGGAGAATGAAGGAACATGTTCCTTAATCATCTAAGTCATATTTAATGGTAGGGAGAGGCATACACCATGTTTTAAGGTCTCTGGTAGGGATTCGATGGAAACAGATAGCAGAAGCTCTGAAAAAGACCGAGGCTACCAGGAATTCTTCCTGGAGGATGAAGAAAACATTTAAGGTAAGAGCTGAAGTAGGAATTAGCCAGATGATTAGGAATGTAAGTAGAATATACTACGCAAAGAGAATAGCACACACAAAGACCAAGAGGGAGGAGAGAGAAAGCTGAATGCTGACCCAATAATTTAAAGCAGTTCAGCCTGGTTGGAGAAGTGTCTGCAGTGGAGAAGCCGCAACAAATAAATCCAAAGCAGAAGTTAATAAGATCCAGGTCACATAAGGCCTTGAAATCCTTTCTCAAAGATATGGTCTTAATTTTGTGGGCAATGGAATGAACTTTAGATGGTTTTACTTTAGATGCTTTCTGCATGAAGACTGCCTTTTTATGAAATGTGACAACTATCTCAAAACATCTACATTTCTTTACAGATATTGATAAATTAAATATGGCTAAATATTAACAATTGCTAACATTTTCTTAATAATATGGTAGGTACACAATGTTCCTTATACTACTTTCTAGTTATCTTTTCTTTAGGTACAGATAAAAAATTTTTCTTTTTAAGAGGCAGAGGGAGATAGAGACAAAGAAGGAGGGAGGTAGGGAGGGAGAGGAAGGGAGGGAGGAGGAAGGGAGGGAGAAAGGGAGGGAGGGATGGAGGGCAAAGAGAGGGAGAGGGAGAGGAACAGGGGGAGGGAGAGGGAGAGAGATAGTGAAAAGAGTGCCAGGGAAGGCCTGTGCTGACTAGAGCAAGAAACCTTTTCCTCTTCTATGACCTTTGACATAGATTATTGGAGGAGGAACTCCTGATCTCCTAATGTCAGGGTAGTTTGGAATTTCAGAGTGGATAGATGGTTCTGAAATTTCTGAGCCTACATTAGTGGAGTGTAGATTATGAAATGAGGAGATATGTTTTTGACTGATATTCATCCCCCAGAAGCAGTAATAGCAACTAGCTTCTTTCATCTTAATGATTCCACTTCTTATGGGCTATAAGTTGCTATGGTACAACATGAATCTGAATTGGGAAGAGATTGTAAAAAAAAATAAAAGTAAAAAAAGACAAAAAAAAAAAAACAACCCTTTCATGTAGGCAGGAATTAAATTACCAAATATATATGATGTTTAGAATTTCTCTAACTGGCTTAAAATGTCTCTCTGACTACTCCAAAGTAGCTGTTGACTTTTTAATGGAAAGTAGAATGTCTTAACACCAGTTAACAAAGTTGGAAATTGAGGCATAGAAGTGGGTTAAAAAAAGATATATATATATATATATATATATATTTACAATTTTTATCTGCAATTGGTGCCGGCAGCAATGTTGAATAAGATTCTTGGGAGCTTTTCATCAATCTTTAAAAGTGAAAGATTAAAATTATTTTTCTTTATGGTTTAAGAAGTTCACTGGGGTTGATGCTGTGGTACAGTGGGTGAAGCTACTGTTTGTGAGGCTGGCATCTTATATTGGAGTTCAGGCTCAAGTCCTGGCTGCTCAGCTTTTGATCCAGCTCCCTACTAATGTGCCTGAGAAAGCAGAAGATGGCCACAGTACCTTTCTCTATGCCACCCATGTGGATAATTAGATGTAGTGCTGGGCTCCTGGCTTTGTCCCGGCCCAGCCCCAGTAGTGTGGCCATTTGGGGAGTGATACAGCAGATAGAAGATCTCACTGTCATTGTGCCTTTCAAATAAAGAAACATAAATCTTAAAATTATTCCCTTAATTTTTAAAAAAGGCAGGGAAGTTCTCAAAGGCTCTGATAGGTCACATAGATTCAATTAATTCTGCAAACATCCTTTGCTGAAAGAGGCACAGATGAAATCAAGAAGGTGGCTGAGAATATGTAGCAAGGTAAGAGTGCAGACACGGTGTGGAAAAATGAATTAAGCAGGGATGAAACAAGCCAAATTAATACAAAATCTCTTTGAAGAGAGGCATCCAAATTGACAGATACCATTTCCATAAGTGTTAATGATTTGAAGAGAAGGAAAAAAAATGGGAAGATGGGTTTCACTAAGTCAGAAAGAATATTTAATGGGAAATGGCACTTCTATCTGGCCTTGGCTCAGTCTCTTAATGCATTTATTACTGCTGACACATCTACTTGGGTCAGAGACCTGCTATTGAAGGCACAGCTGTGTTGAAAGGACAGACCCATTAGTTAGGAAAGAACTGCCTTCATAGCCATCTCAGTGGATTCCTTGCCACCTATTATTCTTTAGCCACTAGTTCGAGGTCAATAAAGAAAGAGTTTATTGGGGCTAACAGTGTAATGAGTGTGCAAGGCAAGTTGATGGTTGTTTTCCCTGCCGTACCCCTTCAGAGTGCTGTACTCCCTAACTTAGCCAGAAGCTCTCTCAGGAATTCCCAGAATTTGGATTGGTTCTGGATAGGTCCTTGGTATTCCCAGAAGACTGAGCAATCTGATGGGAAACAGGTGCCATCAGATTTCATGCTGGGTAGGCTAAAGAATTGCCTTAGTTCTCCATCTCTTTTCTGTTGGTCCTGCCCATCCCATCCTTGTTCAGATACAGAGAAGAATGGTATCAGCAGGTTTTGCCATGTTCAAGGACTGAAGCAATCCGAGCCCAGGCTGAAATACAGAAGCAGTCTTACCAGGTGGAAGCAAGAATGGTCTAGAATTGGCCCTTGGCCCAAGTCAATATTTATCCAGATTGTGGTGGACAAGTAGATTCATCTGTGTGGGGATGAGGGCCACACCAATGGATCAGAATGGTTACTATGAAGCCCTGAAACTGTACAAATGCCTCTTGCTCAGGACACATGCTTGCCAAATATTCTGGGTGTGATTTAATTCTCATCTAGGGGCCTGGGAGGCAAACTGCTCAGGTGACCTTGTTTTATAAGAAGCCATTAAAAAAAAATTCCTGAAATAAAATGCACATCATATAAAGCTTTACATAATATTTGCTTTTTAAAAATTATTTATTAGAGAGAGAGAAGGAGAAGAGATCTCCCATCTGCTGGTTTATTACCTGAATAGTGGTAATGACCAGTGGCTGGGCCTGACCAAAACTGGGAAAAGAAAACTCAATTAAGTTCACATAACATGGGTGGCAGGGATTCGAGCCGTCACCTGGTGCCTCCCAGGATGTGCGTTAGCAGGCAGCTGGAGTCAGAATGGTGTGATGGCTCCAATCCAGGGACTCTGATATGGGAGGCAGCATCCCAACCAGCATCTTAACCACTAGAACAAGTACCCACTTCTCCCCTTTTAAAAGTATACAATTGAATATTGTGTAACCTCTAACACGAATTCCAGAACATTTTTACCATCCCCAAAAGAAACCCTGCATTGGTTGGTAGCCTTTCCCAATTTCTTCCTGCTCTCTTACCCTGACAACTACCAATTTACTTTCTGTTTCTAGGAATTTGCCTATTCTGATCATTTTGTATACATGGAATCATATGTGCTGTTGTGTCTGAATTCTTTCATTTAGCTGAAAGTTTTAAAGCTTCATCCATGTTGTAGCATGTATCAGTACTTCATTCCTTTTATTGCCTAGTAATGCTCCATTGTATATAGGTCTATCACATTTTATTTTTCACTTGTCAGTTAATTGATATCTATTGTTTCCAATTTTGGGCTATTATGAATACTGCTACTATGAACATACATGTACAAATTTTTATGTGAACATATGTTTAATTCTCTTAGGTGTATACTTGGAAATTGAATGCTGAGTCATATGGTAACTCTGTTTAGCAACACTTTAATTGAATTTGCATTCTCATTATCTGTCAGTCTCTAAGGGAGCTTATTTTATTAAATGCATACTAGAGAGATGGAGCTACTTCTGTGGGATACTGATAAAATCGGGCCTTTAGTTACTAGGCTAGAGTCCCGGATTCTACAGTGGGTATGTTCACCAATGTCTCTTGGCCACCAGCCTTGTTTTCTACATAATCGCAGACATATTGGAGATGATTATGTTGCTCACAGATTGCCCTTCATTAAAAAAAAAAAAAACGCTTAAAGATAAAGACTGTATTTGTTCCCATGGAAATACAACAGCCAAATTTAGCTTTGCACAGAGACCTTGAGTTTATGTGTGAGAAGGCTTATTCAGATGTTTTTTTCTTTTGTTGTTCTACTCTCACACAGAAGCGTACGTGACCCAGAACAACTTGCTGTCAGTTTTCATAGAAAATGAGTGCAGCCACCTCCTTTTCTTCTTCCCTTTCCCTTGTCCTCTGCATAGCTGCTCTTCTTTTCACTTCCTCCATTGACTGTAGCACCCCTGGAAGTCTGAGGTGCAGTCAGAGTTAGGGCTATCGGAACAGATGATGGTCAGAAAGGAGGATAAGCATGATGGGCTAAGGTAGAACGGACCCAATATGAAGCCTAGGGAGGCTGGGAGCAGATTGGGGAACAGGGGATCTTGAATGGCGAGATCCTTGAGTGCCTGTGGGCTGCTGGAGAGCTGCTCACTCTTGGGGGTAGGTTTTATTTATTTTTCAAGTTTTTAATTAACACAGTACTATTCTAGAAAACTCAGAAAGGGGCAAATAAAAGTAAAAGTAATCCATCTCTAGAGATTAATAGGCTAACATTTTTTCCCCCCGCAGGTACATGCTCTTTCTCTCTAAACAAGCAGAATTTTTCTATAACATTCTTTGCAATTTTATTGTGCTTATTTTTTGGTGAGCATTTCCCCTTGTCATTCAATATTCAACAACACCACTTTAAGTGACTGCATGTGTAATTCTGTACTGGCCACTTAGAAGACTCTTCCTCAAAAGCTCAACTTTCTCATTCCTGATGAGGTGTATTAGTCCCCACCTGACGTGGTTTTCAGAAATAAAATGAAAATTCAGCCTCTTTGTCCTCAGAGAGAAAAACAGTGGTGACATGCTAGGTTTAAATCCACAGGTGTAGTGCACTGGGGTGATTTATCACTAAAGGAAGCATCCTGCTTGATGTGGCTGGACAGTCCCAGCCTGACTTCAGCCTCTACTGCTCCCATACCACCCCTCTCACTGCCCTCTGTCCCTCCTGGATTGCCAGGGAAGGAAGGGGAGACCACATCTTTCCTCAGGGAAATATTAAAACTGTAATTTTTCACCCAGGCAATTCCAAGGACAACATTAACATTCTTGTTTCATAGTTGCTGCTGAACTAGGAAATTCTACTCAAAACGACTGCTGCCTTGTGGACAAGGAAAATAGAAGGATATTCACCAAAACATTATTCATAAGAGCAAAGTCCATCAACTGAAATCCATTGAATAGATTATGGTACCTGCACTGGTACAAAACCATGTATGCGGCAATTCCAAGCAATCACATAAATGTTTAGGGAATGGCACTTGAAAGGTTGCAAGATATATTATAATTTTAAAAAGAAATTTTTAGAAAAATAAAGACACCAATTTTGCTAATCAGGAACACAACACCATGCACTTCTATTCATATATGAACATGTGTAATGTACACATATTAACCAAGTGGAGTCATAGCTATTTTGAGGAAAGCATCTGGAAAGTGGAGACATTATTGCTTGAAGTTTTAATGCACACATTTACAAATATATTCACGGCTCTCTTTTTGTGTGCGCATTTGAAAATCAAATAAATGTCACTTTAAAAAAAGATTTATTTATTTATTTGAAAGACTTACGGGGGGGGGGAGAGTCAGAGAGAGAGAGAGAGAGAGAGAGAGAGAGAGATCTTCCATCTGTTGGTTCACTCCCTAAGTGGTCAGAACAGCCAGGGTGGGGCCCGGCCAAAGCCAGGAGCTTCTTCCAGGTCTCCCAAGTGAGTGTAGGAGCCCAAGGACTTGGACAATCTTCTATCACTTTCCAAGATGCAGTATCAGAAAGCTGGATTGGAAGTGGAGCACCGAGATTTGAACCAGTGCTCATATGGGATTCTGGCCTCTCAGGGCATGGCTTAACTTGCTATGCCACAGTGCTGGTCCCAAATGTGTGTGTATTTTTTTTTTTAAATCACAAAATGGCTGATTCTCTCACCTGATGGCTGAACAGGCAGGGTGCTGGTGACTGTGCTAGCATGATGGGATGCAGCTGTTCAAATTGAGAGAACTCCTGATGCTGCACTTTCCCCTTCCCTTGAACAGGGTCTTCCTGCTGTGCTAGTTCTTAGTCTTTCTTCTTGAATTTGTAAATTTAATTTCTCCTTCTCTCTCTCTCTCTCTCTCTCTCTCTCTCACACACACACACACACACGGGCGGGCACAGAGAGAGCAAGAGAGAATGATTTCATCTGCTAGTTCACACCTCAAATGCCCACAATGGTTCCCTGACCAAGACTGAAGCTGGGAGCTGGAAATTAAATCCGGGTGTCTCATGTGAGTGGCAGAAACTCAATTGCTTGGGCCATCTTGGCTGCTTCCCAGAATCTACATAAACAGGAAGCTGGAATCAGGAGTTGGAGGCAGGAAGCAAATCCAGCACTCCAATGTTGAATGTGGGTGTCTTTACTGCTAGGCCAAATGCCCACCCCTCTGACCTTTCTAATGAAGAAACTGAGGGAAAGGGCAAGAAGATGGAGATTCCAAGAGGTGTGTGGTGAGGAGTCTCCAAGGAATTGGGGGAGGCTTAAAGGAAATAAAAAAGACCAGCTACAAAACCAGAGGGCACTGGATAGGCGAGGTGGAAGGGCACTGAGGCTATTGGGCTCTCTGGGAGGAAAAGAACAACACTGTCATGGTCAGGGTACTCCATACTTAGAGTCCAACACTGGGTGAACTACAGGAACAGGCATACTTGCCAGATACTAAAGTATCAGGAGATAAGACTTTTGGCTTCATTATGGCTTAACCCAATACCTCACTTTAATGACTTTCTTATCATAAGTAAGTCTCTTTCCCCACAGAATAACAACCAGAGTCTGTATTCATATTTCTGATGAGACAAGCAATGCTGACAGTGATGCATACTGAAGCAACCTCAATCAGGCAATGCCAGAGATGGCGATAAGGAAATGGGATGTGATGACTGGTGAGGCAGAAGGCACTTCTTGTTATGTCACCAGAAAACGAATTTATACCCCTCTGAGCTAACCTGACATATTGCTTCATAGAAACACTCCAGTACAGGCCCAGGGAAGCATCAAACATAGCTGTTTTCAGTGTCAGCACAATATATAGTTTGATGGTTTCCAGAAGAGAAGCAGTTGGTATAAAATTAGAATTTGGAGGCAGCTGCAAACCTCTGTGACTCATAACTTATCTGATTTCTAGACAACAGTAGTAAGTTGAGCTGTCTTAAACGCTTCAAATGTATCTATATTTTGATTTTATTCAGCAATTCTCCCTGTTTTTCTGCAGCCAGGAACCAAATGGCTCCCTAGTGTTGGGGATTGTGCTCATTAATCTTGTCAAGAACATATGAATATATCCTATAGTGAGCATTCAGGAGAGAAAGGCTGAGGGGTGTGTGTGTGTGTGTCTGTGTGTGTGTCTAGAGAACAGACTGCTCAGTCATATAGATATGGCAGAGTTTAATCATGTTCTTATTTCTGAACAATTTTGGTTGTTCCTAGTTTTCCACCAGTACAATAATTTACTATGAAAATTCCCAGGTAAATCTTATTATGAGGTTTTTATAGTTTAAAGGCTAATTTTTATTTCTTATCACATTTTACTCAGAAAAATCTTGTTACCTGGAGCTGATTATTACTCCTACTCTGGAGGTAAAGTGACAGATGCAGACGGATGCAGTATTTTTGATGCCAAATGGATATCAGGAGCTAGGTTGGGGAAAATGTGGAGTTTGGCTTGACTGCAAAGATTGTGAGCATACTATTCTGTCACAGATTCTAGCATTCCCCTTGTATAAGAAGGGGCAATATGTAGTTTATTAAATGAGCTGGATTTTATGGAGGTAAAAGAATAAATTAGTTTATGTATATTTAGAACAATTCCTATCTCAGTATATCCTAAAACTCTACTAATACATTTTAAAATATATATATTTATTTATTTGAAAGAGTTACAGAGAGAGAGGGAGAGAGAGAGATCTCCTGTTCACTAGTTCACTCCCCAGATGGCCACAACAGCCTGGGCTGGGCCAGGCCTAAGTTAGGAACTGGGAGCTTCTTCTAGGTCTCTTTGATGGATGGCAAGGTCTAAGTACTTGGGCCATCCTCTGATGCTATCCCCAGGCCATAAGCAGGGAGCTCCATTGAAAGTGGAGCAGCTGGGATAGGAAATGGTACCCAAATGGGATTCTGGCATTACAGGTAGTGGGTTTTCCTGCCACACCACAATGCCAACCCCTGCACATTGGTTTTAAAAAACCTAGTTCAGTTCATTTCAGAACCATAAAGTCTCATCTACTTATGATTAAAAAATTATTTGTTTTCATTTTATTTGAGAGTCGGAGATGCCCACAACATCAAAGCCTGAGCCAGGTTGAAACCAGGAGCCAAAACTTAATCCAGATCTTCCACATAGATGACAGGTACCCAACTACCTGAACCAAACTTGTTGTCTCTCAGGGTGCACATAAGCAGCAAGCTGCAATTGGAAACAGAGCTAGGACCAAACCCAGGAACTCAGACATGGGATGTGGGCATCCCAGATGACATCTCAATCACTCTACCAAATGCCCACCCTAGATCTCACCCAATTTAAAACTTTCTAAATCCCAGCCTCAGCTCAGAAACACTGATGGAAAAGGGAAGAGAAGGGACATTTTGTTTCCTTCCTGTAATTTCTGCCTATCACAATTGTAGCTATGTTTCTGATCAGGTCCAATGCACAGTGAAGTTTACAGAGAAAGTTTCATGTGGCTTGAGTGCGTGTAACCTGGTATTGGAGTATTTTCTGTGTTGAGTGCCCAGTTGCTGGTTCTTGTGAGTGTGCAATGAGAAGGTGACTGTCTCAGACTGGAAACCTACTTTCACCAGGAACTAAATAGATCTTAGTGAGTTTGGGTTGCTATAAAAAACATATCAAAGTCTGGATGGCTCATAAACGTCAAAAATGGATTTCTCATAGTCTGGAGCTGGGTAGTCAAAGATCAAGGTGCCAGCAGATTCAGTGTTCAGTGAGTGCCCTCTTCCTCATGTACAGTTGACTTTTCACTGTAACATCACATTGTAGAAAGGACAAGGGATCACTCTGGAGCCTCTTTTATAAAGGCCTTTGTATAAGTCCATTCATGAGGGACGCATGAGCCATGTAAAATTAGAGACTTGCTGCCAAATATGATAAAGAACAATCAGGGTTTGGTTAACACTGAAGCTGTACGGGTAGTAACATTTACTTTATAGCTGTGGAGCAGGAGAGACTTGATATAATATGTGAAATATGGGTTTTCAACATTGGACATCAAAGTAGGACAGTCATCTCTGAGAAGGAAAAACAAATAACATAAAATACTACACTTAATGACGATTAAAGAAAATCAACCAATAGAAACAGATTTATAAATGACACATACACTTAGTAGAAAGATTTCTAATTTCCTCTTCTTTTCTTTGGTTTGCCTGTTTCCTTTCCTGTTCTCTAAGTCCGATATTCTCTCTTCTGCTTCGCCCATTCTGTTTTTAAGGCTCTCTAATGTGTTTGTCATTTGATCTATTGAATTCTTCATTTCATTATGATTTCTCATCACTATCACAGTTTCTTGTTCTATTAGTTGTTTCATTTCATTTTGATTCCTCCTTAATATTTCATTTTCATGAGAGAGATTTTCTATCTTGTCCATTAAGGATTTCTGTAGTTCAAGAATTTGTTTTTGAGAACTTCTTAATGTTCTTATCAATTTTTTGAGATCCGCTTCTTGCATTTCTTCTATCTCATCATCTTCATAATCTTGAATTGGGGTGTCTTTTTCATTTGGGGGCGTCATAGTGTCTTTCTTGTTCTTGTTACCTCAGTTTTTGCGTTTGTTGTTTGGCATGTTGGAGATATTTGGTTTCTTCACTGTGGTGTTTTTTCTTGTTACACTATGGCTCTATATTAAGTGGACTGTCTGCTTTCGGTGGAGCCTTAGAGGCTTGAGATGAGTGTGGCCTGAGAGCTCTGTTTGGTTCCTCAGGGTTGAGAGTGTATCAAAGATGACACTCCCAGGTTAGGCGTGGTAAATCTCTCTTTCTTTTCTTTTCTTTTTTTTTTTTTTTGGTTCAAAAGGGAAGTAATTCCGCACAGCTAAACGTAATTGGAGGTAGTTAGCAGGCGAATGATATACCCACAGGAGCCAGAGATCAGAAGCTCTTTCCCAAGGACCACACAGGGAATCTCTGCTGCCCTCAGTGTGGGCTCCAATTCTCCTGCAGTCTCCCACTGGGTTGCCAAGTTAGATGCTAATCTCCTGTTATTTCACCCCTCCCCCCAGAGTCAGGTTTTTCTGCTAGGCTCAGGGCCGGTGCAGACCTGAGGTCACCCTGCTTATGACGTATGTCCAAAATGGCGCCTGCTCTTTGTCTTGCTCGCCTTTGAGGGGTGAGCAGAGAGAGAGAAACTCGTGTCCATATCGGTCACTTCTTTTTTTTTTTTTTTGACACTCTACCTGATAGGGCAAGATGACGGAATAAGAAGGGAGCACACTGATAGTCCGGGAAGACACAGGTTAATAAAAGTGGAGATACTGCAGGGTCAAGGAAGAGTAGGGGAAGAAACAGCAGAGGAAATTCTTCTGGTACTAGTGATTCACAGTGGACCTGTGTGGAGAGCGTGGGAGCCGAAGTTCGGGACACCAGCAGCAGAATCAACACACCAGTGCTGGAACGCAAGGTGACCCGAACCTCAATAGCCCGAGACACCAGCGGGCAAGCGGAAAGAAGAGACTAGAGGGAATGAGGCTTGAAACTCCGTGGGGAAAAGTTCACCAGGCTAACTAGAAGAGAGAGAGGGAAAAAAAAGAAAGATAGCATTATAATATTATTATTATGTATATTTCATATATTCTGCCAGGAAGATTGAACATAAGTGGTGATCCAAATGAAGATTCTCTAGGTAAAAGCTACAGTATTTAAGATGAAAAACATATGAGATGAGACTTATATTATCTATTTCAAGAATCCTCATAAAGCTACAATAATCAGGACAGTATGGTTGGCAAGAGGATAAATTTATAAATGAATGTAAAACAAGAGACTTTACAGAAATAGACTTATACATGAATGGTCAAATGATTTTCAACAAAAGTGAAATGCCAATCCAAAAGGGAAAAACTAGTCTTTATAACAAATGATGCTGAAACAATTGGATATCAACATGTAAAACGTAAAAAAATCTTTGATTCATTCCTCATACCATGTGCAGAAATTAGCTCAAAATGAATTCTAAACCTAAATGTAAAATCTAAAATTATAAAAATTCTAGAAAAGGTATAGAAGAAAATCTTCATGACTTTGTGTAGAGCAAATCTTTTAAAAAATAACACCAAAAGCATAAGCCATGAAATCTAAAAATAGTAAATTGTGCTTAGCCCAAAATAAGAACTTCTAGTCTTTAGAAAAAAAACTTAAGAAAAAAAGTTGATGACTAGGAGACAATATTTGTAAATTACTTATCTGATAAAGGATTTGTATGCACAACATATAAACAACTCCTCAATCACTGCAGTAATAAGAAAACACAATCCAATAAAAAATGGGCAAAATATTTTTATAGGCATTTTATCAAAAAATATGATATACACATGGTAAATAAGCACATGAAAGAAGTTCAGTATCATTGGATCATTAGTCATTAGTTGGTTTTAAAATCTGAAAGTGAGAGAGAGAGAGAGAGAGAGAGAGGGAGAGAATAGAGATAGATATCTCCAATCCAAAGAGAAATCTCCAATCTACAGCTTTTCTCCCCAAATGTCATCCAACAGCCAGGTGAGGTTAAGAGAAGGGAACTCAATCCTTGGGTGGCAGGAACTCAAGTAATTGAACCATCACCAGTTGCCTCCCAGGGCGTGCATTTTCAGGAAGCTGGAAGCAGGGGTTGAACCTAAGCACTCTGACATGGTAGGGGGTCATACCAAGCAGTGTCTTAACTAAGTCAAACACTGATCCTAATAGTACTGTTTCGACAAAGATATGGACCAGATGCAATTCTCATGTACTGATGGTAGAAGTGAAATTATCCTATGACACCACTATTCTTCCTAGGTATTTACCCAACAGAAATAGAAGTAAACATCCACAAACCCCTTGTGTGTGAATGTGCATAGCAGTTTTATTTGTAGAAGCTGAAAAATGGAAATAACTTGAATATCTATCAATGGGTGACTGGATTAAATTGGAGCATATCATATCCATACAATAGACCATTTTCTGCAATAAAAATAAGCAATTGATACATTCAGTAGTGTAAATAAATCTCAAAATTATGTTTGGTGAAAGAAGCCATACAAAAAAGAATAATATGATATGGCAGAAAGCAGATCGACAGTGTTTAGGGACTGGACAGGAATAGGAAGGGAGAGGCAGAGAGGAGGGAGCACAAAGGACACAAAGAAAGTTTTGTAGGTAGTAGTTACAGTCCTGATTGTGCTTCTAGTATGATATGTCAAAATGTTTCAAGCTGCACAATTTAAATATTAGTAGCTTATTATATAAAATTTATTATATGAAAATCACCAAAACCAAATAACCAAGAGAACATCATTAAGTTGTGGAACCAAATATATGTGTCATTTTGGATCCCTAAAGGAGGGAGACAGGAAAAATATTTGAAGAAATAACATCCAAAGACTTCCAGATTGATGTAAACCATAAATCTATGAGAAACTCAAAAAACCCCAAACACACACACACACATGAAATGAATGAAACTACATTAAGCAAATCTATTCATAGGTAATAACATAAAAAGTAATAAAAAGTATTTCTGTTTCATTTTACTTACACAAGAGGGAAAACAATCTTTCAGAGATGTTGATAGGGATGGAAGAGATTTTAAAAACCATTTTAGCATTTTCAGAAAATTCATTTTGATTTTAATCTAAAATGAAATAGGGATGCTATATAATTTTTAAGAGATTTACTTATTTTATTTGAAAGATAGGTTACAGAAAGAGAGGGAGGGAGAGAGAGAAGAGAAGGAGAGAGAGAAAGAGATCTTCTATCTGCTGGCTCATTCTCCAAATGGCTACAACAGTCAGGGCTAGGCCAGACCAAAGCCAAGAGCCAGGAACTTCCTCTGGGTCTCCCATGTGGGTACAGGGGCCAAGCACTTGGGCAATCTTTGCCTTCCCTGGTGCATTAGCAGGGTGTTGGATTGGAAGTTGAGCAGTCAGGACTCGAACTGGTGTCCATATGGGATGCCGTTGCAGCAGGCGGTGGCTCAACCCACTACACCACAGCACCGGCCCTGGGATACATTATTTTTTTAAAAAGTCATCTTTAATTGTCATTGTTAACAAGCTCTAACAATGAGCCTATAAAGTTACAGTTAAATATATTTCTCCATAAAGTAAATGAGTTTCAGACCTATAAACTTAGTATGTGTGGACCCTCTTCTGATGGAAATATAATACCAAACATTCCTTCCTAATCATGATGTGTTCAGCAATAACTCTTACATATGAGCACTATGGAGATTATCATCCACTTGATAGATAATCATGGTTAACATCAAAACATGGCAATCTGTGGCAACTATGTTCGTGTAACCTTCTCACATTCATGTCTGCCCTTCAATCTCACCTGTCACTGAAAAACACATTTTTATCACTTAATTGCATGGAGATATTAAGATGATTAAAATTTCTTACAATATATGAAAAATAAGCAAGTCTGGCTTTCTAATTTACATTCTTAAAATGTTGGTATCAAATTGGTTTCTTATTTTGATGATTATTTTGTCCTGTAGTTAAACCATCCAAGAGAGAAAATTTCCCCTTGATAACTCCCATATCTCTGGATGTTTTCGTAGTTGCTTTAGTTCTTTTTCTTCTCCTTCCCTCCTTTCTTGGAGATTTTGCAATAGGAAGAATAATAGACTACATAATGCATAACAAATAGCTGAGTGAAGCTTTTTGAGGAGGAAGGAGTTTATTTTGGTTTCCAGTTTTGGAGGTTCACAGTCAAAGACTGGGTAGCCCTGCAGTGGTAGAGCATGTGCAGAGGAATGATCACATGATAAGCCAGGAACCAGACAGCCAGCGAACAATGAGGCCCAACTTGACTTTTGTCATCAGCACTCTTACCAGAACTACCTTGGAAGAAAGAGCACACTCTAATGATCTAAGGACCTCCCACTTGGCCCACCTCCTAGGAGCTGTAATTAGATCAACTCTTCACCCTTCATCCATTAACCATAGGCTTTGGAGACCTAGCCGCCAATAAATGGGCCTTTGAATGGGGGGAAAACTGAATATTACCCAAACTGTAATATGGACTAAGTCTAAAGACCTGGTTTCAGAAGGAGTCATTCAGCCTTGTGGTTAAGGTGCTGTATACCATGTTATAATGCCTGGGTTTGATTCCTAGTTCTGGTTCCTAACTCCAGCTTCCTGCTAATGCAGACCCTGGGAGGCTGCAGTGATGGCTGAAGTAATTGCATTCCTTTCACTGATGTGGAAAACCTGGATTGAGTTCCTGACCCAGAACCCAGTCCAGCTCTGGATGCTACAGGCTTTCGTGGCATGTACCAGTTATCTGTCTGTCAGTCTTTCTTCCTGTCTCTTTGCTTCTCAAAATTGACTCAGGTCTATTTGTCTCATTTCTGATGTGATCTTAGGAAGATTAACATATCTTTCAGATTCATGACACATACTGGCTGTGGGGTTTGAGTCAGATAACTAGTGTGCAATTCTTGACTCTGTTCCTATGAGCTGTGTGAGCCCGAGTTAACTACTTAACTTTTCCAAATTTCAATTTCCTCATCTTCATGTTAACAACTACTGCACTCTGGTTCATGGAGTGTTATGAAGATTGAAAGAGAGAATGCATGCCATTATGGCAACTACATAAGAAGCACTGAGTAAATATTAGCTCTTTATAATTTAAAACAAGAGGGTAAGATTAGATAATTTTAAAAAATCATCACTTCCTGTTAACATTCTAGAGTCAGGAGGAACCATGGTGTAGAAACATGGCGCAGTCACTGGTTTAAATTCTATTCCTACCTCTTATGGGCTATCTGATTTTGTATTCTTTATCTTCTTCGAGCTTTCATTTGCTCATCTGCATAATGGGGGTGGTGACACGTATTATAATCTTAAATCAAGCAAATATGATATGTCACATGTAATCAGATGTAACTTTATTCTGTCTTCCACAGCTTCTTTAAAATTTATTCAGTCGTTGGTATTCTTAGCTTGCTCCTAAAGGACATTCAGTCAGTTTCATAAATTTTATGCTCAGGTAATGGAAAATTTTATGCTTCAATAATAGAAAGTACTAAGGTCACTTTCAGCCAAACAACATAATATCTATTTGATAGCTAAAATTATTCAGTTCTAGATAATAATCCATTCTGTGAACTTAAAATTAAACCTTCTTCCCTGCTTGCAACTCAGTCCGGGGTTGAGGTGGATTCTTGGTCCCTTCCTCCTTTTTCTGTTTGCCATTTCTCCTTTACTCCAAGATCTGTTTCAGCTCCACCTTGGCTCAGGTGTTGGAGAAGAAGTGATATGGGGAATGTGGAGGGTGCAGCTGTTAACATGGCATTTGTGAGTCACTTAGGTGAAATTACTGGTCCTTGTTTTTTATTTTTATTTTTATTTTTTTTATTTTGACAGGTAGAGTTACAGAGAGAGAGAGAGAGAGAGAGAGAGAGAGAGAGAGAGAGAGAGGTCGGTCTTCCTTCCATTGGTTCACTCCCCAAATTGTCGCCACGGCCAGTGCTGTGCCAATCTGAAACCAGGAGCCAGGGTTCTTCCTCCTGGTCTCCCATGCGGGTGCAGGGGCCCAAGCACGTGGGCCATTCTCCACTGCCCTACCGGGCCACAGCAGAGAGCTGGACTGGAAGAAGAGCAACCAGACTAGAACCCAGCGCCCATATGGGATGCCAGCACCGCAGGCAAGGATTAACCAAGTGAGCCATGGCACTGGCCCCTACTGGTCCTGTTTTATGGGTCTCTTCTAGGGGCACCTTTGGAGGCTCTGTGGCTCTGTTTGACAGGTGTTACTTCCCTAATCCCTGGTTCTCTAGTGGTGTGCTCCACATAGACTCACGGATGAGGACCCATCATACCCACTAGGATATGCTATTTGACAGAATTTTAAATGCTTTCCAAACAACTTTTTCTTATTGCTGACACCTGATATACAGGAACTCCTTGATCATCAAAAATTTCAGGGAATGACATCTGATTTTAAATGCTGCAGCATTCAGCTTTCTTCCCAAGTTACTTCCCAGACCACTTCTCCTGGCTGCCAGATTCTGTGGATGGGACCCATATCACATTCGTGTAACCCCTAAACTCCAGAAGTCATATTTTTGATATGTGAGGAGTCATTTGGAAGCACTCTTCATTATACTTGGAGTGGCAAAAATACTGTGTACTACCATGTGTACATGATGTGTGTGTGTGTGTGTGTGTGTTTTTGAAACCAAACCCTCATGATGTAAAAGCAAAACCCAGACTCTTATCTGTCCCCCTTAGCCTTAGGTGTCCCTACCTGTCCTTTATCAAAAGGAATTCACTGATTTGAGGGAATGATCTAGCTGGCCTTACCAGTTTCTAATCATAGGACTCAAGGAATCCTTTGCTTCCCTGATAGATAAGAACCTTAATGGCCAGTGTTGTCCTGGGGTTGTTTGTGTAGAGGGATTCCGAGTCCTGGCAGAATGTCACTGCCACCTTCACATAACTCCTAGATCAACTGGAACACATCTAGTCATCATTAATTCCTTAAAGAGCATGGCATCACTGACCAATCAAAAGAAAGTCATGAGCACCACTGACCAACCAGGAACTTGGATACAAGCTGGTCACACAGCTCTCAGTCTCAATTGCTTTTCTTTTTAAAAAATTTTATTTAAGTTATACAAGTTTCATGTATTTCATATATACAGATTTAGGAAAATAGTGACACTTTCCACCCTAACATCCCTCTCACCTATACTCCAACCTTAATTCTTCCTCCCTCTCCCATTCTCACTCTTAATTTTTACAAAGATCTACTTTTTTTTTAAAAAAAAATTTATTTATTTATTTGAAAGTCAGAGTTACACAGAGAGAGGAGAGGAGAGAGAGGTCTTCCATCTGATGGTTCACTCCCCAATTTGCTGCAATGGCCAGAGCTGTGCCATTCCAAAGCCAGGAGACAGGAGCCTCTTTCCAGGTCTCCTAGGTGGTACAGGGGCCCAAAGACTTGGGCCATTTTCCACTGCTTTCCCCGCAATAGTAGAGAGCTGGATAGGAAGTAGAGCAGCCGGGCCTCAAACCAGCACCCATTGGGGATGCTGGCACTTCAGGCTGGGGCATTAACCCCCTGTGCCACAGCGCCAACTCCGAAGATCTTTCAGTTTACTTAATAATTGTAAAGTTAATACTACACTAAGTAAAACAGTTCAACAAATAGCATGAAGAAAAAAACCCACTGTTCCTCAACAGAAGATTCAGGGGCTGGAAATAATCATTGAATCTCACAATGTCCATTTCACTCCAACACATTACATTTTAGGTATTCTGATCAGGGAAAACACATGATATCTGCCTTTTTGGGACTGGCTTATTTCACCACGTACAATAGTTTCCAGGTATGCATTTTGTTGCAAGAGACTATATTTTTTTCTTTTTCTTTTTTTTTTTTTTTTTTTTTTTACAGCTGGATAGTTCTCCATAGTGTATATATACCATAGTTTCTTATCAAGTCAACAGTTGATGGACATCTGAGTTGATTCCATATCTTAACTATTGTGAATTGTGCTGCAGTTAACATGGGGGTATATATAACCCTTTCAGATGCTGATTTCTTTTGGTTTGGGTAAATTCCCAGGAGTGGGATGGCTGGGTCATATGGTAGGTCTGTATTCAGACTTTTGAGGTATCTCTATATTGTCTTCCACAGCTGCTGAACCAGTTTACACTACAACCAACAATGGATTAGGGTACCTTTTCTCCCACATCCTTGCCAGTATTTATTATTTGTTGATTTCTTTATGAGAGCCATTCTAACTGGAGTGAGATGAAACCTCATTGTGGTTTTGATTTTCATTTTCCTGATGGCTAGTGATCCTAAGCATTTTTCAAGTGTCTATTGGCCATTTGAATTTCCTTTCTTGAAAAATGCCTATTCAAATCCTTTGCCCATTTCTTAACTGAATTGTTTGTTTTGTTGTTGTTGAATTTCTTGAGCTGTTTATAAATTCTGGATATTAACCCTTTATCAGTTGTGTAGTTTGCAAATATTTTCTCCCATTCTGTTGGTTGTCTTTTTGTCTCTTCACTTTGCTGAGTGTTTCATTTGCAGCACAGAAGCTTATTAGTTTGATGTAGTCCCACTTGTCAATTTTGTCTTTAATTACCTGTGCTTCTGGGGTCTTTTCCAAGAAGTCTTTGCCTATGCCAATGTCTTGCAGAGTTTCCTCAATATTCTCTAGTAATTTGATGGTATCAGGTCATAGATTTAGGTTTTTGAGCCAATTTGAGTGGATTTTTGTGCAAGGTGTAATGTAGGGGTCTTGCTTCATACCTCTGCATGTGGAAATCCAGTTTTCCTGGCATTGTATGTTGAAGAGACTGTCCTTGTTCCAGGGATTGATTTTAGCTACTTTGTCAAAGATAAGTTGGTTGTAGATGCATTGATTGATTTCTGGAGTTTCTATTCTGTTCCATTGGTCTACAAGTCTGTTTTTATGCCAGTACCAGGCTGTTTTGATTATAACTGCCCTATAGTATATGTCTTGAAATCTGGTATTGCGATGCCTCTAGCTTTGTTTCTGTTGTGGAGATCGCTTTAGTTATTTAGGGTATCTTGTGTTTCCATATAAATTTTAGCATCATTTTTTTTTCTAGATCTGAGAAGAGTTCCTGGTATTTTGATTTGGATCACATCAAATCTAAATTGCTTTTGATAGTTTGGACATCTTGGTGATACTGATTCTTCCAATCCATGAACATGGAAGATTTTTCCATTTTTTATGTATTCTTCTATTTCTTTCTTTAATGTTTTATAATTTCATCATAGTGATCTTTGACATCTTGGTTGAATTTATTCCATGGTATTTAATTTTTTGGTAGCTATTGTAAATGGGATTGATATTAGAAGTTCAGTCTCAGCCATGGCATTGTCTGTATATACAAAGGTTATTGATTTTGTGTGTTGATTTTACATCTTTGCACTTTACTGAAACTCATAAAGGAGTTTGGTAATCTTTCAGTGTAGTCTTTTGGATCCCCTATGTATAGGATTATATCATCTGCAAATAGGAATAGTTTGATTTCCTTCTTTCCAATTTGTATCCCTTTGATTTCTTTTTCTTTCCTAATGGCTCTGGCTAAAGCTTTGAAGACTATATTAAAAAACAATTGTTAGGGGCCGGCTCTATGGTGTAACAGGTTAAGCTTCTGTGGTGTATTAGATTAAGCATCGAATACTGGTTGCTCCACTTCTGATCCAGCTCCCTGCTGATGGCCTAGGAAAGCAGTGGAGGATGGCTTGGGATCTTGGGCCCCTGCACCCTGTGGGAGACCAGGAGAAAGCTCCTGGCTTCGGATTGGCACAGCTCCAGTCATCACAGCCATTTGGGGAATGAACCAGTGGATGAAAGACCTCTCTTTCTCTCTGTCTCTCCCTCTCTCTGTCTGTAATTAGGCCTCTCAAATAAATAAATAAATCTTTACAAAAAAGACAATGGTGAGTGTGGGCATCCTTTTCTGGTTCTAGATCTTAGAAGAAATGCTTCCAGCTTTTCCCCATTCAATAGGATGCTGGCCATGGGTTTGTTATATATTGCCTTAATTGTGTTGAGGAATGTTCCTTTTATCTGCTTAAGGTTTCAACATGAAAGGATGTTGTATTTTATCAAATGCTGCCTCTGCATATATTGAGATAACTATTTGTTTTTTGTTCTTCGGTTTGTTAATGTGATGTATCACATTTATTGATTTGCAAATTTATTGATTTATCCCTGCATACTAGGGATAAATATATAGGAACCTTCACCCTCTAACTCCTCAGGGAGCCCAGGAATTAAGCAATAGCTTAGTGGCTCCTTGCTCTGTGCTTTGCAACAAATACCTCCTTTTTTCCACCACCCTGAAGTCAGAGATTGGCTTTCTGTGAGTCAGGTGAGTGGACCCAGTTGGTGATTTCTACAGCAACACTTCCAACTTGTGTGTGTGTATATGTGTGTGTGTATGTGTGTGTGTGTGTGTGTGTTTAGCAGGGATGGGGACTCCCAGAGCTCCATATTCCCTCTCCAAATCCTCTCACAAAACTGACTCTTCAAAATCTTGCCTCTTGCCCATCAGCCTGGCCATTATGCATGCATTTTATCTAACCAGTTTTCGGCCACCATTTTTGAAATTTTTCCCTCTAGTAGGTTTATGCATTTATTTAGTATCTGACATTTATCATCTTGGCTTCTCAGTGGAAACTTCAATTTTAACACACTGTTTTATGTTTGTTTTTGTTGGTGAAATGAGATGTATATAAAACACCTGGCACATAGAGGAACTAAACAATTATTGGTTCCTCTACTTCCTTCCTTTTAAACATTCTAAATAAATAATTCTGGATACTGAAGGGAGATAAAAGTACATCCATTCAACTGATATGTTAAAATACTTTGCTTCTAGTTTTTGCTCTATAGGGCAGTTTGTCATATAATGGTAGAGATTGATAGATCTTTCTCCATTAGTTATAGTACATTGTACACTGATGTGTCATTTATTTATTGAAGTCTATCCACTGGACTGGGGATTCCTCAAAGGAAGGCTACTTGCCAAAAACATTTAATAACTTTTGTTGAATTGAAATAACCATAATAACAATGATGATAGAAAATATTAATTGAGCTCCTATTATGTACCAAATGAAGGTGCTTAAAATCTTGCAAGGCTGGATACCTTCCCTCTGACCCTCTAGACCTACTCTGTCACCTTCTCTCCCATACACTCTTCTCCAGGAATTGTGCTGTATGGGCTCCTTTGACTTCTGATATCTGTTTGTTTTAATTTCGGAAGGAGGTGGCAAGGGAAGCACTGGATGAGGACAGGGCAGTGAGGTCAGGAATTTATTTCCTGGCTCTTTTTCCAGTGTCACTTCTGGTTTAATGATTATTTGTTGACCCAAGGCATCATAGTATCTGTCAAAGTGACCCTCTCTTCACAATTTTTTCTCTTCAAGTCAAGAAGGAAGGATGAGTTGGGTTGCACAAATGGAACAAGGGTAGGAAAGAGGAAGGGGCAGCATAAGCTAAGGCAGGAGGTGGGAGTTTTCAAGAAGATTGAGGCACAGTGAATTGAGGCTATTTAAGGAGTTTAGGGTGATTAAGGAAAATAAAGAAGCCAGGCTGTGGATGTTGTTTTGTGTTTAGTTTGAAAGTGCAGAAACCAAAAGACTTGTGCACTTTGTCAGAAAAAGCTTTCAGGCAGGAAATGCAAAGATCCTGAAAACAAACACCAAACACAAATGTCAGAGTATTTCACTCTGGCATTTGATTCTCAATGGAAGGGAAAAAAAATCTTATTACTTCCTAAAGACATGTGGGCATTGAGATGTTGAAGGGTAAACTTTCATTTTAAAAGGTTGCTGTCTTAAAGGCCATGGTTCTTAATGAAAAAATTAATCCATTCTCTGATTGGACACTTACTTACCTATGCTTCAAAGATCAACTTTTGTCAGAAGAGCACTGGATGGATCCAAGTGACAGACAGCCCGTGCATTTATACCTGGGACCTGCACCATAGACCTGCAGACTGCTCTTCTGCCACCCTTGCCCCTTAGCTCACCTCACTGGAGTGGGTCCTAGCCTGACACAGAGGGAATGGGGACCCATAGTAGCTCTTTGGAAGCTCCTCTGGCAAAGGATTTCTGGGGGAAGGAGAATGTCAATACAATTCCAGAACATCATAGCTGGAAGGAGAGTTCTTTGGTCTAGTACCTCCTTAGGGGCACATTAAATAATGACAAAGGACCATAAGTGCTTTCTAGTGACAGTTCAAAACATGCTACCTCAAAATATGGTGCCTTGGCATATTGAACATTTTAAGCTGAAGGTGATCTGGACAGCTGGTGGCCCCGTGTGGGTCGATCTGTGTTTCAGCAAAAGACAGAAATCAGTCACAAGCCAACCAGGTGAAATTAATGGGGTTTTATTAAAACAGTGGCAAAGAACAGGCTACTCCACAGAGTAGCCTTAGTGTGTTGTTGGAATTCTACATTAACAGGGTCCAGAATATGAATATTAATATTGGGCAGAATATTCATCTTATTTCTGGGAAAGCAGTGAGGACTTTCAGGAGTTAGAGATCCGCCCATTTACTCTCCTTGAACGGTCATATCTGTAGGTTGTCATGGCAATTTTAAGATGTCATAGCTCTGTGGGAGTGACTTTTACTATGTTAATGCATCATAGTGAAAGTATAATGAGACTAAAGACTAAAGTAGTGGTCAATCATTTTTTTAAAAGATGTTATTTATTTATTTGAGAGGCAGAGTTACAGACAGAGAGAAGGAGAGACAGAGAGAAAGGTCTTCCTTCCATTGGTTCACTCCCCAAATGGCTACAATGGCTAGAGCTGGGCCAATCCAAAGTCAGGAGCCAGGAGCTTCTTCTGTTATCCCATGTGGGTGCAGGGGCCCAGGCGCTTGGGCCATCTTCTACTGCTTTTCCAGGCCATAGCAGGGAACTGAATCAGAAGAGGAGAATCTGGGACACAAACTGGTGCCCTTTTGGGTTGATGGTGCTGCAGGTGGAGGCCTAGCTTGCTATGCCACAACATTGGCCCCAGTGGTCAGTCTAGACACCTTTTTGGATTTGGCTGATTTGAGTCAGACTATGGATTGTATTACTGTTATGGTCCAACTGAAGCAAGATCTTGCTCTTGTTTTTCAACCTGTTCCTGCTGGGTAGAACTGGAGCTTGCCACATACTATCTCAAAGGGATTTGAGGAATGGCTGGTGCAAGAAAGACTCTATGACTTCCTGCTCCTCCCCTGAAACCTCAAATGAGAGTGCGCTCCCTATATACAAGGGAAATGAGTATTCATATCTCTGATGGAGGATACCAAGAGGAAGCTAAGTGACTAGGCCTTGCTAACTTCCTCCAATTAAGTATCTTTAGCTCATACATTTTTATTGTATCATATTTTTATATGACTTTCTAGTTTTCACTTAATCTAATGTAAAAATGCTCAGGCTTAATTATTTCTTCAAGTCTTCATTTCATTATGAAAGTTCCTATGATATGTACACTTGATGTTAATTACATTTTTAAATTCTCCTATTAATTTGACTTTTTTCAGTTCAATTTAAAGGGCCTCAGCTAGAGAATCTATGTGGGTAGTAAGAACAAGGAATTTTTCCTCCCCTACACTAGCATCTCCCTAAACCCAGCAAACATTAATCATTTACTAATTGAATCCACTCAGATAAATCAAGACATCAATTTTAATGTCGTTTAGCAAGAAATATTCAAGCTGATTGTGATGACATTGGCTGTTTTGTGATGATCAGAAATCCTGACCAACAGCTAAGCCTTTGGTTAACAAAAAATGAAAATAAATCAATGATAAAATGACATAACAAAATAAAAACTACTAATAATTAAACAATGGAAAGGCATTTTGTATTTTTATTTTATTGAAGAGGAAGTTCAAATGCACAGAGCTGAATGAACTTGCCCAAGTTCTTATGTGTGGCTGAGACTTCAACTCTGAGCCAGAACATGGGTTATTGACTTAACTGTTACAATGAAGGAGAGGTGCTACTACATAATCCATAGGAATTGGGGGAGAACTCTCAATGGAAAGAATCAGAAAAATACTTCATCCCTCTGTCCCTACAGGGAATTGGTTCCAGGATCCTTCACCAAAATAAAAATCTGGGTATGCTCAAATCTTTTACATTACATGGCATAGTGTTTCCATGTAACCTACACATATCCTTCCATGTTTTAAATATTCTCTGGATTATTTTAATACCAACATGATGTGAATGCCATAAAAATAGTTGTTAGGGAATAATGACAAGGGGGAAAATTTGTGTGTATTCAGTATAAATGCAATTGTTTTTCTGAATATTTTTGATCCATTCTTGGTTGAATCCATGGATTTGCATTCATAGATTTGGAGGGCAAAATATATATAAAATTATAATTATGAGTCTAGATTGAACTTGATGGTTTCAAGATTCTAAGAGCCTCCAAGGACTTAAAATTTCAATACACTAAATTAAACTAACCATTATATTAGAAATAGTTACTCTGAGAAAGTTCTGTTGATTGACCCTTAGAGGAGAGGCATCATGTGTTGTGGACAGAACACTGGGCAAGGAATCAGGAGAGTTAGTTTCTGTTATAACTAACTGGATGATCTTGTGAAAGTCTCTTCCCAGTTGGGGCTCCCTGGACTTCGTTTTTCCTATTTGTAAAAGAAGAGAGTTTCCAGAAAGATTCTTTGGTAGAACATGAGATGGATAGTTGTTGTGTTAGTTATCCTTGGCTTTGTAACAAACAGTTCCAAAGCCTGGTGGCTTAAAATATCAGCCATCCACTGCTTATCAAGATTGTGTGGGCCACTTAGCCTTGAGTGTGTCATTTCCCACCTGTGTGGTGCTGGTCATGTTTTCTTGTGAGCTTGCTTAGTTGGGGGTTAGAACATCCAGGAAACCTCATTTTACATGTCTGGCTAGGATAACTGGAACAGCTGGGGACTAGTAAGGTAGTAAAAATTCTTAAAGTGTAGCCAGTTTTTAAAAGGACAAAAAGAGGAATCTGGCAGTCCTTGTAAGGACTAGATCCAGAAAGATGTGGCATGTCTTTTAACCAAGGCCAGCCTAAATTCAAGAAGGGAGCTAGACTATCTGTTTATGGAAGGAGCAACATGGACATAGAGAAATGAGAGAAATTAGTGGGCAACCCTGCAGAAAATGTATTAAATGTCTTCAAGGCCAAAAGTTTCATGGTCATGTAAGTTGGAAAATCTGGGTTAAACACAATTAAAGTGAATTCTCAACAGGAAGAATTCTTAGAGTTGTTAAAACAAATAGCTAAAGTGCCAGATGATATAAGGTAGATAGCAAGTGTCTTCAACTTTCCTGACTATTCCATACAGATAAGTATGAGAAGAGAAGAAAAATGCAACCAGCCTAACAAAAAATATTTAAGTTGGCTACCATGCACACTTGCAGTCTTTGAGAGGTTGTAGAATGCTTCCATGAAGCTGCAAAGAACCTGGACCAATTTCAGCATTTTCTCCACCCTTCATGGAAACAGTCACTTTTCTTTTTAATTAAAGCCTCCTTCAGCATATATTGAGATTTTGGACTTGTTGCTGAGGAGAAAAGTCTCATTGCTAATTAAAATGATTTCCTCCTGCTTTCAGAATCAGGTTTTTAATGAGTTCCAATTAGTTGTGGGAAGATAATGAAATCTGGGATGACTTTACAATTCTATGTCTCATATTAAGCAATTGGTGCTCTTTTCCTGACTCTCTCATCAGCTCAAAAGCATGAAAATGACCCATCACAGTGACAGGTGCCCTGGAGAGATGGTGTGTGTGGAGGCTGACTACTGAGAGAGATAAAAACAAGCTCTGGAACTTGTCCTACTGGCTTTGAATTTCTGTTCCTCAATTTATTTCTTGGAATTTTTTGGAAGAGTTGCATAACTTCTTTGACCCTCAGTTTACTTATCTATAAATGGTGTTAAAAAAAATCTAACTTATAAGATTTTTTGAAGAGATTAAATGTAATATTATATCCTTACCTGATTATTCTAACTATTCATTCAATAAATATTTAAAAATGATTGTCTAGTGAGTGGTAGGCAGTATATTATTGTGCAGGGTATAAAATCCATAAGGAAATTAACCACACATAAGTTAGCTAATGAATAATAAATTTGTAACTAAAATACTTTGTCAAATATTTGCAGTCAGGTCAACACCATAATAGAAACAAATAGGATGCTGTGATAGACAACAATAGTGAGAAGAAGCGGTGTCTTATCACAGGCATGGTTATAAAGGAAAGTCTGAATTAATATTTCATTGAAGAATAAAGGATGGAAAAGAGTCAGCCATATGTACAGCAAAGAGCAGATCATCCTAGGTAAAGGGAACAGCAAATTTCAAGTTTCTAATATGTCAAAGAATTTTGTATGTTTACGGATCATACACAAGAGCAATGGGCATGAAGTGAGGGGAAAATGGGAGAGGAAGGAAATGGAAAGATCATGTAAGATCTAAATAAGAGGGGCTAGCCCTGTGGTGCAGCAGGTTAACACTCTGGCCTGAAGCACCGGCATCCCATATGGGCACCAGTTCGAATCCTGGATGCTCCACTTCCGATCCAGCTCTCTGCTATGGCCTGGGAAAGCAGTAGAGGATGGCCCAAGTCCTTGGGCCCCTGAACCCTCGTGGGAGTCCCGGAAGAAGCTCCTAGCTCCTGGCTTCAGATCAGCGCAGCTCTGGCTGTTGTGGCCAATTGGGGGGTGAACTAGTGGGTGGAGGACCTCTCTCTCTCTTTCAGTCTGCCTCTCCTTCTCTCTCTCTGTAACTCTGACTTGCAAATAAATAAATAAATCTTTAAGAAAAAAGATCTAAGTAAGAAGTTTCTACTTTAGAGCTAGAAATGTGCCATGGGACTCCAAAACCCATTCAATTGGCATGTACCAATGTCATCTTACTAAAGTGATCAGTTTAAGTTCATAATTGATCATAAAGACAGGAGTAAGTGTCAAAGGGATCACATAAATAAGACCAGTGTCTTCTAATAATAATTGATAGAATTAAAAAGAAGAGAATGATCCAACATGGGAAGCAGGATACACAGCAGACTTATAGAATGGCAAATGCCCTAAACAGCACTCTGGCCTCAGAATCAGCCCTTAAGGCATTCAGATCTGGCTAAAAAGTCCATGAGAGTTTCTCAGGCATGGAAAGCTAAGACGCTGTGGCAAAAATAAATGAACTAAATGAAAGATCTCTGTGAGTGAGATCCCAGTAGAAAGAAGGGGCCATCAAAGAAGGAGGTACCTGTCTCTGAAGGGAGGAGAGAACTTCCACTTTGACTATGGCTTTGTCTAAATAAGATAGGGGTTTGTGAACTCAAGAGGCTTCCACAGCCTTGGCAACTCATGACAAGAGCCTCTGGTGATTACTGACATCAAAAATAAGAGTGTCAATTTCTTAAGTCAACAACAGGAGTCACTGTGCACTTACTCCCCATGTAGGATCTCTGTCCTTAATGTGCTGTACTATGAGAATTAATGGTAAAACTAGTCTTCAAACAGTACTTTATACTTTGTCTGTGTGGACACAATCTGTTGAAATCTTTACTTGGTATATACTAAGTTGATCTTCTGTATATAAAGATAATTAAAACTGAATCTTAATGAAGAATGGTATGGGAGAGAGAGTAGGAGATGGGATGGTTTGCAGGTGGAAGGGTGGTTATGGGGGGGAAAACTGCTATAATCCAAAAGTTGTACTTTTGAAATTTATATTTATTAAATAAAATTTTAAAAAAGAAGTTTTACTTTATCCTAAGCAATAGAAAGGCACTGTGGACTTCTGACTAGAAAATCCATGATCTGATTACAATGTAGAATCTTCACTTTGGCTCCCTCTGTAGATTGTATTGAGGAGGAGGAGCAAAAGTGAATCAAAGGGATTGTACCAATCCAGGAAAGAAATGATAGTGACTTGGGGTGGAGTGGTAGTACTGGGAATATGTGGTTGAACTGGCAGGGCTTGATGGATTGGTTGTGGGAAGATTGGGAGACAAAAAGAGTCAAAATTACTTTTTCTGTGTTTTGGTCTGGAAACTGATGGGCAGAGATTTCCATATAATCAGTAGGCAGAAACTGGAGAAGAAGAACGTTTGCAGTGAGGGTCAAGGTAATTTAGACTTTCAGTTGTTTGGATATCCATATACAGAAGAAACAAACTAGATTTCTCAAAATATGTAAACTAACTCAAAATGGATCTAAGACTTAAATGTAGGCCCCAAATTTTGAACTACTAGAAGAAATACAGGGAAACACTTCAGAATGTTGGTATGAGCAAAAACTTTTTGGATATGACTCCCAAAGCAGAGACAACAAAACCAAAAATTAACAAATCAGGTTATATCAAACTAAAAAGCTATGTACATCAAAGGAAACAATCAATAGAGTAAAGACACAGTGTTTGCAACTATTTTCTTTCTTCCTTCCTTTCTTTCTTTTTTTCTTTTCTTTTCCTTCCTTCCTTCCTCTCTCTCTCTCTCTCTCTCTCTCTCTCTCTCTCTCTCTCTCTCTTTCTTCATCCCTGTGTAGGCCAAGCAACCATATATATTTTTTATAATTTCAGTTATTTGGGAGGTAGAGTTACAGACAGTGAGTGGAAAAGAGAGAGAGAAAAGTCCTCCATCCGCTGGTTCACTCCCCAAATGGCCACAATGGCTAGAGCTGAGTTGATTTAAAGCCAGGAGCTTTTCCCCAGTTTCCCACATAGTATATAGACCCAAGCACTTAGGCCATCTACCACTGCTCTGGATCAGAAGAGGAGCAGCCAGGACTAGAACCAGTGTCTATATGGGATGCCGGTGCTGCAGGTGGAGGATTAACCTACTATACCCCAGTGCCGGCCCCATCAAGCAACTATTTTTAAACTATGCCATCTGACAAAGGATTAACTTCCAGAATATGTAAATAACTCAAGCAGAAAAAATCTGATTTAAAAATAGGAAATTTTTTTTAAAAGATAGAGTTACAGAGAGAGGTAGACACAGAGAGAGAGGTCTTCCATCTGCTGGTTCACTACCCAGATGGCTGCAACAGCTGGAGCTGCACTGAGCTGAAGCCAGGAGCCAGGAGCCTCTTTTGGGTCTCCCATATGGGTGCAGGGGCCTAAGGACTTGGGCCGTCTTCTACTGCTTTTCCAGGCCATAGGAGAGAGCTGGTTCATAAGAGGGGAAACCAGGACTAGAACTGGTGCTTATATGGGATGCTGGCACTTCAGGCCAGGGCTTTAACCCACTGCGCCACAGCACCAACCCCTAAGAAAATAATTTCAATAGACATACCTCAAAAGAGGATATACAAATAATCAACAAGCATATGAAAAAATGTTCCACATAACTAATCACAAAGTAAATGTAAATCAAAACCACAATGAACTGTTATCTCACCCCAGTTAAAATGGCTAGTATAAAAAAGACAAAAAATTCTGGTGAGGATGCAACCTTGTACTGCTAATGGGAATGGAAATTAGTGTAGCCATTATGGGAAACAGTAGGGAAGTTTCCCAAAAAATTACAAGTAAAACTGCTAGATGACCCCACCATCCCACTACTGAGTTTATTTCAAAGAAAATGAAATCAGTATTTGAAGAGACATGTGCATTCCTATGTTTATTGCAGTAGTTTTCTAATAGCCCATTGGAATGTTGTTATTCAGCCATCAAAACATGAAATTCTGTCATTTTCAGCAATATGGATGGAATTGGAGACAGTATGTTAAGTGAAATAAGCCAGGCACAGAAAGACAAATACTGCATGTTCTCACTTAAACGAGGAAGTTAAATTGATTTCAAAGAAGCAGAGAATAGTGGTTACTAGACCTGAGGAGGGTTTGGAGTGTGGAGGAGGGTGGGGTGGTGAGAGGATGGTTAATATGTAGAGGAATGCAGTTGGATAGGAGGAATAGCTTCTAGTGTTTTATAGCATCTGGGATAACTATGGTTGAAAATAATCCAAGATAACTAAAAGAGAATTTTGAATGTTTCCTAAACAAAGAAATGATAAATGTCTGAGGTGATAGATATAGATGTGTCAATTACTCTGATGTGATCACTCACATTATATACACTCACTGAAATACCACACTGTACTCCATAGATGTATAATTACTATGTGTTACTCTTGAGGAGGCAAGAGTAGAGGCATCCTGGGGATAGATTGGTGGCTTGGCCTTAATAGATTGTTGCAGAGTTGCCAATGCTCCCTCTTTTTGAGGAAAATTCCTTATAACCCATTGCCTTTTTCATCCTTTGTCCTTGTCCCATGGACTAAAATCCTCTGTCTTGTCCTTTCCAAATTCATTCTCACATTGCTGCCAGAGTGAGCATTCCAAAATGGAGTATGATTTTAAAAAACTGGGTAGCAGGTTTTTTTTTGCCTTGCCCTGAAAGCACTTCCTTTCTGGCCTTTCTTTCAACGTTCCTGTTTTCAGACTTGCATCAAGCATTCTGTGCACCTGCCATGCATGGCTATTGGCAGGTCCTTAAGGGCACCTCTGTTCTTCCCTCCTCTATATTTTTCTCATGTTTCCTCTTTTATCTGATAGTTTCCTTCCCTTCTGTATCATTATTACACTTCTAAGACATGGCTCAGGTGCCCAGTTTTACTGGTGTAACCAGTGAGAATTGTCCTTTTCTCTCATTCTTATGATGTCAACACTCCTCCTACATCACTGTTTTTTCCTCCAGGGAGGAGCCTCCCACTGGCTCATAACTTCTTGAAGCTAAAGGCCATGTTGATTCAACTTTGTAGTCTTGCTCCTCTCCACTCAGCTTAATACTCAATGAATGGATGAATAATTGCTTCCTGGACTAGGTCTCCTTGTTTACTAAGGGGAAAACTGTTACATCTGCTATGTTTGCCTGTTCAGCTTCCCTTCCCTCTATCTTAATAACAGCACCCCTGTATTCCCCAGTTCCTGTGGCAGCTCCTCCTACAACTCCGTGAGCTGTCTAGGAGTCTCCCATAGCACTTCCTTCCTTGACTAAGTGTAGGGAATCTATTGATGTAATGGTAGCCATTTTGGACTTAACTGCCATCTTATACTCCAGGTAACCCTGTTAGAAATCCTCAAACTTATGGGATAAACAAAGGCATTAAGATAGTCTGCTGGGCTTGTCTTGCTGGGCTAGACCCTGGAATATTTTTTATCTAACACCTGGAATTTTGGGACTGGCACTGTAGCGTAGTAGGTTAAACCTCTGCCTGCGGCGCCAACATCCCATATGGGTGTCAGTTCGTGTCCTGGATGCTCTTCTTCCTATCTAGCTCTCCGCTTAACTGGCCTGGGAAAGCATCAGAGGATGGCTCAAGTGCTTGGGCACTTCACTCAAGTGCTTGAGCTCCTGGCTCCTGGCTTCGGATCGGCCCAACTCTGGCAGTTGCGGCCATTTGGAGAGTGAACCAGCAGATGGAAGATCCCTCTCTCTACAACTCTGCTTCTCAAATAAATAAACAAACCTTAAAAAAAAACCTGGAATTTTTTTTTACAGATTTATTTATTTATTTGAAAGGCAGTTACAGAGAGGCAGAGGCAGGGAGAGAGTGAGGTCTTTTATCCACTGGTTCACTTCCAGATGGCCACAATGGCTGGAGCTGTGCCAGTCCAAAGCCAGGAGCCAGGAGCTTCTTCCAGGTCTCTGATGTGGGTGCAGGGGTCCAAGGACTTGGGCCATCTTCTATTGCTTTCCCAGGCCATAGCAGAGAGCTGGATTGGAAGTGGAGCAGCAGGGACTCTAACCCGCGCGCATATGTGATGCCGGCACCTCGGGTGGCAGCTTTACCCACTACATCACAGTGCCTGCCCCCAACACCTGGAGTTTTTAATGTTTCTTGAGAAAGTCTAGGTGGCTTGGGTTAGCAGTAGACCACCTTTGTTTAGCTTAATAAATAAATTTTTTACCATGATGTAGGGATCCATGTCTGGATGTCTGGATCCATGTTTCTGTCAGTCTCCTAAATAACTTATGTTCTATGGAATCTTGGGTTTGCCCTCTTTCTTCAGTTTCTCAGCTCCTTCTGCCTGTGGTGGCTGCTTCTCAGACATAGGTTTTTTCTCGTGTGTGTGTGTGTGTTTCCCAAAGCAACTCTGTTAGTTGGAGTTCTGGCCACAGTCCTATTCCTCCACGTGATGGCATTTAGGTGAATGAGGCAGTTCCATGGCTCACTGTTTTCCTCTGTCAGTGGAAAGGGAAGAGGTCTTTGGATTCCTGTGGCATCCCCAGATTATTCTGGTTTCCATGACAGTGCCTTTTGTTTCCATGACAACACCTCTTGTCCCCTTGAGGGATGCTTGTCCTGCTGGCATTGTGTCTGAAGTCAAAGCTGGTGCTACTTGCAGCCTGATTTCTCTTGGCTTAGCAGAGGCTGCAGAGCTTCCTGGCTGCCGAGCTTCCTGGCTGCCAACCTCACCTGACCCCTGTTGGTTCTAACATCTCCACTGAGTGTTTGAATGTCCTCCACCTGCTTCAAGTTGGTGGGATGGGGTGTTGGGATAGGGCCCATTCTCTTACTGAGTAACCCCTCATCACAGTAGATTCTGTGGTTGGAATGCTGGCTCTCAGATTTGGCTACTTTCTGCTTCTGCTGCTTCTTTCCAGGACCCAATGGGGACTCCTGGGTTCCTGTATCTGGGAGACAGAGAAGGCAGCTTGAAGGAGCTGAGCTCTAGCTGTCTGTCTGATCATGGTGTTCCACTGAATTTTACTTTGATGTGGCCAATCTCTTAAGTTCTTATGGATGTGTAGGGGTGTCAGGCCCACAAGGTAACCACCTCCTAGGATTCCAAACAGGAAGAGGGCAAGAGGACTCCCCTCACTAATTGCTGTCTTCAAAGAGTCAGGGTTTCAACCTGTGGAGAAAACCTGGAGCACAGTTTGGCTATCTCTCCATCTCTGTTTTTTTTCTCTTCTATCTTCTGCCCATCCTCTGCCTTCAATAGCATTGAATTATAGGGGATGGACTTCTCCTTTACTTTTGTTTTCTATCCCTTTTCTCCTCTGCCTCTAATTTTCTGGCTTTCTTATCTACACCATGGGAAAAATTCTATGTACAACTGATATATTAAATGGGAACAACAATTTAGCCTTTAAACATATTGCTTTGCTTTAAATTTCAGTAGCCAACTATTATCATTTTTTAAAGGTTTTTATTTATTTGTTTGAGAGGCAGAGTTACAGACAGAGAGAGGGAGAGATGGAGAGAAAGGTCTTTCATCTGCTGGTACACTCCCAAAATGGCTGCAACAGCTGATGCTGGGCCGATTGGAAGCGAGGAGCCAGGAGCCTACTCTGGGTCTCCCACATGGGTGCAGGGGCCCAAGCATTTTGGCCATCCTCCACTGCCCTCCTAGGCCATTAACAGAGAGCTGGATTGGATTAGGAGCAAGCCGGGACATGAACCAGCACCTGTATGGGATGCCAGTGCTGCAAGCAGAGGCTTAGTTTACTATGCCACAGTGCTGACCTCCAACTGATATCGGACAAGACCCCCTAAAATTCACACTAAAACACCCTTAAAGTTCCATAGAAATACTAGCCGGGGTGCCACATGTACTACCAGAATTTGGGGTGCCTTACGATTTTACCACGGGCTTATTACTAAATCCCTGATATTAATAAGCCCAAGAGGGTTCTTGCCTAATATTTAGAGAAGAATTCTAAATACCGGCACAGATAAACAAGGCAGCATGGTACGTTTTAAGCTTTTATTTAGCGCAAGACGTATCTGGGATAGTGAAAGCTTTAGTTCAGGTAGGAGGGAAGGGAAAGTCTAGGAGCTGGGGTAGTGTCCATACCACTTGGAGAGCAGGCCAAAGCCACGTGCAGCAAGCCCCTCGAGCTGCTGTCCACCACTTGCCACCGGCAGCACCGCAGAGGTCGAGAGAGCTTTTGCGACACTCCCTGCCTTTTTATATATTTTCCACAGGGGAGTGGCTTGTGGCCAGGTGGGCGCTCAGGTATGGTCAGATAAAGCCTGATGTCACATGGGGGCGTGGTGGGGTATCAGGTAGAGTGTAAGGTCACACAGAGGCATGGTGAAGGTATCAGGTAGGGCGTGAAATCACATAGGGGCGTGGGGCGAAGGCGTGGTCTTCCAGCTCACAAATCTGATCAATTTTAACCTGTATGCCTGCCTACTTCATTCCCCCCTCAGAGACTCCGGACCTTAATCTTAAGGGGATGTTGATGGACGTCGAGTCACCATCTTCTGTAGCTACTTCCTGCTGATTAGGGGCGCAGACCCTGCCTGTTCTCATTCTGGAAGTCTCTGCCTATCTCATCTAATGAGTTTGCTTCACGAGCTGAGGCTCTTTCAGTCACCGCTATCCTCCGTGTCCCCTGCATGGTCATCATTATTCTCAGAAGCTGTTGGGTTCTGAAACATATAAGTTTGTCAATCACCATGAGTAAGATTGGAATAGCCCCAAGTGCTACTGGTGTGCCTCTTAAGATAGAAAAAAATTGTCTAGCCATTTCCCAAACTGTAGGTGGTGAGAGATTTCCTTTATGTAAACTATAAAACCATTTAGCTTGAGTATAGAGGGCTTTGATGTCCTTTTCTGAGAACATACTATTATTTGAGTAAAGGTGGCAGATCCCATTGAGCACTGCACACATGCCCCCTTGTTCTATTAACATGAACTCTAGGGCCTGTCTGTTGTCCATAACTACTCTGGACAGGGAGTCTACTGAAATCAGAGCCTGCTGCAGAAGACGTCCTGAAGTATAGGCCAGATTACCCATAGCTAAGGTCAGGTTCTTAAAGTTGGTTTCGAAAAACTCTTCTGGGCTGTCCTTCTTTGTTGCTGAGGAACCCCCCCAAGGGTCCTTTTGCCAGTAGTAACACCCAGACAGGACTAAGAGAGAGATGTACATCAGGTGGGCACTGAATTGTAGCATTTTGTTGTGGCTAGAACAAGAGTTTTACTTATCTTTTTGCCTTTTGAAGAGGTATTTTAGATCTTCAATTGGCTCACAGGAATAAACCGAAGTATCTGTTGGATCCACCTGTGAAGACTCAAGAGGTAGAGGTTTAATCCTTGACAAATGTACCCAGCTTGGGACTCCTTGTAATTTTACTGATGTAGGAGTGCTCAGCAGTACTCGGTAGGGCCCCTTCCACTGGGGCTGTAACTGATCTGAGGGGGACCCTTCCTTCCAGTTCTTTAATAAGACCAAGTCCCCTGGGGAGACAGGCTGCTCAGGAGCCTCAGGATCTGGTGCCGGAAGGACCTTATTGCCATACTGTACTAGAGCCTTTTGTATCTGGCCTAAGTTGATAATGTACTTTATTTGACCTTGCACCTCTGAGTCAAAGAGAATATCAGAGGTGAGAAAAGGCATTCCATAGAGCATCTCATAGGGGCTAAGCTTTAAGGCAGTTTTGGGTGCTATTCTCATCCTGAGAAGAGCAATTGGCAATAGTTTAAGCCACGTTTCTGAGGTCTCTTGGCAAAGTTTGGCCAGAATCCTTTTAAGGCTATGATTAGCTTTTTCAACTTTACCTGATGATTGAGGCCTCCAAGAAGTATGGAGATGGTAAGAAATGCCTAGAGCAGTGGCTACCTGCTGGGTTATTTTAGATATAAATGAAGGTCCATTGTCACTCTGGAGTGACTGTGGAAGTCCAAAGCGTGGCACAATGTCTTTTAACAAGGCTTTAGACACCTCGTGTGCCTTTTCTGTTCGGGTCAGAAAGGCCTCTATCCATCCTGTAAAGGTATCAATAAAGACTAGAAGGTACCTATAGTTGTTTGTTGAGGGCATATTAGTAAAATCAACCTGCCAATCCCATCCTGTAAAGGTATCAATAAAGACTAGAAGGTACCTATAGTTGTTTGTTGAGGGCATATTAGTAAAATCAACCTGCCAATCTTCACCTGGGTATGTTCCCCTCCTCTGCACAGGAGTCAACAGGGGAGGTGGCCTTACGTGGCCAGGGTTATTTTGTAAACATAGTGGGCAAGAGCGAGTCACTTCCTTTATGACCATATTTAGTCCTTTTCCCCCAAAAGCTCGGGAGACCAATTGTGTTAAGGCATCTCTTCCCAAGTGGGTAGAGTTGTGTATTTCCTTAATAATTTTCCATTGAGTGGCCATTGGTAGCATAATTTTATGATTTAGCATCCACCATCCATTTGTACTTTTAGTATAGCCTCTCTGTTGGGCCCATTCATTTTCAGGCTCTGTATAGTGAGGTTCCTTAGCCACTTCCACAGACTGAGGTATAAGGGCCATTTCCAACTTCTCCTGTGTAGCTGCTCTTTTCGCAGCTCTATCTGCTAACGCATTTCCCTGGTTAACATAACTATCTCCCTTCTGATGTCCCTTGCAGTGGATGACCACCACTTCTAAAGGCTCCAGTACTGCCTGAAGTAAAGCCAGTATCTCTTTTCCATATTTAACAGGGGAATTCTTTGTGGTCAGTAAACCCCTTTCTTTCCAGATTGCTGCATGTGCATGCAATACAAGGAAAGTGTATCTGGAATCTGTATATATATTAACTCGCTGGCCTTTTCCTAGTTGTAAAGCCCTAGTCAATGCAATAAGTTCTGCCTTCTGGGCTGAAGTATTGTGTGGTAGTGCTTGGGCTTCTATAATCTGAGTAAGATTCACTACAGCATAACCTGCTTTTCTAACTCCTTCCTTTATGTAGTGTGAATTTTAGGGGGTCTTGTCCGATATCACAACTATTACCTTTCTTAATATTCCTCTATCTCATTGCCTCCTTGCAGCCAAGAAAAGCAGGTAACCTGGGGGCCAGCGCCGTGGCTCACTAGGTTAAACCTCCGCTTGTGGCGCCGGCATCCCATGTGGGCGCCGGATTCTAGTCCCGGTTGCTCCTCTTCCAGTCCAGCTCTCTGCGGTGGCCCAGGAGGGCAGGGGAGGATGGCCCAAGTGCTTGGGTGCCAGGTCCGCATGGGAGACCAGGAGGAAGCACCTGGCTCCTGGCTTCAGATCAGTGCAGCGCGCTGGCCGTAGCGGCCATCTAGGGGGTGAACCAGCAGAGGGAAGACCTTTCTCTCTGTCTCTCTCTCACTGTCTAACTTATCTGTCAAAAAAAAAAAAAAAAAAAACCAAAACGAAAAGCAGGTAACCTGGATGACTGGAGAAGTACATGTAATGTACATTAAAGTTTTAAAAAATATTTTCTCTTCAACCATTGATTAAAGAACCCTAAGTGATACATAAATCACAATTTGCCTGTAGATGATTTAATCTTTCCTGTTTGTTAGGGCCTTTCTAATAGTATCCAAGAGGGATTTCGTTCTGAACATAAAGAGAAACAGATGTGATAATCCTATTGCCTATGAGAACAGGGACTCAAGTCAGACCAGGTGAACAGAAGCCAACCCCACCCCACGCCACGATACCACGTAGTGATGCAAACTGCCCTGGAACCCAGGTGCAGCCTGCACAGTCTGTGGGAAGCAGGAGCCAGTTCTGGACAACTCTGTGTAGTTGGAAAGAAATCCTTGCATTTGACTGAGTTTATCTACTACCCATGATAAGGGTATTTTTCTCTTTGTGGCAAGTTGAGAGCTAAGAGTTAATATGTTAAAAATGATAAACAAAGAAAGAAGCAATTGGCACTTTCAGATTTTTGTGAAAATTATCTCTCTTGTGTGAAGTTGGGTTTGTTGCCCTTTAAGTCAATTACTCACTAATTATTTTTTGCATGCTTCAGATGTGTGAAACCCTGGAAGAATTATAATGAATATGTTTACCATCAAGCTTGCAAAGAAGTGGCAGGAGCCTGAAATAATCAAGAGAACATTAAATGCCAGAATATAGAAGATTTGAAGGTTCTTTAGAACTTTGTTGAGCAGAGTCCCATCTTGGATCAGCTAGTCAGAAAGAAAGAGATGATCAATTATGAGCATTCTTTCTCATTGTTGGAGTGGGAGGTTTTAGACAAGCAAAGGAGGAAGGTAAGAAGGATCCATGTGATGATGGATTAAAGTGGAAACATCAGTATAATTCAGATACAGATGATTGCAATATAAATGTCTTAGGTGGCCTATATTCATTGGTTAGCATACACCCATTTATTTCCTTGCTCTGTCAGCTCAGAGTGTCTAGAAGAAATGATTCTCCAGCTGCAAAAAGCACGCTTAGCACCCAGATCTCAGTTTCTAATACCATTCTCCAACAAGAGGAATAGGGAATTTTGGTAAAATGGCTAACTCTAGGACTCAGTAAGGAAATACACAAAATGAACTTGAGCCTCTTATAGTGACAAGTAAGGAAACACTAAAAAACAAGACAAAACAGATGATGGGGGCATGTCATAGGAACACAGGAGCCAACCAAAAGTTCTCAGTGGCCAAAGCTGAGACAATTTGAGCAACAAAATAAAGTAGTTTGGGTTAGACCCCAAAATGTAAAATAAATATCTATGAGTATCTGCTGATAGAAACAAATGACTGAAAAAGTAGAGAATAGATGCTATCTCACTATGAACAAATCCAAATAATTCATGTACTTATTTGCTCTCAAGGTTGAGAAGCAGAACTTCCTACTCATTAAGTGTGGGATGTGCACAGTGACTTTCAAAAAGGGAATAAGAGGGAGGTGAGGGGAACAGGAGAGTAATTTCACAGAAGGAAAACTTGAAAAACACTGCTTAAGCCAGGTGATCAAGATTAACATCAGCAGTGATTCCATATATACCCTGGATGTGAAAAGAATGGAAGTTTACATCCATGGTCTTCCTCCCTGAAACTCATGATCTCCTCTAATTATGAGAAATTATCAGACAAATGCCACTTGTGTGGCATTCCATAAAATGCCCCACCAGTACTTCTGAAAACCGTCAAGATCAGTTTTTTATTAAACTAAACACAAGTTTACACTGATGCCTCCACTTGAATCCACTACCACAAGGACCATGCTATCCTTTTCCCCTTGCTTACTTGTAATTATGAAACACCTGACCAGTGCCTTTCAAAACTGTCAAGGTCATCAAAAACAAGGTAAAAACAAAAAAAGTATTACAGCCAAGAGGAACCTAAGAAGACAGAACAACACAATGTAATATGGTCCCTGGATGTAATCTTGGAGGAAGAAAAGGTAAAAACTCAGGAAATATGAATAAAGCACAGACTTTGTGAATAGTATTGTGTGAACACTGGTTCAGTAATTGTGACAAGATGTTAATAATAGGGATTGGCGCTGTGATGTGGTAGGCTAAGCCTCTGCCTGTGGTGCTGGAATCCCATATGGGCACTGGTTCCTGCTCTGGCTGCTCCTCTTCTGATCCAGCTCTCTGCTATGGCCTGGGAAAGCAGGAGAAGATGGCTCAGGTGCTTGCACTTATGTAGGAGACGCAGAAGCTCCTGGCTCCTGGCTTCAGATTGGCCCAGCTCTGGCCTTTGCGACCATTTGGGGAGTGAACCAACTGATGGAAGACCTTTCTCTCCATCTCTCCCTCTCTCTGTAACTACATCACAAATAAATATATAATGATCTTTTAAAAAATATGGTAAAAATAGAGAAAATGAAGGATAAAAATTCTCTGTACTATTTTTGCAATTTTTTTCTGTAAATAAAAAAATAGTTTTTTAAAATATATGTCATGGTGAAAGAAATCACTGATAAGCTGACATCATTTTTTGTCTTTCTCATGTAGTAATTAGGTAACTAGTTTTGTTTCTAACTCTCCAGGCCTGTTTATTCCCAGTTCACAAGTTTTAGCAATGGTGACATATAATAATACAGAGAAAGTACACTGTAGTTTCTTTCCTTTCTTTTTTCTTCTCCCTCCCCTTTGCCATATAGGGTCCAATCCACCACTCCAGTTTCATTGAAAATATCCCATCTACTCCTTTTTTTTTTTTTTTTTTGGACAGGCAGAGTGGATAGTGAGAGAGAGAGAGACAGAGAGAAAGGTCTTCCTTTGCCGTTGGTTCACCCTCCAGTGGCTGCCACGGCCGGCGCACCGCACTGATCTGATGGCAGGAGCCAGGTGCTTCTCCTGGTCTCTCATGGGGTGCAGGGCCCAAGCACTTGGGCCATCCTCCACTGCACTCCCTGGCCACAGCAGAGAGCTGGCCTGGAAGAGGGGCAACTGGGACAGAATCCAGTGCCCCGACCGGGACTAGAACCCGGTGTGCTGGCGCCACAAGGCAGAGGATTAGCCTATTGAGCCGTGGTGCCGGCCTGAAAATATCCCATCTACTCTTAAAAGGTCTCCTTGCCCTTCCTCCCTCAGTTCTGGTCTTGTCATTTGACAAGCAATTCTTGGATTTATGCTTGCTGAGAAGTCCTTTCCAAATAATCTTTGCCTTTTGACAGGTGAGTGACTCATTCTCATGGGAGTAGCAGACCTAGGTAGTAGACAGATGGCTGTGTGCTTGTCCATCAGGCGAGCCTTCTGGCTCTTTCCTGGTCTCGCTGCTCTTTAGATCAGATTCTTCATTAACATTCACCACACCTGTCTGGTTGTAGCAGGAAAGAACACTGAACTAGAAAAGCCAAAGCTTGAATTTTAAGGTCTAGCTTTGCTTCCTGCAGTGCAGCCTTGGGGGAGTCACTGCTTCCCCAGGTCCTGATTTCTTTGCCTTTAACTGGGGAAGCACATGGTCTTATCTCTTTCCCAGGGCTGTTGGGAGGACCAATGAATAAACATGAAAGCACAACTAAGACCTGCTGAATGCTTACTGTGTCCCAGGTAATTTCAATGCATTTTTCATAGCAAGTCTCTGTGACAAATGCTATTATTAGGGTCATACTTCAGTGGGAAAACCTGTCCTTGGAGAGGTTAAGTCCCTTGTCAAAGGTCACATGCTAGTACAAAATGGAAGAAGGGTTTGATCCCAAGTCTGCTGCCCCCAAATCAGAGCTCTGACTTGTGATACTGCATTGTCACCCTTCGAGGCTTATGCCAAAGACTGCCCCCTCAGCTGGTATGGTAGAAATAAATATTCAGTCCTCGATTTAAACTCCATTGAGGAAATACTTTCTCAATGTAAAATTCCCCTTCAGCAGCCTCCCCACCTCCCCACCTCCCACTCAGACAGGCTGGCTTCTTATATTTAAGGATAGAGACTGTCAGGATATTTCTTCCTCCAAAAGATACATCTTTTCCTTTTATTTCCGATAATTAGAAAACATTTTTCCCAATACTTCACAGCTGATTCAGTTTTGTAAACCAAAAAGTCACAAATTTTACTATGCATGGAATCACTGGGGGATCTTAGAATGCAGATTCTGATTCAGTAGGTCTAGGGTGGGGCTTAAACTTCCACAGTTTTCAACCAGCTCCATGCGATGCTAATGCCTCTGGTCCCAGAATACATTGTGAGGACAAGATGATGGTCTACACAGGCAGGGGGCACAGGGCCGGTGTTGTTTCAGGTGCTTCAAGAACTCTGTGACCAGGGAGCTCACAGGGTCTGACCACAGCCCTCTTCAGGCTCCTGGAAGGTGGGGACCAAGGCTCAGTGTTTGTCCTTGCTCTGGTGGTGCTCTTTTTCCAGCGGAATGCAGTGAAAATTTCCCTGTCCTGGCTTACACAGGGTATGCTTTCTGTGTCCACCACACTATGAGGGGTAAGGGGTCAGCTTTGACAAACCAGTGATTGGAGACAGCGTTAGAATTCTCTTCTGGGTGGCTGGTGTTGTGGTATAGTATGTAAAGCCATTGCCTATGATGCTGGCATCCCATAAGGGCCCCTGCAGGGGTCCGGGCTACTCCACTTCCTATCCAACTCCCTGATAATGGCCTGGGAAAAGCAGTGGAAGAAGGGCCCAGTTGAGAAACCTGGAAGAAGCTCCTGGCTCCTGGCTTCAGTCGGGCCCAGCACTGGTCATTGCAGGCATCAGGGGACATGAACCAGAAGATAGATGACCTCTCTCTGTCTCTCCCCCTTTCTCTGTAACTTTAACTTTCAAATAAATAAATACATCTTTAAAAAAAAGGAATTTGGATATTACCTGTGAGTTTCAATGTCAAGGGAGGGCATGCTTGACATCAAAGAATTGGGAGTTTATTCTACAAAATACCAAGGAAGTTACAGGCAATGATAGTTACAGGCAAATGATAGTACATTATTTTTCTTTTTCAATCACCAACTACTTTTATAAATCTTTTTTATGTCTCCTGGATAGAAGTTGATGACAGAAATAAGAACATACTTATCACATAGGTCTAGGCTCAACATTTACTGTTTTATGAGTTGAGTTTAACTTATCCTTTAGTTCTTATAGAATGTTTCTGATTTAAGTCTCCAGGTCAGGAAACCACTATTTGCAAGGGAACAAAACCCTGCATATGATCCTAAGTAATATATTAAAAAATTTTGAATTTTATTTTATCAAATTTTAAAATTTATTTATCAAAAGAGAACCAGAGAAAGGCTGACAGAAGAAGCTTCTTCTGTCAGCTGGTTCACTCTCCAAATGCTGACAACAGCTGGAACTGAACCACGATGTAGCCAGGCGCTGGGTATTCAACCCAGGTCCTCCACATGTGTGGCAGGGTCTCAAGTGCTTGAGGCACCATCTTCTGCTTTCCAGGAGCTGCAAAACCAGGAAATTGGAATTGGGAGCCAAAGTCAAGTATTGAACCCACATATTCTGATATGACACATGGACATCTTAACCACTAGATCAAAAGCCCACCCCTTAAGTAATGTGTTTTAATGTCCCAAAGTGTAATCACAGGAAAAAAAGGTCTCATTTGACCATTTCACTTTGAAAGATATCTTTGATACATTAGTGTACTGTAAAAACAAAGATAAAGCAAAACAAAACCCAAGAAAACCCCAGAAATCCCACTTTTCCAGATTGTCCTGCTTCTTGACCAATTGTCTAGGGTCTTTTTTACTTCCTGATAATTCCTGCCACCTGTTAGGGATGCTAGTTCTGGGCCCCTAATATCTGCATATTCCATGTCCACTTTTTCTGCCTCTTCTCATTCACCTAGCAAGCTAGTTTGTGCTAACCTGTCATCTCTAGTTTTCCTCAGGAAGCCACTATCCTAACCCACAAACTGAAACTGGATGGATGTAGGCAGTCAAGAGCCCAGTGGACTTGGGTGAGGGTGACCAATGTGTGTAAAGAATGACAGCTAGACAAATAAGTAATAAAAAATAAAATTCTTGCTTTTCAAGAAACATTTTCCTTGTGGGCAATTTTTTATTAAGCAACCATTAACCTTTCTTTGCATGAAGTGTTGGCTTCATTACTCCAGATTTTAATGTGTTAAATGACCCCAGTTAAATACACAACAGCATACTTTTCTATAGTTTTATACTCTGAGAAGTTTCAGATAGTCAAAAACAAACCAACACTTGTTAAGTAAAAAGACTATGACTTGAAGCCAGATTGGATGGCTTCAGTAGATTGGATGAATAATCTAAGAAACTGGGTTAGGGGCCGGCACTGTGGCATAGTGGGTAAAGCCACTGCCTGCAGTGATGGCATACCATACCAGGGCTGGTTTGAGTCCTGGCTGCTCAATTTCTGATCCAGCTCTCTGCTGTGGCTGGGAGGGCAGTAGATCATGGCCCAAGTCCTTGGCCCCTGCACTGCATGGGAGACCTGTTAGGGATGCTAGTTCTGGGCCCCTAATATCTGCATATTCCATGTCCACTTTTCCTGCCTCTTCTCATTCACCTAGCAAGCTAGTTTGTGCTAACCTGTCATCTCTAGCTCCTGACTCCTGGCTTCAGGTAGGCACAGCTCCAGCTGTTGCAGCTAACTTGAGAGTGAACCAGCGGATGGAAGATCTCTCTCTCTCATTCTGCCTCTGCCTCTGCCTCTGCCTCTATGTAACTCTGACTTTCAAGTAAACAAATGAAATCTTTTTTTTTTTTAAAGAAGAAACTGATTTGAAAAGATCAAGAGGGAGAGATATCTTCAATCTAGGGTCATTAACATTAGAACTGCTAAACGAAGGGGTATGGTTACAAAATTTCTGTGAAAGATTGCTAAGGATATCAATGACACAGGTATGGCTCATGAAAGTCAAGCAATCCATTTATGACCCAACCTTTTAGCTTGTTTGTTTCATATTTTTGTGAATCAACTGGAATCAACTGCTCCTTCTGAGGGATTCTACCTCCATCACTCAAGGGACTGTTAATTGTAATTCATTATCTAGAGCCATAGAGGAACTGGAACTTTTAAAATGTTCCCTTGAAAATAAAATATTTCTCTCCCTGATCTCTCCTTTCAGATGGAAGTAGGGTCAGTTTTAGTTTGATAGGGTTAAGGCAATTTTGTATGAAGATTTATTTACTTATTTGAAAGAATTATAAAGAGGTAGAGGCAGAGAGAGAGAGAGAGAGAAAGTCTTCCATCCACTGGTTCACTCCCCAAATGGCAGTTAGGTGGGCCAATTTGAAGTCAGGAGCCAGGAGCTTCTTCCAGGTCTCACACAGGTGCAGGGACCCAAGCACTTGGGCCACCTTCTACTACTTTCCCAGGCCATAACAGAGAGCTGGATCTGAAGAAGAGCAGCCAGGACTTGAACAGGCACCATGGGCTATACCACAGCACTGGCCGCTGAGCAAAACCTATTTAACATGTTTGTCTCATGGTATGGACATGAACTTTCTACTGTGCAATATTCCCACAAGTCATCTTTCTGAAGCATTAAGAGCTGATGTTACCAAGTCAATCATCCAAAGGAGATGAAGCCAGGACCAGGAAAACAGGCTTCAGACAGGATTGTAAGAATCATGTTTTTCTTAGGCATTGTGTTTCTTGCCTTGAGCAATTTAGACCAGTTGTGTTTTACTGATGTATCACGGAAAGTTGTGAAATATGCTGCAAATCATTCATTTGTTCGTTGACGTTCACAATGAAAGAGCCGTCATGTTTAATCATAGTGAGTTACCACCCATTTGTAAGTGGGAGCAAAGGGGATGGACAGAACAGTTGCCCTTAACCTGCAGTTGCAGTAGCAGCTGCTAAGTCAGGCAAGGACCCAGCACCTCTCCTGAGTACTGTAATACAGCGAAGGTTCTGACATCTGGTCCAGCCATGTTTGAGGGACTCCTGGGTGGAGGTGTGGGCGGGGAGAAGATGGCCTTTGTCACATGACAGCTTTAGCAAAGTTTGCCCACGTGTTCTAACTTTGTCACAGGTGTTCTGTGGAGAATTCAGAAAATGGTTGGATTCAGCACTTGATAACATTAGAAAGGAGAGAGGATCAGTCAGATGATAGCAGTGGAGCTCTCTGAGACATCTCCAGGGCAGAGGTAAGCCACCGAGAACAGTTGGGGTTATGAGGCCCAGAAGTGCTAATTCATAGAAGACAAACTTTCTTAACAACTTTAAAGACTGTGGGTCTGGTTGTGTCAAAGAAGCCGATGACTCCCTTTCTCAAAGATTCCTCAGCTTTGTGCCCTGATGAGGCTCTTCAATTTTATCACTAGATATTTTTTCTCAGAGGTATGTATAGAGACCAGATTCATAGTGAGGCTCACTTTGGTTCAGAGAGGTGCCGACCATTTCTAGTTTTTGCGACTCCTAGAATAATCATGGTTCAAAACAGCTACGTAGAAATGAGGTAGGACTCAAAGAAAAGGCAAATGTTCTTCTGTTTTTCCTTCTGAATTAACATACCCATTACTGAGGTGAGTCTGGCTTTAGTGTAGTGTCTATCATATTAAGCCAAGTGAGACTGTGCAAGTGTTAAAAATTGGATAGTTGCTGAAATTTCAGGTATGTGTTAGTCTTGTAACCTCATCAATGTCTTCTCATGCCACTCCTGAGGGTCTTTGTTTACCATCAAGCACCAGGGTCAGCATCAGGACCCCTGGCAGAGACTCCTGTTGGATTACAGTGATGGCCAGGATGGTATGGACAAGTAGCATGGCTTCCTGAATGGCTGATCCAGTTACATGATAGTTTATCATGAAACAAAGAATTTTTCCAAAGCAATTGCTTAGATGGCAAAATATTACCCCTTCCAAAGGGGGAAATTTGGTTTGGTCCTCCGGCTGTCCATACTCATGCTGATTGACAACACAACAAATATTCATTTAACCTGAAGTGAAGAATCTAGACTGCTCTCTGGGAGATGCAGGTTCTCAATCCTGACATTTTTGGTAAGTTCAGACCTTTGGAGATGGTGTGATTTGAGGTCCCAATGTATATAGATAGTGACATCTCCCAAATTTGTGCCTTTCTTTGCATCATTAAGTATCAGATAAAAAATTTTTTTTCTCCATTCTTAATATCTTCTGGAATCTCCCAGTCTCAATACTGGGAAATTGATTTCTCCCATATGCATGCTGAATGTCTTTAAAAACTTTTTAATGCATTGTTCTCTTTTGGCAAAAATCACAATTTAAAGTAGGAAAGATGGCAACCAAACATTGAAAAATATGCCAAAGTGCCACTTTCAGTTCCTCTCAGCACTGCCAACATTTCTCAGAACACCAAACTTGCTCTAACTGCACGTTAGCTGTGAAATAAGACAAATTTGATAAAAATAGAAATGAATGGTTCTATTCTTTATGAAACAAGACAAATTATGCTTTGGGAGAATATATACTTTGCTATAAAGTATAAAAGGTTTTAATATTCATATCTTATAATAAAACCATGACATGTTTATAAACACTCTAGCAAGCATTTTTACAGTGGGGCCACTGCTGGCAATGGGAACCGCAATAAATATGCAAGGACACACTGAGTATGAAATATACATCTTGATTTTATAATCGTGTGTGCTTTATTTTTTACACAAATGGAATGGAAGTGTTGAATATTTACACTTAACAGGAGTGTAAGCTGTGCAGTATCTCTGTAAACTCCAGCCCAGGCAAGGAGTATCACCCCCCTCCCATCCTGCACTACAGCTCCATCGAGAAACATCCTGTGAGAAGCACAAAATCATCATTTGGAAAGGATCTAACAGGTACAGCCAGGTGCACTCAGAAGTGAAGACACACTTAGGAAACACAAATTCAAAAAGGAGAGGAGGAACGTTTGCCATCCCATCGGGAGTCAACCTTGCCACTTGGTCGTCTGTCCTCACGAGTTGCCGGGGGAGATTCTGTACTCTCTTAGATAATCTTCGTCTAAATTGTCTGCCTGTCTTAGTTTGTCCTCAGCTGCTACAAGAAACTGCACAGCTGTACAAAAAATGATTCCCGAAGCACAGGTTTCAGTGAGGAAGGATATTTACAGACTGGGGTATGTGTGTGTGTATGTGTGTGTGCATGTGTGTTTTCAACCATATTCATTCATACCCAACATAATTTGTGTATACATGATATGCATACCACAGATACCATACATACACATAAGTAAAATGTATATCCACAGAATTCTGTAGGGGGTCCCCTGGCAAATCAGTTGTCACAGGAGATACTCCACATGCTTTAAGGGAATTGATCCTTTCCCCCGCTTTAGGAATGACAAATTATCATGATAAACTTAGGAACTAGCCTGAGTCCTTGGCTTTAAATGTTTTTTTGTAGGAATTTAGGCAGGACCAAGACAGCAAAAAAGAGATGTCAGTTTTACCAGCGAGTCCATTCAATCTCACCAGAGCAGTCACCAGCTGAAAAGCAGAGGGGGCTTCACATGAAAATGGGAAAAAGAAAGCTTATGAATGGGGAAAAAGGTCTCTCTCCAAACCAAGGTGATGGCATGGCTTCAATGAGAAGGAAGTGGTTTGCTGTCAGGGTAGTTGTTGGGGCCAGAGTCTGCCTGTGTTGAAAGGAGGGTGTCCTCAGAGCCACAGCGTGGTGTTGGGAGGGGGCTCATGTAGGACCAGCGTCCAGGCAGAGGCACCCAGGTGCCGTGAGGCCCACAGCCCGTGCATCATCGCTGCCGGGGCAGCGGTGCAGGCTGGCTCCCGGAGGCGTGCTGGAGGTGGCTCCAGGTCGGGGCCTCATGCTCAGCTTTGCTTTCTGGGCTGAGTAAGTGGAACGGCGACCCAACGTATTTGTGTCATTAGTCCTGTGTGTGGACTTGCTGTCTGAATCAGCCATGAGCCCTTGATAGGACAGGAACACTAAAGAGTGGGGTGTGGGGAACATGATCAGAGACGTGAGAGAGGAGAAAGGACAAGAAAGGAGAAGAAGAAGGGCAATGAGTGCCTGAGACAAGAGAGACACAGAGAGAACAGGAATAAAAGAGAAAGGCAATGACTCAGAGATAGGACGGAAGAACAGAAGGAGGAGGACACAACAAAATATGTATAATGACAGAGAAATAGGAGAGCAGAGGAAAAGATGGGGGCAGGAAAGACGCAAGAGCCAGAGGTGTGGAGAGCTTCTCTCTGGCTCGAAGTCCTGAAGGGCTGGCAGTAGAATCTAAGACAGCTTACGGAGGCACCCGAGCGCAGCTTCATAAAGAATGGCTCGCCAAGCTGATAGAGCAAACTCAAGGATTTTGGGCTGGGAGAGAAGAGGCCTGCAAATAAAAGGCCAATAAATCCTGTGGGAGGAGAGGAAAAAAATAAAAAACAAAAAACCAAAAAAACCCCAAATGCCCCTGCAATTAGCTGACAAAAGGGATTGTGATTTTCTTAAAGCTGAGACCCCCGTGGTGCTACACATTGTACCAGAGCATGAAAAATAGCACCAGTGACACGATCTGGCACTTTTCCGAAAGGGCCCAGCATGTGAAGGTGACGTTGCGCCCCCAGCAAGCCTTCATATTGGAGAGAGCTCTGGACAAAGTTTGCAGTGTTAGCACCAGTCTGGCTCCAGGCTCCAAGTGCATTCGCACCAGATGTAATCTGGGTAACTTTCAGGCCATTTCCACACAAGTCATCAGATTTGCTGCAAAATACACCAGTTCATTGGAGCCATAGAGACCTCAACGTTGGGCAGCGCAAGACAACACAACAAATGGACGTGTAAATTCTACAGGAAAAGACCCTCTCACCAATTTGCTTGGTGATTCTTCAAGCAAATATATATGTATATATATTTATACAAATCTACATAAAGAATCAGTGCAAATGCCAATTCTAATCTGGAAGCATCTGCACTAGAAAATAAATAATTATATTACTACAAAACAAAGGGTTGGTGGTTCAATTTGATTGTATGCAGCCACAGCAATACTATTAAAGGGAAAGCACATCACACGACCCAAGAAAACATCTACTCATTAATGACAGTCCTTTAAATAAATGGTTGCATGCTCAGTTGAGAAACCAAAGAAGTTATCATGGTGGCCTAAAAATAGAGCTGGGATCAGGAATGGCATTTGAGTGGCAGAAAACTTCAGGGTGCAATATTGATGAAAGTAGGCCTTTACCTGAAAGTGGCAAATTGCAGACATGAACACATCTGTAACATTTTGAGAACTCTAAGGAAGTCTGAAAATTTAACTTTTGTTAGAGGGAAAATGCATTGCTAGCCCTTCCATTGGCAAAGGCAGCCTCAAGATTGTAGTCAATGCATAATTTTGCTGTTTTTTTTTTTTTTTCGTGTGTGTGTGTGTGTGTGTATGTCTGTTTTGGTGACTACAGCCAGGCAGACAATGGTATTTACTGTGAGATGAATAACCCTTGATTTTGGAAAGAGACTCTCATTCTGAGCTCCGATGTTCTTACTGTGAAGAAGCCCCATCACTCTGATGGCTCTATCTCTTGCTCTCCTACTCCAGCCTACATGCTGGTTTGCTGCACAGTGTGGCAGAATCCCTGCCAGGTCTTGATGTACCCCAGAAATAAGGCGATGGGGCTTAATCTGGGCATGCACAGAACCCAGAGTTGAGTGGTTATAGAAATCACGGAAAAGTCTCTCTCTAAACACCTTGGGCAAAAGCAATGCTGATATTGCCATCAGCTCTAAAGTGGGAAACTAACTCTTCTGGTTCAGTTTATAGGCTTTGGGAGGTTTCTTTTTTAAAATCATCATAATTATAATTATTAAAAAATAAACTTGGTCCAGGCGCAGCCTCAAGGAAGGCAGTTCAGTTGGTTAAGCTCAAAGTCATAATTGTCTTTCCTTGTGGTTCTATCTCTTTGCTCTGTACACAGAAACAAAAAAGTCTGCACCCCTTCCTCCCCTCCCCCCACCATTTACTTCTCATCTCTCTCTTTCTTCCTCAGAGAAACAGTGCATCTAGGGACAGGTCTCCCCATGGCTCTAATACTGTCTCGGGCTGTTAGGAAACTGTCACTCTGTGAAACAAAATGATACTAATCCTAATTACTCATGGTTGGCCAAAATACTACATGATCTCTTATGAACTGTATGTAACTAAGTAGGAACAAAGTAATTTCCAACTATTTATGTGGCAGGCCCAGGTTACTTCACTAGAGAAAAGTAAAAACGTCCCTTTAGTTAATTTGCATGATATTGTTTCTGAAAGACCACCATCTTAAAAATGCGTTAATCAAATGTCTTCCAAAAAGTTATCCATGAGGGCGACTCATGAAGGGATGTGCTCCACGGGAGTGTACCACTGGTGTGGAGGGGAGATCATAGGCGGAAGTGAGAAGTCTTTGTCAGACTGGGGAGGAACTTAGGTACTCTTAATGGATCATTGGCAACAAAAGGGAGAGTGCAACTTTCAGTCCTTGAATTTGATCATCTGCTGATAGTGCATACATTTAGTCTTTCAATTAATTAGTCTTTACAAAATATTTCACAAAACTTTTTTAACCTATAGAAATTCGTTTCTATACATTTAATATATTTTATTGTATAAATTATTCTCATCTTTAGTGCCTTCTTTCAGTTTATAAATGGCAAAATAGACAATCAATAATCAAAGCTAATCCCAGGTGGAATCCCCTCCTCTCAGTGAGGTTAGTCCTCCACACACTTTGTGAATTTTATGAAATGCTCGTCTTTGCAGATGCCAAGAAAACTACACACACTTATCCTTCCCTGATAGTATGCCGTCTCCAAAAGGACTCCTTTCTGTTTTCCTTCTTTCTTTTGCTTGTTTAGAAATCAAAGGATGTGCATAGTTATAAAACTCGAAGTGTACCAATTACAGATGTGGGTAATGGGAAGGTTGGTGAGGTTCGAGTGCTGGCAACTTTTCTTTAAAGCAAAAAACACAGAGAGCTCAGCAGCTAAATCAGCTCTGGACATCTGCTGGGGTGAGGAGGCTGCCCGTGTCGTGGGCAGAAAGCCCATCAGAGGTTCATCCCTACACCTGGTACTTTGAGCAAACCAAGGCCTTCCTGCGTACTGCAATGTCTTTTCTGTCCCACCCTTTGGCCCCTCCGTTTCCTTCATGGCTTCACACAGTTTGTGTTGTACATTCATAAGAATTCACATTGACTGCAAAAACATAAATGCAACAAAAACATAAAAGCCTCCAAGTAGTAATATTATATATATTTTGTTCTCCTAAATGCTCTTCTGTCGTTGTCAGAGGCGCAGTAGCTAATTTATAACTTCTCCTTTGAGGGAATCCAGATGAAAGGCCCAGATTGCTCTTCAATAACAAGCTTGCATTGGTTATAAATATCTTCTAAGGTGTCTCCTTGGACAATAGCTACAACAAAAGCAAATGCACCAAGAGTTAGGAATCATTATCTCGGTGGTAAAGAGTGATCATCATTCACATTGGCAGAATCTCAAAGAACTCATCAGAAATCTTAATACTACTTTTTTTTTAGGAATGGAAAAGAAAATTCACATGGACGAGGTCATAACAATGATCTAAAGAAATGATTTCAATGTACATCTGCAACCAGCAATAACTACATCACTGTCTTTGCACTTCTACATCTCTGGTTATAGTTATGGACAATGAATCATTCATTGATTTAACAAATATGCTATAGGTGCTTGCTGAGTCAGGCACTGAGTTAGGCATAGATCAAGTTTCAGATTAAAGGCTCCCTGTGTAGCGAAGAAAGTGGCCTTATGGTCTCACTACTTACTTTGACAGGGGCAGAAATTCAGATATTTTACACTCAGGGGAAATACTAAGGGTTTTGGAGGAAACTGTAGTAAACTTCCTTAGCCCCCAAAGTCTTTAACAGGAAGTCCCATTCATTCTCCAAGTAATCTGTTAAATTGAGATTTTTAGCATACATGGCTATTCATATTGAGAATACTCTATGGTAATTATTTACAAGAAACATAAAAAGGAGGAAATATAAACTGTTAAATTGTGTATTACCTAGGGAATCAGTTCCAGTAACTTAAATACATTCCATATTTCCTTTGAACAAAAGCTATCTTGTAGACAACTTTCCAAAACATGTTGGCATTATCCATATGATACCAACCCTTTAAAATAGTCACTGGAAATGGTTTAGATGGTCACAAGCAACCCTAAGAATATTCTGAGTATTGCATTTTATTCCTGAAGCTAAACCAGTGGTCAAGGTGTACATTGTTTTGATTTGAGTTTTCCTACCTGGATATTCTGTTTAGGATGAAACATAACTCATATCTTTGTTATCAATTGTAACTGTACTTAGTATTACCTGATTTAAAAGATTTGCAAACTATTAAGCCATTGGCATATTCCATATTCTGAATAAGATAAGAAACAAAATGTCTAATTTCACAGCAGGTAGTTCAGGAGGAAAGTTCTTGTTTCTAAACCACAGAGAACCGATTGTAAGGCAAATTCTACAGTTTGATTACTTCCTGGATTTAATCAGTGGTCCATGAAAGAATATAAGAAAAGCAAGCCCAAGGTAGCTGGGAGGAAAAAAAAAAATCTGCCTCTATTTCTCTAACATCATGTAACCAAGGAAATATTTAGCAAGGAAGAAAGTTTACATTGAGATTTGATGCTGAATTTCCTGGACCACAGAGAAATGTTCTAAGCATCTTGTTGAAGTGCCACTTGATGGGAATACAGGCTGATAAGCAATGGACGTGGAATGGAGGTCCCAAGACCGCTCCTCAAGGATAACTGCCTTGGACACTGCCCATTTTGAGTCCTAAAAGTTTCTTTTCCAAGTTTCCTGGTGGTATCAGGGAGACAGTTTAATCAGGTATCAATGCCTAAAATTCTTGCCATAGCAGAGGAAAGCTCAGGCACATCTACCACTCATGGTTTTGGGCAGGGCCAGTGGGAACAAGAAAGGGAGCTAGCTGTAGCTGAACTCCAAGAAAAGAAAATTCAGTTTTGAGGCAGACAAGTGAAGCAGAGGGAAGCTCTGCACAGGACACTGAGGGCAATCATTCTTGACAGCAAGGTATTAGGGCCCAGGTATCCCAGGCCCAGAGTCCTCTCTACACCAATTGTCAGATCATTTTTCTCCCTTCTCACAGTACCAGGGAAAGAAATCTTACCTGTAAAATATTCTCCAAATTCTTGTTCTAGCTTAATTGCTCGATCATAGGTTTTCTTGGCTTGTTCCTCTGTTAGACGCTTATTCATTTCCCTGGGAAATGAAGATGTTGTATTAGAACACAAAGGGAAGCATAATGTCATTTTAGCTGCAGCTTCCTAGTCTTCATACAGGACACCTTTTTGTCAGCATCCTTTCGACAACAAGGACGCTCTGCCCAGGGAAATCACTCTCTTAGAGGATGGTCTCTTGGTCCCACACTGGATGGACGCAGAATCTGCCTCCTTATGATTTGTAATCATTAGTTCCTGTTCTATCCCTTGCAATCTACAGAGTAAGGCTAGCCTTCCCTCAGACAGGCCCTAGCATATTTAAAGTGCTCATGTGTACCCTAAGGATTTCATTTCTACAAAAGAAACTTTCCTACTTCCTTTATCTATGCCTTCATTGGGTATGACTTATAAATCTCCTTTTCCTGGTTATCATTTGCTCGACTTCATTTCGATCCATCTCAGCCTTTCTCCAATGTTGGACAGAATGTAAAGAAACACTCCAGGCATGGTCAGAGGCAGGAAGAGAGATGGAGGGAGGGGAACAGAAGGTATATGTTAGACTGTTGGGCCTCATCACTCTTGAGAGAACTGTTCTCAGGTCACATCCTTGCTTTGATCTCATCCTCCTTAGATATTGCTGATCATCCTCAGTGTGTATTTGGAAATGTGTGGAGTTGAGAAAACACACAGTGATTCCAAAGAATTACAGAAAATGGAGCTGGCCCCTTAGATACCTATATCTTCTAGACCAAAAAGGCATTTTGTGGGGTTTACTACCCCACTTCTGAGAAGGTGGGGCAAATCTTAATAGCAACAAGAGCCCTGAACTCCCTCTGTTTTTATAATCAAATGTCAACTCCAGGATTTGCTGAAGGAGGATTGAATTAAAATGGACACAGAATAGAACAATCACAAGTGCTGGCACTGAAGTATTTTCAAATAGATTATAATCTGATTAAGAGATCAATTCAGCAGGAAGATATAATGATTATCAATGTATATGCACCTAATTACAGGGCACCGGTTTATTTAAAAGATTTGTTATGGGACTTAAAGGGAGACTTAGACTCCAGTACAATAGTACTGGGGGACTTCAATACTCCACTCTCAGAAATAGACAGAGCAACAGGACAGAAGATCAACAAGGAGACAGTAGATTTAAATGACACTAAGCCCAAATGGATAGAACAGATATCTACAGAACTTTTCATCCTACACATAAAGCATTTACATTCTTCTGAGCAGTACATAGAACCTTCTCTAGGATTGACCACATACTAGGCCATAAAGCAAGTCTCAGCAAATTCAAAAGAATTAGAATCATACCATACAGCTTCTCAGACCATAAATGAATGAAATTGGAAATTAGCAACTTGGAAATCCCTAGAGCACGTGCAAACACATGGAGATTGAACAACATGCTCTTGAATGAACAATGGGTCATAGAAGAAATCAAAAAAATCAAAAATTTTCTGGAAGTAAATGAGGATAACAGCACAACATACCAAAACTTATGGGATACAGCAAAAGCAGTGTTAAGAGGAAAGTTTATATCAGTAGGTGCCTACATCAAGAAATTGGAAAGGCACCAAATAAATGAGCTTTCAATTCATCTCAAGGATCTAGAAAAACTGCAGCATGGCCGGCGCCACGGCTCACTAGGCTAATCCTCCGCCTTGCGGCGCCGGTACACCGGGTTCTAGTCCCGGTCGGGGCACTGATCCTGTCCTGGTTGCCCTTCTTCCAGGCCAGCTCTCTGCTGTGGCCAGGGAGTACAGTGGAGGATGGCCCAAGTACTTGGGCCCTGCACCCCACGGGAGACCAGGATAAGCACCTGGCTCCTGCCATCAGATCAGCGCAGTGCGCCGGCCGCAGCGCGCTACAGCGGTGGCCATTGGAGGGTGAACCAACAGCAAAAGGAAGACCTTTCTCTCTGTCTCTCTCTCACTGTCCACTCTGCCTGTCAAAAAAAAAAAAAAAAAAAAAAAAAAGAAAAAAGAAATAGAAAAACTGCAGCAAACCAGACCCAAATCTAGTAGGAGAAGAGAAATAATTAAAATTAGAGAAGAAATCAACAGGATTATATAAAAAAAAAATTACAAAAAATCAGTCAAACGAGGAGCTGGTTTTTTGAAAAAATAAACAAAAATCAGACCCCATTGGCCCAACTAACTAAAAAAAGAAAAGACCAAAATCAATAAAACCAGAGATGAAAAAAGAAACATAACAACAGACACCACAGAAATAAAAAGAATCATCAGAAATTACTACAAGGACTTGTATGCCAGCAAACAGGGAAATCTATCAGAAATGGATAGATTCCTGGGCACATGCAACCTACCTAAATTGAACCAGGAAGACATAGAAAACCTAAACAGACCCATAACTGAGAAAGAAATTGAAATAGTAATAAAGGCCCTGCCAACAAAGAAAAGCCCAGGACCAGATGGATTCACTGCTGAATTCTACCAGACATTTAAAGAAGAACTAACTCCAATTCTTCTCAAACTATTCAGAACAATCGAAAAAGAGGGAATCCTCCCAAATTCTTTCTATGAAGCCAGCATCACCTTAATTCCTAAGCCGGAAAAAGATGCAGCATTGAAAGAATTACAGACCAATATCCCTGATGAACATAGATGCAAAACTCCTCAATAAAATTCTGGCCAGTAGAATGCAACAACACATCAGAAAGATCGTCCACCCAGACCAAGTGGGATTTATCCCTGGTATGCAGGGATGGTTCAACGTTCGCAAAACAATCAACGTGATACACCACATTAACAGTCTGCCGAAGAAAAACCATGTGATTCTCTCAATAGACACAGAGAAAGCATTTGATAAAATACAACACCCTTTCATGATGAAAACCCTAAGCAAACTGGGTATAGAAGGAACATTCCTCAATACAATCAAAGCAATTTATGAAAAACCCATGGCCAACATATTATTGAGTGGGGAAAAATTGGAAGCATTTCCACTGAGATCTGGTACCAGACAGGGATGCCCAAATGCAAACGGCCAACAGACACATGAAAAAATGTTCAAGATCACTAGCAATCAGGGAAATGCAAATCAAAACCACAATGAGGTTTCACCTCACCCCGGTTAGAATGGCTCACATTCAGAAATCTACCAACAACAGATGCTGGTGAGGATGTGGGGAGAAAGGGACACTAACCCACTGTTGGTGGGAATGCAAACTGCTTAAGCCACTATGGAAGTCAGTCTGGAGATTCCTCAGAAACCTGAATATAACCCTACCATACAACCCAGCCATCCCACTCCTTGGAATTTACCCAAAGGAAATTAAATTGGCAAACAAAAAAGCGGTCTGCACCTTAATGTTTATTGCAGTTGAATTCACGATGGCTAAGACCTGGAACCAACCCAAATGCCCATCAACAGTAGACTGGATAAAGAAATTATGGGACACATACTCTATAGAATACTATACAGCAGTCAAAAACAATGAAACCGGTCATTTGCAACAAGATGGAGGAATCTGGAAAACATTATGTTGAGTGAATTAAGCCAGTCCCAAAGGGACAAATATCATATGTTCTCCCTGATTGGGGACAACTAACTGAGCACCAAAGGGGAAACCTGTTGAAGTGAAATGGACACTATGAGAAACAGTGACTTGATCAGCCCTTGTTCTGACTGTTGATGTACAATGTAATACTTTATCCCTTTTAGTATTTTTTTTTTTTTGTTCTAGTACTGGTGGTTGAACTCTGTAATTAACACACAATTATTCTTAGGTGTTTAAATTTTAATGGAAAAGTGATCCCTGTTAAATATAAGAGTGGGAATAAGAGAGGGAGGAGATGTACAATTTGGGACATGCTCAATCGGACTTGCCCCAAATGGTGGAGTTAGAAATGTGCCAGGGGATTCCAATACAATCCCATCAAGGTGGCATGTACAATGCCATCTCACTAGTCCAAGTGATCAATTTCAGTTCACAGTTGATCACACTGATAGGTCTAAGAGTCAAAGGGATCACACAAACAAGACTAGTGTCTGCGAATACTAACTGATAGAATCAAAAAGGGAGAGAATGATCCAACATGGGAAGTGGGATACACAGCAGACTCATAGAATGGCAGATGTTCTAAATAGCATTCTGGCCTCAGAATCATCCTTTAAGGCATTCAGATCCTGTTGAAAAGCCCATGAGAATATTTCAGGCATGGAAAGCCAAGACACTCTGGGGAAAAAAAAAAAAAAAAAAAAAAGAAGACCTAAATGAAAGATCTCAGCGAGTGAGATCCCAGTGGAAAGAACGGGGCCATGGGCTGGCGCCGTGGCTCACTAGGCTAATCCTCCGCCTTGCGGCGCCGGTACACCAGGTTCTAGTCCCGGTCGGGGCACCGATCCTGTCCCGGGTGCCCCTCTTCCAGGCCAGCTCTCTGCTGTGGCCAGGGAGTGCAGTGGAGGATGGCCCAAGTGCTTGGGCCCTGCACCCCATGGGAGACCAGGAGAAGCACCTGGCTCCTGCCATCGGGTCAGTGCGGTGTGCCGGCCACAGCATGCCTACCGCAGCGGCCATTGGAGGGTGAACCAACGGCAAAAGGAAGACCTTTCTCTCTGTCTCTCTCTCACTGTCCACTCTGCCTGTCAAAAATTAAAAAAAAAAAATTAAAAAATTGAAAGAACGGGGCCATCAAAGAAGGAGGTACCTTTCTCTGAAGGGAGGAGGGAACTTCCACTTTGACTATGACCCTTTCGGAATAAGATCTAAGTCGACGAACTCAAAAGGCTTCCATAGCCTTGGCAATTCATGACTAGAGCCTAGGGAGATTACTGACGCCATAACAAGAGTGTCAAATTGTTAAGTCAACAACAGGAGTCACTGTGTACTTACTTCTCATGTGGGATCTGTCCTTAATGTGTTGTCCAATGTGAAATAATGCTATAACTAGTACTGAAACAGTATTTTTACACTTTGTGTTTCTGTGTGGGTGCAAACTGATGAAATCTTTACTTAATATATACTAAATTGATCTTCTGTATATAAAGATAATTGAAAATGAATCTTGATGTGAACAGCATGGGAGAGGGAGCAGGAGATGGGAGGGGCGCGAGTGGGAGGGAAATTATGGGGGGGGGGGAAGCCATTGTAATCCAAAAACTGTACTTTGGAATTTATATTTACTAAATAAAAGTTAAAAAAATATATTATAATCAAGTGATTTAGTCAAATAGTTGGTACAAAAGAATCTCTGATGGCTACTTTATTTTTTTTTCTGATAGGAAAATGGGCTTCAACAGAATATGTCTGGGATTATTTGTCTGATTCTTTCTATCAGTTTGTCAATTACTGGTGTATTATTAACTATATATAAATAATGCTTACATCATTACAAGATTATTTAAATCCATCTAGTCTCAAGGGCACATCAAGGTAGAAGAAAAATGGAAAATTTTCTAGTTCCCTCCAAAACTTAACTAGTGGCAGCTTTATCTCTTCCTGATCTTTAACAAAATGTCCAGCCAAATGCAAAAGATGTTTCGGTTGGCCCATGGTGTAAGCAGGTGAAGAATTTCTGAAAGCATTATTGCCTTGCATGCTGTTCAGGAAGCTAGAGATCTGGGTCTTAGTCAATTTCTTTTTCAGAGCAAGACACGAAGCTTGACGTAATGAAGGAACTTTTCTAAGGTATATTTAATAAACAGTAATCAGGGGTTAAAAACCTCAAGGTTTAATTTTTTTAAACAAATTTTTGACCAAAATGCCCATTGTACCAAGACTAGGTATTTTCCAAAAGAGGCTTCTTTCCTTCTCCCAGACAGTCCTCACCCTGGAAGCAAGATGCCAAGAGAAACCAAGGGAAACCCTCCGTAGGAAGATGGTGATTTGCTTCAGGTGTCATGTGGTAATCTAGCGCTCGATCTTCTTACACTTGCCCATGTGATCTGTCTTGTCAAAATTCCTTTGGTTTCCCAAAGACCTACTTTAGCTTTTTATCTCGTCATATATGAATTTATTTTGTCTCCTTGCCTAAAATGTGAGTTGTTTGTTTATTTGGCATGGAGCCTGGGTCAACATTTATTCACTGAATGAATATGTGAATGAATGACTGAGTAAGCGGGGAGCTAGACAAATAAACACAATTAAGATATAGTTGAAAACAGATGGAAACACAAGGGGTCACAGGAGCAAGAAGAGAAAAGCAAATCGAAGGTGACAGGGTAGAGACCCAGGAAACCGTCTCATTGTCATGGGAGGCAGGAAGAGAAAAATGTCTTCCACACATGCCCTTGATTTTATGCTCTTCAGAACAGTCAGCTATATATGTGCTAATAAGCTCTGTGGTTTGATGTGGAATGATGCACTTGAGAAACAACGTGTGTGATGATGTATCAATGCCTAAATGTGACAGCTGCCATGCTTTTGTTCCAGCTGACCTAGCATTCACTCCTTCCTGGGGAATGGGCAATTCATACCAGCTTTACTCTTGAAGTAAAGCCCCGGGAAAGAGTGAACCGTAAAGTAAACATTCAGTATTTAGTAACAGAATTGCAATGGTCTGAATGTCACTGTCACTGCACTTGAGACACATGAATATGGCTGCAGCAAATTATGCCAGATTCACTGTCCTCATTGCAGAATCCAGCCTGCAGTATGTTTAATTTTCCTTGGTGATAAGTGGCTGTGACAGTTCCCTAAGGCCAAACTAAATAAGTTATCTCATAGTTATGGAAGGAAGTAGACCTTCTCCTACTGAGCGCCAGATGGGACTGTCTCCCAATGTCACACTGGACCAAATGTGTCACTGCTGTTGCTCCTTCAGGCCTCACTTCCCGGGAAGGCCATTTATCCCACAGTCTTATTTTTCTGTTTCTGAAACAGACCTTTAAAATGCTCTTCCCAGGAGGTGAAGACCATTTTTCTTATACTTCTTATTAATATTAACATTACTTACAATATTTGTGAGGCTATTTACAGATTACAAATCATTTTAACATAATGAAACTTGTGGTTGCTTAATTTACTTTGTGCCATCATCAACACAGCAAGCTAAAAAGGAGAAATTTAACTCATGCTATTGGGATAATAATATTAAAATCATTATTTTATCATCCATATATATATTTTTCTATGTGCCAACTATGAGCAAAGTTCTTCACATTATCATTTAATATCCAAATTCTTGGGGCTGGAGATACTATCAGTGAATTCTGATTTTATTTTTCATTCTGATTAAAGTTCTTGTCCATGTTTTATTTATGGAAATATATTCTGATTTAAAATGCATCTCTGGCAATTTCCCCAGAGATTTATTTAACTATTTAACTTAGTTCTCTCTGGCTGCCATTGCAGCTACTGCCGTTTGCTCTGCTCCTACATCCTCAGAGGTGACAGACAGCTGATGCCCTCTGCAAGGAATTGCTTTCACCTCTGAGATCAGATAACTTCTGTTTCTTTAGTCTTTCCATAAACATTGTTCTCCAGTACTCTGTGGTTCATTCCTGAATGCTATCAAAACACTCTGTGGTCCTGAGGCCCAAATGGGGACAGTAGTTGAGCAAGGTTCTGGTTATAGACACATTGCCATTCTCTCTTGCATGCTTTTGGAAAAAGGTGCTGTTTATGTGTATACAACGATGAAATACTTCACTCCTTTATGATAAAGTAACTATATATTTTAAAATAATAATAATATTATAATTGAGTACTTACTACATGCCAAGGATGTTTGAAGAGTTCTGTATTCATGATCTCATTGTTTAATCTTTATGCTAGCTCTATGAAGTCCTTATTAATGTACCCAGTTTAAGGGTTAGGAAATAAATCTGAGGGAAATCAAGCAATTTGCCCCAGGTCACATAACTGATCAATAGCAAAGCAAAGCAAAGACCAATCCTAATTGGTCCTAATTGACAAGTCTCTGTCGTAGCCACTTTGCTCTGCTACTTTTTATCTACTGCACGTTTACTTTTGTATGAGAGTTTCATATATTGATTTTCTAGTCAGATCATGAATATCTGTCCAATTTTCTTTTACTAATTTTTGAAGGAAAATATTTCACAAGACCTTTGAAAAATAAAAAGAACAAGGAAAGTTTCTGAGCCATATATTTTTCCTTTGTTCATAAAGGTATACAGGTATATGGAGCCGTTGGTTAGATTGATAAGTTCTTTACTATCCTGCCACTAAGAAAGCTCCCTATTAAGAACCATAGTCTCAGGGCTGGGCTGGCACTGTGGCGTAGCAGGTAAAGCCGCCACTTGCAGTGCCAGCATCCTATAGGGGGTTCTGGTTCATGTCCCAGCTGCTCCACTTCTAATCCAGCTCTCTGCTATGGCCTGGGAAAACAGTAGAAGATGGCTCAAGTCCTTGGGCCCCCGCACCTATGTGGCAGACCCGGAAGAAGCTCCTGGCTCCTGGTTTTGTATTGGTACAGCTCCAGCTATTGCGGCCATCTGGGGAGTGAACCAGCAGATGGAAGACCTCTCTCTCTCTCTCTCTCTCTGCTTCTCCTTCTCTCTCTGTGTAACTCTTTCAAGTAAATAAATAAATCTTAAAAAAATGAACCAGAGTCTCTCTATATAAAGTTTTAATCAAGGAACATTAGATTTCCACTATGGAACAAAGTGAACTAAACGCCAATAGAGACTAAAATATTGTCTACACTTTCTAAAAAAAAAAAAAAATTTTAAAAGAGTTCCCTATGAAACTGCTCTCAGTTCAATGATGATTGCTTCCTATCATTTGGAAACAAAACGAAAACCAGAACCAAATCAGCCTACCCTCAAAACAATACCACTGGGCCAATGCTGTGGCATAGCAGCTAGAGCCACCGCCTGCAGTGCTGGTATCCCATATGGGTGCTGGTTCAAGTCCTGCCTGCTCCACTTCTGATCCAGCTTCCTTCCATTGCCTGGGAGGGCAGAAGACCCAAGTCATTGGGTCCTTGCACCTGCATGGGAGACCTGGAAGAGGCTCCTGGCTCCTGACTTCAAATCGGTCCAGCTCTGGCCATTGAAGCCATTTTGGGAGTTAACCAGCAGATGGAAGACCTCTCTATCTCTCTGTCTGTGCCTCTGCCTCTCTGTAACTCTGCCTTTCAAATAAATCTTTTTTTTTTTTTTTAAAGCAGCACCACCAAGAGCTAAATTGAAGCAAATCAAACAACTTGTGAAACACCAAAAAAATACAAATCAAGAACTATCAATGAACACCTTTTAAGGAACTACCGATGATGTGTTTCTAGTAGTTCAAATAAAACCTAATGTATCTTTAAGAAAATGGGCATTTCCCATTTATATACATTTGTGACAAAGAGCTTTTAGCAATCTCGGGGCAACTGGAAGTTAATCAGACAATGGCTTCTAGTCCTCTCTACTTACATCAGAGGTTCCAGAGACTTGGGCTTAATGAAGATGGCAATGGGATAAAGCTGGGCAACTTGTAGCCGCTTGATAGCATTTCCTGATACATCAAGTATACAGTGTTTGCCCTAAAAGAAAGAGAAGAAAAACATGGAGTGAATTTAGAAAGAATGGCCATCACCCAACCAAAAGAAAATAACATACACATGTTTTAGAAAAGGCTGGAGATGATGGATTTTTAAAGGTTGAAAAAGAATCACTGTAAAGAGTGAATAATAGTTGATATGAAAGTATAGGGTCTTCAGAGTACTTGAAATAAGTAATATTTATTAGCTCCTTACTAAGTGTCTGCCACTGAGCTAGACATTGTACATGTCCTCTCTGTTACCTTTATCCTCTTACATACATGATATGAAAGGGAAGACAATTAGCCACATGTTATTTGATTGAGTCTATTCTCGTGAAGCTCATATACCATCTCTGAAGACAACAGGAAGAAATTCCTAAATCGATGAGGTGGGTTATTATTGACTGCATTTTTACAGAAGAGAAGACTAAGGCTTAGAAATATTAACTAACTTGCCCAAAAATTCAGGTTGAAAGCCAGGTTTTGAGCACCCACAGGATTGTTGGTTGGGATAAATAGAAATCTCATTTTGTCATCTTAACCTGCATTTAACTTGGAGGAACAGTAATCATGGGAATTTGGAACAATTTCATAAACATTTGCTGAGTGCTTCAGGTGTAATCTGCCCTTGATATGCTAGTGAAGGACAGACACAGAGTCACTTTAAATGTTATATGGCTAAATGCTGAGAGAGAAGCTTGCACAGGGCATGTAGATTTCTTGTTTGTTAACAAATGAAAACCTTATTACATTATAGCACACCTCATTTAACTCGGCTTCTACTGCCCTGAGTGCTCAGAGAACTGCTTTATAAAGTATTTCTGGAAAAGTAGATACATTTGTCACATCATATTCTACTTCCTGGAGAGAAATGGCCTAATTACCCTGAGGCTAGATTTACATGAAAAGAGAAAAAGACATTTTATGCAGATAGCAACGGTCCTAAGTTATTAATAAGGGATAAAAACTCATCTGTAATGGCCATATGAAAATGAGCAGAATTCAGTGACTATGTGAATTCTTACATGAGAAACAGAGTTAAGATTTGGCTCGAGTCTTTATCACTTAAGGGACAAACTCCAAGTTTTCTACCTGTTAAGCACAGCAGCTATACAAAAAGTACAAATGCTATTTGGTTATTCACTGGCCAGCACATTTCACATTAACAATGGCTGTATCTATATGTTCAAACAGGAACGTGGATGTAATTATCTAGGATACTGACTAGAATCAGTATCCATATAAATAATTGAGCCCCATTTTTGAAAGAGAAGAAGATAGGTACAACTTATTGTATTTTTGGATAGACATTAAAATTTCCAGTTGAACTTTCTTATCAGTACATGAAAAGTGGGGAAGAGTTACATCACATCAAGCCAACCCAATAAATAATTTTTTTTCCTGTGAAGCTGGTTTTCTGTATTCATAAATGATAGGCTCTCTGTTCAAGCACATCTTAAAGCCATGTTCAAGTGCCTCCCTAGTCTATCCTCTCTTAAGCATTCTCCTCTTTTCCATGCCCTGAAATCATCAGTTACAAGAGAATTGCAGCATCTACATGCCTTCTCTAAGTTGGAACTTTTGCCAGCAATGAGCTAGACAGTCCTTCTTATCAATCATGAAAATCTCAAGTTTTCAGAGAGATAGATAAGAAACTCCCTCAAATAATTGTGGATCCCTTTCTAGGCAATCCAGAGTAACATATCTTCCTTTAAAAAATTCAGCTGTGTTTACTAGGGTCTTGGTTAGTGAGTCAAGGACAAAGCAAATCCCCACAAATTCATTCTATTAATTGCCTTTAGGTTTGCCATATCCCCTTACTCCTTACTCCCTTCAAGTCATCTTTATTGTCATACTTTATTGAGATTAGAATAAAGATACATGACATTGCATGAAGGTTGATTCTCTGCTTAGATTTCTTAAAGAATATTTAACAAAAATTTACAGCTGCAATCAGGAAAGAATGATGATCAAAAACAAAAAAATGCAACCTGTCACCTGAAAACCTTGTTTCAAGATACTATATGAAAAAGAGAGAACATACCCTTTCTGCTACAAATCTCACAGATTGCACACTGGTTCCATATAAATTGTCATTGTACTGGCCGGCTTCTATAAACTTGTGCTCTTGGATGTCTTTCTCCATTTGTTCTCTGGAAATGACGAAGTGATAGTCTCTGCCATCCACCTCATAGTCACGCTTTGGCCTTGTGGTATCTTTAAGATAAAGCAAAACACAGTGAAATTAAGGTGCATTTATAGTCATAAAATTCATTTACACCTATTTTCTCTACTGTGCCTCAACACAGATCCGTGGATATATGTAACATGATGGACCATGATATATAAATATCAACTGGTAACATCATACACTCCCATCATAAACAACTACAAGAGTAACAAAATATATGGAACAAACTATTTTCAGGCAGTGTAGGTCTGGGATTCTTGATAGTGAACTCTACTTTCATCCCACCCCTCTGATCAGGTGCCATTTCCAAACACAGTGTTAGCAGGCACTGCAGGCCAGCCGGAACTGGGCATTTAAGATCTCAGAAAAGCTGTATTTTAGGAAGTTATTCAAGACCTACTCTAGATGTCCCTTCACAAAGTCTAAAACTAAGCCACTACTAGAATAAGTAAATTATTGTCTGCCAAAGAAAAAATTTAATATTCTATAAAGGAAGATAATAAAATTCAGACTCTCAACTATATAGTATCACAATGTGTAGCACAAAATAAAAGATTCTGAGATAAGGAAAGAAGCAGGAAAATGTATCATAACCAGAAATAAAAAATAGTTAAAGTTATAAATATATTCTGTGCTTTAAAAATATGTAAAATAAGAGAATAACTACTAAGGTGAGACTAAAAGTCAGCAACTCTATTCAATCTAATTTGTTATTTAAAAAAAAGGGAAACAATCTAGCAATATGAATAAAAAAAGTTAAGATATTTCCAATTTTGGACTCAGTTACTTTCTTTTTGAGAATCTATCTTAAAAATGACAAACTTTGAATGTACTTTTATTATTGTTTACAATATTAATAAGTAATAATGATAACACAATTATATTTTAGTTATAATGTAATGAAAAATAGGGAAAAGTCAAATTGTCTATACATGAAAGATTATTAATTGGAATAATCATTTAAAACAGTTATGCGAACTTTTAAAAAAATGTTACATGAAGCCGGCGCCGCAGCTCAATAGGCTAATCCTCCGCCTTGCGGCGCCGGCACACCGGGTTCTAGTCCCGGTCGGGGCACCGATTTTGTCCTGGTTGCCCCTCTTCCAGGCCAGCTCTCTGCTGTGGCCAGGGAGTACAGTGGAGGATGGCCCAAGTCCTTGGGCCCTGCACCCCATGGGAGACCAGGATAAGCACCTGGCTCCTGCCATCGGATAAGCGCGGTGCGCTGGTCGCAGTGCGCAGGTCGTGGCGGCCATTGGAGGGTGAACCAACGGCAAAAAGGAAGACCTTTCTCTCTGTCTCTCTCTCACTGTCCACTCTGCCTGTAAAAAAAAAAAATGTTACATGAAAAAGGCTATGTGCAATCTTATGAAAAATTGCACAAAAATGAAAGGGTAGATGGAAATCAATGAAAATATTAGCAGTAATATCATCTCTGGATATTGTGTGAAATTATGTGTACTTTTTATTATTTAACTTGTTTTTTAGCATTGTTAAGTTTTGTTCAGTAAACATGTTTATAATCATAAAATTGTGCTGTTAATGCAAAAGAGAAGAGAGTGTGCAAGGCAGAAGGGAAAGTAGAAACAGTGCTTAAAGATTTTCTCTTTTTCTTCTGTTCCTCTCAAAGTGGGAGATCCAACTGGAAACTTCTCTATAAACAACTTAATATTTCATTTGTTCTTTCCTATCTGAAGACCCTCCCAGGATATGTTCTATGGCAAATCTTCCCCAAAGTCTTTGCTGAGAACTGTTTCATGAGATACAGAAATCATCCTAGTCTCTTTGGTCATTTACTGCTCACGTATAATTCCCTGTATGCTTAAGCATTCCAGGTGAAATTTGTAGTATTGAAACATTAGAGGCACTTGTAAGCCTAAACTTTTAAAAAGGAGAAGGGAGGGAGGGAGGGAGAGAGAGGGGGAGAGGGAGGGAGGGAGAGAGAGGGGGATTTATTGAGATTAAATTTAAGAGCTTCCTTATCTGATAAATTAAAAATTTCTAGTAGGCTTGTCTGCATACATAGGTCTCCATGCATTTCTATGTGACATAGTAGGGGCGGGTGAGTGAAGCAAAGTAGTGGTGGTGGTAGGGGGAGAGCTGGAGCAGACAGAATCTTCTAGGGCAAGACTCAGAGGGAGCAGGAGATCTGATGGTTGTCTATAAAGGCAAAGAAAGCAGATGAAGGCCTGTAATGGCATACCAGACATATAAAAGCCATATCCACCTTCTTGTCTTCATCCTTCCAAAACCCAGGACTGACAAAACTCATGGGAAAAGCTATTCAGTCTTGGGTTTGACACATGACCTCAAGTCATCTTGGGGTGATTTTAATATATAGCTTTATTTCTGATTTCTCTCATCCTATGGAAAAAAGATGCTTCAGTGGCATTCCAATTAACTTATAAGGAGATACTAGGATTTAGGCCTATCAGAAATCTTATGCTGTTGTAAATGCTAGGGGTTTAACAAAGATCCACCTTGCCTTCTAGGGAACTGCAGTCAGTTTGAAAGAACACTATTACTTTCACTGGAGAACCATTTATGGCAGCTTGGATGAAAAGTGTTAGGCATAGAAATTTTAAAAAGCATTCAGATAATAGGCAATGGATGGCACATGAATCACTGGAGAGACGATTGGAGAATAGAATTACATTTTATCATCTCATAAAGAAATCAAGCTTTTTATTTTCCTGGAAGAAAGTATAATGATACTTACGTGGCACGCAGGAGCCAAATTTATCTGGGAATTCAGATATCAAGTCATCATTGATCCGATCCTTCATGGGGCCCAGGATAATCACTGGCCGGGTATAGTTTACTGTGGAGAGGAAAAGGAATATGCAGATGAGGAGAAAGACTTGGAAGCAACTGCAAAACTGCTCTGCAAGGGTGATTCTAAAGGTGAAATTGCCAAATAGGAAGAAATACTCAAAGCATTGTTTTTATAGATAAATTACCCATGCAACCCTGCATAGACAAATTGATGGTTCGATGTTGGCTGTGCTTACTTTCTGGAATTTACTAACAGGGAAAAGCAACTGCAGCGTCAGTGTACAGAAGGAACCATTTGGGGGAGTTTTGCTTATTCTCAGGTTATGCCTACACAATGTCAAAACAACTGAATTTAGTCAACTGAGTGGGAGAAAAAAAAGAATTCGACCCAGCTGTTTGGCTACTGTTCAGACAGATTTTTAAAAGCAATTGTTAGTAGTAATGAAACCTTATGCTTTTATAGTTTTTTTTTTTCCTCAGCTCAAAATACTTTCTGTACTCTGTTGGGGTTTTTTTTGAATTTTTTTAATCTGGGATTAAAAGGAACTCTAAATTTTATTACAACTTCTCATCTGATGCTTCAGTTTTCTCCACAATTTCATTAGCGTTTGTATAAATGCCTCCGGGAGAAAAGAACTCAGGCTTCTGGAGCATCTACAGATAGCCTGCATCTTAGACATGTTTGTGAGGAAGTCCTTCTCCACACTGAGCTGACATCAGCCCCACGGGAGACTTTATCCACCAGTCCTGTAGCTGGGCTCTTTAGGTGACTCAGATGTTCTCCTTCCACTGCGGATCACTCATCTCGAGGGCTGCTCCATCCTCTTGGGAGCTTTTACTGTCCATGCAGGGAAGCTGGTTGTTTGATAATAGAGACAAAGAAAAAGAGAGCAGGGTATAGTCTAAGGGCAGCTAAGTATCAAGCAGAGTTTATTTCCCTTAGCTTTCCAGTCTTGTCATCTTTTGATGGTGTCACCTGTTATGGCCTGGAAACCAGGAACCAGAGTGCATGCCAGGACACTTACTTTCCTGCCTTGTGACAGGCTCATAGGAAAGAATGAAGTCTTCTTGTCCTCCTGAGAAGAGAAGAAAGGAAAATTACAGTGGCCTAGCAACCAGTCGTATACTACAGCTACAAGCCCTGCTTTGAAACTCAGAAAATTGACACAGTTGAGGGTTAATTTTTCTTTCTCTCTCTCTCTCTCTTTTAAACATTAAAAAAAAAAATCCCTTCATCTTCATAAAACTCTTCAGTACTATTTTAGTGCCAGGGGATCACGGTGCCATAACTATCAGTAATAACTGGCTGCTGGCTATCTGCAGCAGAGCAATGACCTGTGAGACTCCTTCCTGTCTAGTGTTGAGAAATGGAGCACCACAGCCTCTATACCAAGATTTGCTTCCTAAAATGAAGCCCTTTAGATAAAGGAAAGGGTCCTTTGCCATAGTTTGCTGCTACATAATCAGAAGTTCTATACTTTTTAGTTCATTTATTTTATTTTTCCAAGCAGCACACTGTTCAAAAGCAACTGCTGCTTCTTTGATTTATGATGCAAAAAGCTCATCTCATCTCTCTATGTTATAGGACACTAAGGACTTTAATATTAATTCATCCAAAAAATTACTATGGGTTAATTTAAGAAGATCAAGAATTGAAGAATGCCCTACATCATTGGTTATAATTGTTGCTAAATCATGCCTTGAAACTTCAGAAAGAGAACTAAGGAAGAAAGTGTAGTAAAAGTGTCAGCCTCTGTCCAATGCTGTTTGTTACAACCATTCTGATTCAGGCTGGGCCTCAAGTCAAATAGCCATGGAAAGTAAATTGGATTTTGGCAATTATTTTTTCAATAACTTTTTTCATCCAATTGGTGAGCTAATTGTTCATGGAATTAGCCTGATTCATCTGCAAACTCAGGAGGGTCTGTTCTAGTAGTTTCATTAGGTCTATTAGTGACTAAACTTTGTGTCTGCCAGAGGAGATAGCGGAGGAAGAACGGAATATGAAGTGTTTTTCTGAAATCAAAGAGCAATTAACTTCACTGCTGTATATTCTCACCACCCTTGAAACACCTTCATGGTTTGTCAATCCCAGGTTTGCCTCCTTAGGCCTCCCCAGGAGACTGTGAAATCCATAAAGGCAAGGCCCGATTTCCATTCATTACTGTGTCCCTATGGCCAGGCTGAGTGCTTAGCACAGACAGACATCAATGAATTCACATTCTGATTTCAGCCCTGAGAAAAGGGATGAGCAATGAGGCCAAAGGTAGATTCTGCTTTGTGTTTCTGTCACTATGGTCATTTCACTTTGGGCAGTAAGGTTTTCTCTAGAGATGTAACACTCCATGCTTCCATAAGAACCTCTTTCCAATAGCCTTGGGATTCACTCTTATGGGACATTCTAATGGAAAAACTTAAAATAAGATGTTTGATGTAAGTATGTATAATTTGTGATCCAGAAAACTAGGGCAAAGCACAGCTTTGAATAATTTTGTTAGAGAGTTCTATAGTTATTTGCTCATCCATCACTTTTGGTTTACTCCTCTAATAATAAAAGGCATTGATTCTGGCTCAGAGCAGGAGTTGGAAGATAACAATGGCAGCTTCCCTAGGTCTAGGCCCATCCCGGTTCTTAAGATCCAGTGACAGTGAGCTTCTGTGTAATGCCCAGGAAGCCTGCAGGGAAGCGGTGGAGGTTGACATTACATAATTGCTGTGCATTCAGCACCATAAACCAATTTTCACTTTCATGCTCAAGAATGGAAAGGCCTCTGAGGAATGGGCAGAAGACAAAGAGGTGGAGAAAAAAAAGTCACAATAGCAAAGCAAAGAAAATTCATGTCTATGGCTGTTGGCAGGGCTTGAGGGGCTTTCCCATCCATTGGCTTCTATTTTTCACAGCCATTTCTTGAGCTCGGTATTCTGATTAAACTTGTGTTATGGATGAAGAAGCTGAGATCCAGTAATGTTAATGAGGCCTGTCTGTTTCCTCAGCCTGTAAGTAGAGGAGTCAAGAATTTGAACCACATCCTTTCCTTGAGTATATTGCATTGTCTCAAAAGGGCAAGAGATGTGGAATTCTCTGGAGCTGGGGGACAGGGGCAGGACTTACAAATCAACAAAGGATGCAGAGGCGGGGACAGAGATAGGAGCTGGAGCCAAGCCGGAGTCACTGAGAGGCCACATGGTGCTTGATCTGAAAACATCAGCTTTTATGTTTTTTTTTTTTTTTTTTTTTTTTTTTTTTTTTGACAGGCAGAGTGGACAGTGAGAGAGAGACAGAGAGAAAGGTCTTCCTTTGCCGTTGGTTCACCCTCCAATGGCCGCCGCGGTAGGCGCACTGCGGCCGGCACACCGCGCTGATCCGATGGCAGGAGCCAGGTGCTTCTCCTGGTCTCCCATGGGGTGCAGGGCCCAATTACTTGGGCCGTCCTCCACTGCACTCCCTGGCCACAGCAGAGAGCTGGCCTGGAAGAGGGGCAACCGGGACAGGATCGGTGCCCCGACCGGGACTAGAACCCGGTGTGCCGGCGCCGCAAGGCGGAGGATTAGCCTAGTGAGCCGCGGCGCCGGCTTTTTTTTTTAATGTTGCTATGTTGTCTCCATAAAATCATCCTTGGTAGTTTTTCTATTTTTTTCCTCAGGAGGTTTGGGACTTAAAAATAACAGCTGACGAAAAGGTATAGACTATTTCTTGGTCTTGTTTTGGCAACCACAAGGCTGAAAGTGGAAGAGCAGCATGGAGCTGCATGTGGACCTCTGTGGCTGTCAGAGATTTGGCAGAGGAGGCTGTCAGTCTCCATCAAACACTTTGTGTGTAAACTGGAGCAAGTCACAGCGAGACATGTTCAGAGAAGACCCTAATAAGCTTCCATTAAAAAAAAAAAAAAGAATTTGCTGTTCCTTAGAAATTCTTGGAAACAACAGAAAGAAGGGAAAAAAAGACCAGTGGCAGTACACTTCACATTTTAAATTTAGTTTTTGGTGTCTGCATGCGGTGATTATTAAAGAATAAATCAGGTTCTTAGAGTCATAGACGGTAAGCACTGAAGGTCTGGAGTTTATGTATTTCCTAGATGGCAAGTGCCCAGTGCAAGTTGTAACTCCCCCATTCTGTGCCATTGACAGACATCTGCCTGTGCTCCTGCTGAGCCTCAGTGTGGCCTCGGAATATTTTCAATACAATTCTTCAGGCAGGCAGCTATTACTTATTGGTCAGAGTTGGTTAAAGTCTGTTTGCCATGTCTGTCCTAACCCAAGCTATTCATTTTACACAAGGGAGAACTAAGGTTCGAAGGTTTTTGAATAATTTCTTAAAAGCCACAAAATGAATCAGTGGCTCTGTGTCTCCACAGGTTATTGAGAAGATTAAATTAGTTAACATACATGAAGGCTATAAAACCTGGTTCAGTACTTGGTTAATGCAATACAAATGCTGCTGTTTGAAACAACTTGATGGGCAATATGGAATGGCTGCAATGGACTAGGAAAAAACCTAAAGAGGCGGGCCGGCGCCGTGGCTCAACAGGCTAATCCTCTGCCTTGCGGCGCCAGCACACCGGGTTCTAGCCCTGGTCGGGGCACTGATCCTGTCCCGGTTGTCCCTCTTCCAGGCCAGCTCTCTGCTGTGGCCAGGGAGTGCAGTGGAGGATGGCCCAAGTGCTTGGGCCCTGCACCCCATGGGAGACCAGGATAAGCACCTGGCTCCTGCCATCGGATCAGCACGGTGTGCCGGCCGCAGCGCGCCAACCACGGCGGCCATTGGAGGGTGAACCAACGGCAAAGGAAGACCTTTCTCTCTCTCTCTCACTGTCCACTCTGCCTGTCAAACAAACAAACAAAAAAAAAACTAAAGAGGCTTGAATTGAAAACTATCTTAAGAAAGAGTGAAAAAATATATGAGATTCAGAATGAAAAGGTGTTGGTTGGAAATGCAGTGCTTTTACCTATGAGTGATGAGTGTAGCCTCCGGGATCTTAGGCTTCCTCACATGGAAAGTAACATATTAATGTAAGATGTGTCTAAAAGTCTTTTGCAGAAATCAAATGAGATAGTAGAAGTAATGGCAGACTGCTTTATAAAGACTGAAGAACTGAAGCCATCCAAGGGCTATGCTTGGGAAGAGCCTGTGCACCATCCTGATTGACTTGAGCTAAGAAGTCTGGTTTCTTCTTATCTCCACACACTAGTTTCACTGAAATCATTTCTTTTAAGGTCCCTGTTTTGGAAATCCTATTTACCTGGTGAGCACCAAGTGTGAGAATGGAAATCTTCAGCTCCTATATGTATGATGCTGTAAGAGCTTTACTAAGCTTTGAAGATGGCAGATCTTCAGGGGTACTGATTTGTCGAGTCCCCATTATTCCTGCTTGATATTTATGAAAGGTATAATACAGGACAACCAAAAACACAAGGCTGTAGTTTACTGCTTTATTGATAGCAAAAATAAAGTCTGAAATTAATCTCTAATCAAGATAGTTTTGAGGTGGACTTTTGCAGACAATGCACACTGTAACTGACTACATTTTAGTTGATGATCAGTCGAGATGGACTTAAGAAATTATTCTGTAATCCTTGAAATGGTGCAACCAAGGTGTGAGCTATTTATTAGAAATTAAGGCTTGTGTGCATGTATGTGTGTGTGGGTGCCTCTCAGGGAACAAAAGAGACTTACAAGTAAGGTTGCCATAATACACAATTCCAGGATGCAGTATGAATAGTGCTCTCTGGATTGTGAAACACAATCCTGGGCCTTTATTTTTCCCTTTGTTTTTAGCCATTTGGTTTCCAGAGTGGACATGCAATGGTTCTAAAAGCAAAATACAGCACTTGAAGATTAGTGAAAAGAGAAATGATTTTGTATTTGTTTATATTGCTTTTCATAAGACACAAAGTAAATTATAATTACAGCAAAAGCTAGGGATTCACTAGAAAAATGTAGGTATCTTTAATTTCAGAATTGGTACACTCTGGAAAATATGTCTGTCCCAAGCCTCTGTGCCTTTTTTTTTTTTTTTTTTTTTGTGTGTGCCACTGCCCATTTCAGACAGCTCCTTCCTTATTTTCTTCACTGACAAGTGCCTCATAATGCTCAGCTCCAGGGCTACCTCCTCTCTTAAACCACGTCTGATGGACCCATTATTCTTGAGCCAGATTTCTGTGCTAGTACCTGCAACACTTAATGCACACTTGCCACTGATTGATCTCCCTCTCTCCCACATATATGTGCTGAGATCCAGAGTTAGCTGAGATTTGTATTGAGTTTCATGGTACCTATGAGGAGGACGTGGCATATGAGATGCCAGATGAGTATTCCTCTGTAATCCTCCTATTTCTATCCCAGAGGAAAAAATGTCTCTTCCTTTACTTCTTTGTAAAAAAAAAAAAAAAAAAAAAAAAAAAAAAAAAAAAAAAAAAAAAAAAAAACAACAACTAAGTAGGTCACTTATAACCTCAGATATGATAAAACCCAGTAAAGACGATTAGATTCTGCTTTTGTCTTTCTAATGTCACAGAATCCATTTCCAACTCTTGTCATTCCTTATAGATAATTCAAGATGCTTGGAAATGTTTCCTTTAGTTACCAAATAAACATTTATGTGCACCTGCTATTTGAGAGTAGAAAGAATTAATTATTGCTGTCATATTGGAATATGATTCCAAAAACTCATAAAGCAGCTGAAAGGTTTGGCCCATTTTATAAATTAATGGATTTTGGGAAAAATATTTTAACCATTGAAATAAAGAAGATGGGTCTCGATAAACTCCAAAAATGTGTGATTTTCAAAGAAAGGCTGAAAGAACAAGGCATGATGTTTTCCTTTTCTATAACTGTGCTGGATAAAAGTAAACATTTGAGAGTTAAACACTGAACATTGAAGGAGTTAGTGTCTTTACTCTTTGTGGAACCCAACAAATAAGTTATATTTTTAGTTATATTAAATTGAGCACAGTTTAAGTATCAGGAAGAAAAGCTTTGGTCATTTCTGTTTTGGCCTGTTTTCTTGGGTTTAAAATCAAATGAAAAGGGAGAATGCAAATTTCTTTTTCTTCAGTTAGGATAGTCATAAAATTGTAAAAATAGGAAGAATGCAAAAATGTGAAGGACCATGTTGAGAACAAGAACACTTTGGGTTCTTGTATCGACCAGACCTTCATCAATAAGAAAATCTGGTGGTTCTAACATCAAGGGTATTATATTATGCTTTTTTTTTTACATTTTATTTTTTGGTCTATGTCTTTCTCCTCCTCTGGTCCCTACCTCAATCTGCCATCTTTCCTCTTTAGTATTTCTTTTTCATACTTCTACCAATTTGATTCTCCAAAGCTTTTTTCAAAATCTAAATTACATTGGGCATACTCCAAGAACACTATTTGGCACTCTGCCTCAAACAAGCATGGTTTAGTAAAGTACCATGCTATAATGGGAAAAAATACCCAGAAAGATTCTAGTTTTCAATTAATACAATATTTAAGCAGAAGAGAATACCACTTTGTGCTGTTGTAGCCATGGGCATTACTCATTGGGTCTGCAATTTTCTAATATCCTTGGCAATTACTTTTTGGGTAATTTTTTACTAAGGAGTATAAACTAATATTACAGAAATTATTCCAGAGATAATATATACCTCTGTTAGTCACCAAAAACCAGTAAGAAGGTGGTACGAAACCATGAAAACTGATCAAAAGGATGGGCTTGGTGTTTGGTGAATATTTTCACACATTAAGCAAATGGCTTGAGGTGACCAAACAAAGGGCAGAAATAATTTTTAAATAGTTACCTACCTTTTCAGTTAAGCTTTTTGATCCAAGAAGATTTGCTTTAAAAAAAATGTGAGTTCCTTCCACATTAGAGGATGAAACTTTTTCATCACTTTCCCAACCGCCAAAAGAATACAGTTAGTTACTTTGTAGTATCTACTCTAAAATATTAATCAAGGAGAAAGTGATATAAAAGATTCACACCTGGTTTAAAAGGAACACTGTAGTTTATAAAGATTTTTCTTTCAAAGAGGGAACTGGCAACAGAAAGGAAAGGGCAAAATCAGAAGGAAAAATAAAACCATTATGATTTTTCAATTCTCCTGCAGGAAGTTTAAATTGTTTTGAGAGCCATCATGTTGAACTTTCCCTGTACCTTTTCTCTGAGAATTGAATCACTGGGTCACAGCTAACTGCGGTTGCAATTATTTATTAGCAAGAAAGCTACTGCTTGTGCAAATTACATAAGGGGCCACTGATGGCCCTAGTGTTTTTTGTGTCTTTCCACATCAAATGATAATTTCATTTCAAGCCATTTGCTTTAGATAAGGATGATAAAAGGCAGCAATTAAAAAACAAAAATTTGAAACGACCACCACAGGCAATGGAACAAGTGCAAAGAAAAGAACTGCAAACCAAAGCAATAACTTACGGTAGCTACTTTCGCTATCGCTGGCATTAGAAGAAACATGTTCTGCAAGAACAGCACAGCAAATTAAAGAGATACCAAGCATTGGAGAGCAGCCAGAACAGAAAAGAATACACTCATGCAAGGCTACTAGAAATATGAGCAAAAGGCAAGTAAAGGCGGCAGAGAACACTGCATCAAGAAAACTTATGTAAGATAAAGGAGATGAAAACTTTATCTCAATTTTACAGGAAGCTACTGCTTGATTACTTCTCTTTAGCAAGTGAGGAAAATATCTTTAATTACCACAAAATAATGTCAATGCAGGTATTTTTAAAAGAACAGACACTATGACACATTCATGTAGCTCTGATTTTCTGGGTTCATGTCACAAAGGCTGGCGTGTCTAGACTGAATGTTTTCAAGATCGTCCAGTGAGTAGGCACTGTTTTCTTGCTTCTCTATTTCAGTCCTTAAGTATTTTGCAGGAACACTGCATTTCAAATTGCCAATTTATCCCTGAATTTTTTTTTTCTATTTAAATATTTGCCAAACCAATTTTCAGGATGAAAAGATATTCTTGAAGATTGCTACTGCTTCAGTGAGTGAGTAGCAAATCTTGGAGGAAGAAACGAGTCCCTGAAAAATGTCTTACTAATCAGTTCAATATTTCCTTGTTTGTATTTTAAGATCCATGCTTGGATAGCTATTGGATTCTGGAGGAATAGAACAGGCAGGAGACAAATGGCCTGATACCCAGCAGAGGTCCTGACTTCAAGTCATGCTGAATGACTTGCTTGTGCAGTGATATTCCAAAAGCTTTTTTTTTTTTTTCATACAAACCCAGTTTATCTAACATAACAGGGTTGTATTAGTCATAAGCCAGAATATGTGCTTTTACTTCCAAGTCATTTTCTTCCATCTAATTTAACTATTTGTTAAGGTACAGAAAATAAACTCATCAGTCATTAACATCCATGTATGTCATTAATTAAATGAAACGTGACTATTTGATTTCTGAAACTCATTAGCAATAACTTTAGCTTTTTAAGAAAGTGACAACTATGGTACATTTTTAGAAAGAGAAAAATATATGGTATTATTCTCTAACAGTAAAAAGGTATTTTAAAGGGTGTTTGATATTGTAGATTCTTTTCAAATGGATGGATTAGTTTTAGAGCATGAAACTAATGAAAACCAAAGCATGTGCTAAATTCAAAAGAAATACTTCTCTTTGCATTGGTCTATGGCTAGAACTGCATGGCTGATCAGGGCACACATTTTACAAGTGCAAGGGTGCACTAGGGAAAGCAGTGTGGACAAATCTGTGCAAATCTGTTCTCTACTGCAGCAAAGAAAGTTGAGGAACCTACTTAACAATGGTATATTTTTGTGTGCATTATTATCTTAAGGACTTAGAATTGAGACTTTGTTTTTGATTTTTACTTTTTAAATCTGTTCAGTTTTTAAAGAGTAAAAAAAGATTTAAATATTCTGGATTTAAAAGGGCATCAGTCATATTTTTTATGCTCGAAGAGCAGCTACTTCTTAGTGATGTTCATTATTAATAACATGTAAAAATGCTTCTTTTTTCTCTCAAATTGGAGATTTATTAATTCTCTCTGGTGGTGCTTGATGCTACCCAGATAATGTTGAAATCAATATTTGCATTTCAGTTACTAATTCAAGAAAAAATTCCGATCACATTCCATATACTGACTTAAAGATAAAGTTTTCATCTTTAAGGAGACAGTACTCTTGATCAGATTTTGTTTTCTACATATGCATATCTTTAAAAACTTCTCTAAATTAACAATTCAAGTTATGAAGGGCATTATTATACAGGGTTATATAAACAGCCTTTGCAAACAAAGTCCAGCTCGATGCTATTTTGTTTTGTATAAATGAAATGAATAGTTTCTATAAATAGTGCCCATAGCTTTTAAAATTAAAAAACAAAACAAAAAATTCAACATGTGATACAGTTGCAAAAGACACAAAATTCTGTTTTCACTTCATTGATGCCTACACAAAGGGGTTAGTAACAAAGAAAGAAAAATCATAGCATAGTATATTGATACATAGGAAAATTATTTTAATTGCTTACTGCAATGAGACAGACTAAAGACATGAATAACTAGAAAATATTCAGGTTTAAGTATTTTTCACTCTATATTACTAAGTGAAGATCTGATTATGTAATACAGCTAATAAATCACTTATAGTAAAACAAATCAATACATGTTTAAAACTTTATCATACAAACGCTTCAAGCAGGATCACTGCAAGTCAGAGAAAAAAATCAATTAAAGTTAATAACAAAAGATTATTTATGGAAGATCAAAAAGCTTGATATTTACTTTTTGAGAATGCATGTTCCTTTTGACTACAAAGTATCTCCTTTACTGATAGCAAAGTACAGCTCAATTATGGAATTTGGCAAGGTCATTAAGTGTTTTCATGTGAAAAGGCAGAAGAAAGAACATAAAGTGCATTGCTACATTGCTGTTCTAGAACATTTAGCTCACCCTTTCTTTCAGCATGGTTTCTTGCTCTCTGGGAGATATTGGGCAGCAGAGCAAATGATGCTATGGTGGGCATCAGGACCATGCTGATCATATCACACGGTCAGAAAGGGAAAGTGTTAACCGCAGCAGAAGTTAGAGTGCCTGACACGCTTTGCTTTTTAATGCTGACATGCAGAACAAAACGGTTGAAAATTACTTTGTAGGAGCATTCACAGCTAGGTAACAAATAAAACTCGTTTCTTGTGCATGCTAGGAGTGAAAGGCCCTCAAGAAAAGGAACAAAAGCCAAACTCAAAAGGAAAGGAAAAGAAAAGTTACAGTGACCATTCCTGGAAACTTACTCAGAGTCTTTGTTCCATAACCGTCGTCACCTAATCCGGGGATGTCCTGCATGGAAGTCCCCAGAGAGAGCAATGAGAGAGGAAGAACAGCCACGGAAGAGGAAGGAAGAAGTCAGTGGAGTTGAAATGGATACTACCATGACGGACCGTGTTGCCTGAGCAGTCTGGATCCCTGTCTTGCTGCCTCTGAAATAGCTTTTACCCCAAACTCTTTGGGCTGAGGCTCAAGAAGGAAACCTCTGATTTGGAAAATAACTTGAAAAGTTTAAGAAGATTATGACAAAACAATAAATAAAATTAGCAAATACTTTTTTTTTTTTTTTTTTTTTTTTTTGCCCACTGGCAGTTTCGCCACTTAGGTGAATGATAATCTCCAAATTTTATATCAAAATTTTAGATTTAGCATCCACCAATACAAGTTCGCTGCTCAGTAAGAATTTAATATTTGCTGGGAGAGAAAGAGTAAGCAAACGTGTTAGGAATCAAGAAAGGTAACCAAACTGCCCCTCAATTAAAATATCTGTGGCAATGAGATCCGGTATTTCTGACCAGAAAAGGATTCGTCTCAAGCCCTAGAGAGTGGCATGATACTGAAAAGGCACGCCAGACCCAGTCCTGGTCACAGATAAGTGCCGGTTGGAAGCAAAGCCCCAGCTTTAGCAAGTCTCTGTTCAGTGCATTCTGAAAAGAAGAGCTACATGAAGGAGAGGATCCAGACTGCAGCCAAACACTGGTCACAGTAGTAAGACCTGACCTGCCTGCCTGCCGTGTCATTTGCCTGGGCGTGTAGCGTGGGAGAGCCTACATCATGCGTGCTGCCCGTGAAGGTTTTTTTCTCTTGGGTTGCCTGTGACATTATCTTCGAGAATCTACTTACGTTCAGGATCACTGGTTTCCTGCTCACTCTGCTCCTTGTTCTTGTAGAATGGGAATTTTCGTGAAAAGATGAAGCTCTTTTTACGCTTGTCATTGAATGACTGTGAAGGAGAAAAGGCATGGGGCAAAAACAGGGGACGTCTAATTGTTGTCACACTCATGCTGACAAAACAACTAGTTTGTAAAAGCAGAGAGAGCTGTAGTGACGCAAGTGGATTCTATCCAGAGGTGCCATAGGGCTCTAAAGGCAGACTTTGTTTTCAGGGAGAGTAAATTCTGGATGATGGCATCTGAGAAAAATTGTTTCCTAATCATGACTGTGTACAAATAGTGATGGAGGGCAGGGGTCTTAAATTTGGAGCCTAAGACTCAGAGTCCTTGCCCTGGCTCTACATCTCACTGGTCTGTAACACTATAAACAGGTAATCAAGGCTTTCTGAACCTCCATATTTTCATCTGTAAAACGTGGATAATCAAGATCAATAAAAAGTGCTATACAAATGTCATCTTATCTGTCATCGGGTGGAACAGCATTGATTAGAGAAACTAGTTTTCTTTTTGGAGCCTAGTTATCTTTTAAAGTAACTTCAACTTGAGTTACTTCAACCTGAATTTAGTTAAAACTATAGACAAATGTGTAAATTTATGATATGTAAAATTATGATATAATTTTAGTCTTACACACAGATATATGATACTTATGGCACAGCGTAGCATTTTTTATTAAAAAGAGATTTTAAAAATAATTTAGGCTCAATTCCTCATTTTATAGATAGGGAGCCAGAGATACAGATAGTCTGAATTCTGTGCCAATATCAAAGAGATAGTTGGTGACAGCCAGAAGATAGTCAACCAAAATCTATTTAAATGATGTGAAAGGGATATTAACTTGATATTCACTCAGCAAGGGAGAAATGATACTCACCTGCGTTCTGATACGTTAAATATAAGAATGGCTATCTTTAAGCTGTCTCACTAGCTTAAATGAAGCTGAATTAAAAATAATGCATTTAGGGCCCGGCACTGTGGCATAGTAGGCTAAGCCTCTGCCTGTAGTGCCGGCATCCCCTATGGGCACTGGTTCTAGTCCCAGTTGCTCCTCTTCCGAAGAAGTTCCTGGCTCCTGATTGGCTCAGATCTGGCCATTGTGGCCATTTGGGGAGTGAACCAGCAGATGGAAGACATTTCTTTGTCTCTCCCTCTCTGTGTCTGTAACTCTACCTCTCAAATAAATTTTAAAAATTTTAAAATGCATTTATACATGATATAATACAATTCAAGCATATATCATGGACTTGCCTGGAACTCTCCTTAAGAAAATTCCATTTGTTTCATTGTTGTTATTATTATATAAATGTTATGTGGTTTACTTTTTTGGAAAACATGTTCACAGTCATTTTATAAGCTATGGGCCATGTGAGTGTTACTCATTTCACATTCATAATCAGTAAACAATGTTTCTCCAGATTAATTACCACACTCATTTGATTTGGTTTGAGGATCTTCTAAACATTTATAAAATTTAAAATCATTCCCAAAGAACATGATTTAATATCACATAGGTAGGAACTAAAATGAGTATGTTAAAGACTCTGAGGATAATTTTAAAGGAGTATTCTGAAACAGTTTCAGCAATGGCAGCAGTTAGGAACAACTGAAGAGCCTGCAACATGAATTCTTTGAAGGGAAGAACACTTGTTTGGAGGTATGCATTTTGTTCCATTGGAGGTGATTAGTCAATTGCCCTTATGGATTTGAAGCTTGACAAAATGGTGCAAATAACTTATTTTTTGGTATGCCTGTATACTCTTATATCAAATATCCAATTTGGCAGTCATGTCCACTGAGGAGACATTAAAGGACTAAAACATTGGTTCTGTCATTAGTTACTCTTTTAGGTACTATAAACTTGCACCAAAGTCAGTGGAGCTTAAATTTATGTTCCTTGAAGAAAGTTTTATGAAAAATAGTAAATCAATTGCGTAACAATTTTTGAAATCAGGGGATAAATTTTCTACTTTGCTTTCAAGTTCTAAAAGTACATTCTCTGGAAAAAGAAGAATGATCACTTCAGAACGTTATTACTCTGCTGACAGCACATGTGGGCAACAGAGTTTTGTCACAATTTATAAAGGGCGACTGATGTCCAAAGACAAAGGCGGAAACTGCCCTGTAAGTTCAAGTTAAAAGTGATAATCCTTAAAGACACATCAAATATTCTTGCATCACTCCAGTTTCATGCCACTTTTACATTTCAAGCATATTTAAACTTCAGTAACTGAAAAAAATGTAAGAATTAATGGTATGTGATACTGCAAGGTATGTTAGACATTTATATTCAACATTACAAATGACTTGTCATGCAAAAAAATTATGAATTTTCATGCAAGTATACAAAATAATGCCAAGAGGAGTAAAGCCAGGGGTGAAAAACACAGACACAGATGGACAATTTGAGGCCTTTGGGTGTCAAATGAAGCTGCATGCAAACCACATCTTTTAAGTGTGTCCAGGGCCAAAGGAAAATGAAAAGGTGTTGTCTGTGATTAATTCTTTTATGTATCAAAGCAAGAAATGTAACCTGTTAACATTTCTCAAGTATAGACAATGTTGTGTATCATGGGTTATCTGATAGGGACATACTAGTACTGAGCACCACACCATTTAAAAGAACAAATCACATAATAATACCTCAAAAATAAAGTTATCTAATATATCAATCTTATTAACAAAAGCCATTCGGCATCAGAATTAAAGAGAAGGTAATGGCGTTATGGGTGGTTATATTTCCTTGCATTTATGGACACCAAATTGTACTTTCAGTTCACATTCAACAGATTTAAAAGTCACACATTTAGAGTCTTTATTTAAACATTTCGACTGTAAGAGATTATAGGTAGCTTATAATGCTCTAACATTCTTTATGTTTATTAGGCATGTATAACACCATTATATAAGCTTTTTGCTGGTGCAATTTTTATTTTAATATAGAAAAGGAAAATCTGTTACACGAATGCTAGGTGAGAATAATAAATTAGCACTTTTACTATTGATAGAACACATGGCTCTAAAGCAAACGAAGGCTGGTTTACAGTTCTATTCTTATTTGTACTTGATCAATGCTATTCTTTCTCTCTTGACATTACAGTATCTTAAATTCTTATCTGTTGTTTTCATGGCAGGAATTTTGAATAGAGACTGAAAAATATCAATCAAACTTGGCTTGCGGCAAGTTGGCATTATCAAAGCATTCTGCTTTGGAATCCGAAGTGAATTATTCTTGTGAATAAAAGTGACTCAACAACAATTAAGATTTATTGAGCACTTTCGTGCCAGATGTGGTCCTAAAAGTTCTATTTGGGTTAATCTCCATGCTAACTTCATGAAGTTAGCACTGTCATTATCCCATATTACAGACCAGGAAACTGAAGTTTACACATCTGCTATTATTTTCCCAGAGTTACACTGAGGGGAACAGTGAAGTCAGGAATTGAATTTGCAAATATTCCTGGTTTCTAATAATGGTGTTCTTATAAGCATAAGAGGTTTCCACAAACCAAGTCTGCTTCAAGTTTATATTTCAGAGCACTAGCATTTGACATTCTTAAGTGATACCACAATCTGTTATTCCCATAGTTTCATATTTACTTATGCCATTAGGTGTTATCAGATTGAACAACATCTTTTCCTGTTATTCTGTTACAATTATAATGCCCATTTATATTTTTGAGGGTTCTATTCCACTTGTTTTTGTTCTTATGGTAAATGTAAAACAAACAGAAAAGAATCTCAGAGAGACAGATTGTACGATGATTAAAAGGTAATTACCCATTATAGGCAAATCTATAGAAACAAAGTCGATTTTTGTAGGGGTGCAAGGAGTGGGAAGTGACAACTAAAAGGCATAGGTTTTTTTTAGGCGAGATAAAAATGGCCTAAAATTAGATTGTGGTAATGGTTGCATAACCCTATGAATACACTTAAAAACTCTGAATCATACACTTTTAGTGAGTGAATTGTATATGATGTGAATTATATCTCAATAAAGCAATTTTACAAAGGAACCTCTCCCCAACCACACACCCTGTGGGCTAAGAGGAAACCATTACAGGTTTCTAATCTTATTTGGTGTAAATATCTCTTCTCTTTAATCAAATGACAGGAAACCACTTTTTCCAACCCTTGCAGTCAAGCACTTTTACATTTCTTTTGTTTATCTGATTCTGTCTTGTCTCTGTTAAATGAATACCTTTCATGTTGTGACAGACATTAGAACACTCATACCAAGAGTCAGGGCCTTATCACCTTCACTTAGAAGTCTCCAGGTTGCTAGGTCAAAACGCAAGAAATCGCCCAGCCTGACCCTGAGATGCAATGGCAGCAGTAAAATGCCTTAAGATAAAATACAGGCTTTATGAAGACAGAAAACGACACGAAAAACTCAAATCACTCCTTCTCTCACTCAGATTCCATCTTTTTAAAAACACGTGAGTGAATCTTGACATATTTTTATCATTTTATCCTGCTCATCCAGAAAACTTCAAAACCAGGGACATATTTTCACTTTTCTCATCTTCCTGTTCTAATTTCTCAAGCTTCAAATGTTTCATAGTTCTAAAATGTCACCTTCGTGATACGAATGTTCTCAGGGAGGAATTCAGATTTAAATTTATACTGAGCTCAGATACACCTTTTTCGTGGCCTCTGTATTTTTTATAAATGCTTCTTACCTCTTAATTCATCCTTTTTAAAAAAAGATTTATTATTTTTTATTTACTTGAAAGGCAGAGTTACAGAGAGGGGAGGAGGAGAAGGAAAGAGAGAGAGAGAGAGAGAGAGAGAATGAATCTACCATCCACTGGTTGACTCCCCAAATGGCCACAATGGCCAAGGCTGGTTTTGGCCGAAGCCAGGAGCTTGGAGTTTCTTCAGGGTCTCCCACATAGGTTCAGGGGTCCAAGCACTTGAATCATTTTCCACTGATTTCCTAGGTGCATTAGCATGGAGCTGGATCTGAAGTGGAGCAGCCAGGACTTCAAACTGGTATCCATGTGGGATGCCCGCACCACAGGCAGATATTTTAACCTGATATGCCACAATACTGGCCTGAATTCATTCTTGTCTCTCCTCTTCTAAAATAATTGTGCTCCCCTAGAGAAGTTGTTACTATAAATTTGGGCTACCACTTTGTATTATGTACATGTTTTCACACTTAAAAAAAGAAAATTAAAAATTAAAAAAAATATTTATTTGAAAGGCAGAGACAGTGAGAGAAACATGGAGTGAAATATCTTCCATCCTCAGATTCACCCCCAAAATGGCCACAACAGCCAGGGCTAGGCCAAGATTCAGGAACTTCATCTGGCTACCCCACAGGGAAGGCAGGAACCTAAGTACTTGGGCCATCATCCACTACTTTCCAGGCATACCAGCAGGAAGCTATATTAGAAGCATGGCAAGGCTGGGACTTGACCCAGGCACTCTGATATGGGACGTGGGCATTGCAAGTATCAGCTTAATCCCTTGGGCCATAACTCTTGCCTCCCCAAGAAAGGGAATTTTAAAACAAGAGTGGTTAAAGAACTAGTAATAATGAGACAAAGGAAGTTTACAGGAAAGACAAGACTAGGCTTGAGATGGATCTGTTCCCCAAAATGCTTCTACAGTGTTTCAATGAATGTGTATACATAAGTGTGTCTGCAACACTGCCCAGTTGTAAAATGGTTCCTTTTCCAATTCTAATGAATGAATGAAGCCAGGTCTTCCTCTGCCGTTGGCTCACCCTCCAATGGCCGCCGTGCTGTGGCCGGCGCACTGTGCTGATCTGAAGGCAGGAGCCAGGTGCTTCTCTTGGTCTCCCATGGGGTGCAGGGCCCAAGCACTTGGGCCATCTTCCACTGTACTCCTGGGCCACAGCAGAGAGCTGGCCTGGAAGAGGGGCAACCGGGACAGAATCCGGCACTCCGACTGGGACTAGAACCCGGTGTGCTGGCGCTGCAAGGCGGAGGATTAGCCTGTTGAGCCACAGCACCAGCCTCAAAGTGGTTTTGCAAGCTACAACTTAATACCAAGGTAGAATAAAACTTCCTCAATGAATCTCAATCTAATCAAGTACCAGTATATAGAAATATGGAACCAAGTACCAGTATATAGAAATAAGGAGGACACAGAAACATGCTAAATTATAGTATAAGGAGGCATTCGACAAAATATGAAGTTTAGGAAACACTACAAGGCAAATGACCTGGTTTCTTTGATGTAAAAGCTGCAAGAAAACAAACAAAAAAAGGAAGGGGAAATTTATAGACTAGAAAAGGCCTAAGACAGATCAACCAATTACAATGTATAGACAGTGAGTATTCAGATTTGAGTTCAAACAAAAACTTGTAAAGCAAAACAGCAACAAAAAACATTTATGATACTTTCCAATCTGAGCCCTAAAAAAAGACTGGATTTTTGTTAATGCAGTAACTATTTTTTGTGTGGTAACAACTTTATGCTCATATTATACTGCAATATTTTCAGTTGCAATGATTTGATTCATTGGACTGCTTTAAAATAACTTGGGAGAAACAGTCTTCTATTTACCCTCTGAGTATATTCTAAAGGTAAGATGGTAAAGAAATCTTGAACTTTACCTAGCAGGTTTATTGTTGGTTGCAATACAATACAATTCTAAAGCCATTTGGTGTGTGCGGCAAGATCGAGCAAATGAGTAAACACATGATATTGTTGGTAACTAAGGCTGTCATTTTGAAAGAAAGGTGAGGAACAAATGTGGAATGGGGGAAGGAGAGGAAGATTCTTACAATGTTGGACAGTAATTAGAGATTAGATATAAACTTAAGAGTTTTTAAAAAAAAATTATTTCCAGCCGGTGCCATAGCTCACTTGGCTAACCCTCCACCTGCGGCGCTGGCACCCTGGATTCTAGTCCTAGATGGGGTGCCGGTTCTGTCTTGGTTGCTCCTCTTCCAGTCCAGCTTTCTGCTGTGGCCTGGGAAGGCAGTGGAGGATGGCCCAAGTGCTTGGGCCCTGCACCCGCGTGGGAGACCAGGAGGAAGTGCCTGGCTCCTGGTTTCGGATTGGTGCAGCGTGCTGGCGGAGGCGGCCATTTAGGGGGTGAACCAATGGAAGGAAGACCTTTCTCTTTGTCTCTCTCTCTCACTGTCTAACTCTGTCAAAAAAAAAAAAAATTATTTCCCATCTCTGTTCATTAAAGGTCCTAGATGTAACGATACCCTAGTAGCAAACAGACAAACAACCCCCTCAGATTTTTGTGTTCTAAATGCCAGTTGCTACAAAAAGACATAGTGTTTTTAGAGTAATACTTGATTCTAAGACTGGAGCAGGAGAAGTACAAGATGATTCCGAAATATTTTGTTGGCCTAGGAGGTAAGAAGTATTTTTAAATTTTATTTGTTTACTTGAGAGTCAGAGAGATGAGGATGGGGGGGGGGTGGAGGGAGGGAGGGGAGAGAGAAACATTCCCATCCATTGGTTCATTCCCTAAATGTCTGCAATTGTCTGCAATGGCAGGGGCTGGGCTAGGGCCAAAGCCAGAAGCCAAGAATTAACCCAGGTTTTCCACGTGAGTGACAGGAACCCAAGAGCCATCACCAATGCATCTCAGGACCTGCATTAGCAGAAAGATAAGTCAGGAGCCGGAGTTGGGAATTGAACTCAGGCACTCTGATAATGGGTTGCAGGAGCCTTAACTGCTAGGCTAACACCTGTTTGTAGCAAGTAAGAGATTTTAAACAGAAATATAAAACAATACCAGAATAAACAAATAAAGCCTAAAACTAATGGTGGCATCCAAAAAGGACACTGAAACCAAACCTGGATAATTTGAATTTCATGAATAATGATAGTAATGGAGTATAACACATTGGATTAAAAAAATCAATGAATCCCTGTAGATTACCCGAAATACCTAATTAACTCAGAATGGGAAAAAGGAAAAGACTCATCTTTAGCTAAAATAAGATCTAATAACTATCGAATGATAAAATCGGGAAATTATAATTTTATAGCTACTATATATATATATAATAGTAATTCAGGAAAGAATCAGCAGAAGTTGCTTTAAACTATTTGTTGAAAGTTTGTTGGAGGACAGAACATTTATTTCCTCATAGATTATTTACTTACTAAAACAGTGAGAAAAGATGCCTTTAAAGTAAAGTAATCTGGCAGATATCACCTTAACCAAGTGGTCAAACTTAGCACTGCCAGTGGAAGGTGGCCCAAGTCCTTGGACCTCTGCACCCACATAGGAGACCTGGAGGAAGCTCCTGGCTCCTGGCTCTGGATTGGCACAGTTCCGGCCTTTGAGGCCTATTGGAGAGTGAGCCAGTGGATGGAAGACCTCTCTCCCTCTCTCTCTCTCTCTACCTCTACCTTTCCTCTCTCTGTGTGGCTCTGAGTTTCAAATAAAAAAAAATCCTCCCTTTTCCCATTTACATATTTCTGGAATCCATCTTGCTAAATAAATGTGCTTCATTCAGTCAGCAAATTTGGAGAAGCTCAAGTCCCATAAAGAGCTAAGGGACCCAAGAGACAAAGAGACCAAATCTAGCATCACATAGCTAAAGGAAAGGCTGAATTATATGTTGATGCATGGCAAGTAGGACATTCCCCTTATTTTTCAGATAGACGATCTCTACAGTATTACCTCATGTAGGATAGCATACCTATTCCCCAGAAGTACTGTTGACCCTCCCCTCTCCCTCATTCTGCAAGCTACCACTCAGGCTTCTGATTTGCTTTATGGCAACACTCCTTAAAATCATCTTTTCTCTCTCTCTCTCTTTTTTTTTGGACAGGCAGAGTGGATAGTGAGAGAGACAGAGAGAAAGGTCTTCCTTTGCCGTTGGTTCACCCTCCAATCAGCACCGCGCTGATCCGAAGGCAGGAGCCAGGTGCTTCTCCTGGTCTCCCATGGGGTGCAGGGCCCAAGCACTTGAGCCATCCTCCACTGCACTCCCTGGCCATAGCAGAGAGCTGGCCTGGCAGAGGGGCAACCAGGACAGAATCCGGCGCCCCAACTGGGACTGGAATCCGGTGTGCTGGCGCCACAAGGCGGAGGATTAGCCTGTTGAGCCACGGCGCCGGCAGAATCATCTTTTCTATTACCTTTTGAACGTATTCCAATCATTTACTTAAAATGTTGTTAACATCATCTACACTAGAGGGCAGTGAACTATGGCCCATGGGCCAATTGCCCACTATGTGTGTGTGTGTTTGTGTGTGTGTGTATGTTTTAAGATTTATTTATTAGAAAGTCTGAGTTAGAAAGTGAGAGTGAGATCGAGAGGGAGAGAGAGCGCTTCCATCTGCTGGTTCATTCCCCAATTGACCGCAACGGCGGGAGCTGTGTCGATCCGAAGCCAGGAGCCAGGAGCTTCCAGGTCCCCACCTGGGTGCAGAGGCCCAAGGACTTGGGCCACCCTCCACTGCTTTACTAGGCCATAGCAGAGAGCTGGATCAGAAGTGGAGCAGCCAGGACTCAAACCGGCAACGCAGATGGCAGCTTTACCCACTAAGCCACACACTGGCCCCCCACTACGTGTTTTTGTAAATGAAATTTTATTGAAATGCAACCACTTCCATTCTGTATCTATTGTCTATGGATGCTTTAGCACTAGAGCAACACAACTGAGTTGTTGCAACAAAGGTCAACATGGCTCACAAAGCCTAAAATACTGATTTCTGACTACTGCTCTATACTGCTTTATTCAGAGTCACCAATAAAATTCAAGTTGTCTGATCCAATGTATATTCTCAGTTATCATCTACCTTATTGATCTCACTAGAAACGGTTCATCACATATTTCTTTCAGAAACACTTGTTTCCTTGAACTTTTGTAGAACTCTATATTTTCATTGTCCTCCTACCTCACGAAGTCATTATTCCCTAGTCTACTCTGTGGCATCCTTCTCATCTTTCCAGTCCTGAAAGATTGGGGAACCTGAACTCAGTCATTGGCCTTTTCTCCTCTATTTCTCTTCCTCCCCCTTCTTTACCCTTTCCCTTCCTTGTCCTCTCTTCCCCTCTCCTCCTCTACCTACAGTTGCTCTGTAGGCGATGTCCTCCCATGCTGATGGCTTGATTATGTCCAAATTTATCTCCAGTTTGGAACTATTCCCTGAGCTCAAGACTCATATATCCAATTGCCTACTCACCATCTCTCCTTGGGTGTGTAATCAAGTTTCCAAACCAAATACTCAATCTTTTCCTCATACCCCTCAGAAGCAAACAATACAAAATTCAAGCAAGAAGGTAAACAGTAACACAAACTTCGGTCCTCACTCAGTCATATCAATGTTATGAAATTGCAATTCTTCTGATTACCCAGGCTGAAAACTTGTAGTCATCCTGACTCCTCTTTCTCTCACACCCCACATCCAATCTGTTCATAAATGCTGTGTTCTCAGCCTCAAAATATACCCAGAATATGACCCCCTCTCACAATCTCCATCGCTACTACCCTCATCCAAGTTACCATCATCTCTTGCCTAAAGCACATCTTGATTTCCAGTTGGTGTCCTGGCTTGCACCTATTTCTGTGCCTTGCCCTCTCATCTCCTTAGAGCAACCAGGTGATCTTTCACAGTTATAATTCAGATCAGGTCTCTCTGTTCAAGACTCTTCAGTGGCTTACCATCTTTTGTTCTGTTATTTAAAAAAATTTTTAAAGCTTTTATTTAATGAATATAAATTTCCAAAGTATAGTTTATGGATTACAATGGCTCCCCCCCCATAACTTCTCTCCCACCTGCAACGCTCCCCTTTCCCACTCTCTCTCCCCTTCCATTCACATCAAGATTCATTTTCAATTCTCTTTATTTACAGAAAATCAGTTGAGTATATATAAAATAAAGATTTCAACAGTTTGCCCTCACATAGCAACACAAAGTGAAAAATTCTGTTGGAGTACTAGTTATAGCATTAAATCACAGTGTACAGCACATTAATGACAGAGATCCTACATGATATATATATTTTTTAAATTGATTAATTTTCTATGTAATTTCCAATTTAACACCAAGTTTTTTTTTTTTGGAATTTATTGATACATTAGATTCTCAGGGTCACAGCAAATGCATGATAATTACTAAAACATAATTCTAATCAATTCTCAATGTGATATTAATACAAAGAGAACAGATTCAAGTGGTTTATGGATACAATACTTAGAACATAATGGTACTTGCCTTCCTCCGTCCCTCCTCAGGATAAAATCCAAAACCTAGAACGTGGCTGAGAATGCTCTCTATAATCTAGATTCTAATTACTACATTGACATCATGTGCTACTTTGATTTCTTTGTCTCACCACACTGCTGCCATACTTATCTTGGTGCTCCAAGCACCATCTTGTTACAGAGGCTTTGCTCTTGTTGTTCCCTCTACTTGTAATGTTCTTCTCTTAGAAGGCTGATTTCTTGCTTTGTTCAGAGTTGCACTCAAATCTGCTCATCAGAGAGGCTTTTCCTGACTGATTTATCTAAAATAGCACTAGTCCTATCACTTTTTGCCTTCTTTTACTTTTCTTTTTCACATGAATCACCAACTACTTACAGATATTTGCTTATTGTTTATTTTCCCCTATAGGAATATAAACTCCCTGCAAGTAAGAGCCCCTTCTGTTTTCAGTCACTGTTGTCTTTCTGGTGCCTTACGACACACACACACACACACACACAGAACAGGCCTGATAAATACTTGTTGAATTAATAAGTAGTCCAAATTCTTTTGTGTTTAACTGTATTCTAGCACTTCCTGCCATCAGTTTTTATCTTTTACTTGGCTGTCTGCTATATAAACTGTGAGCTATTTGAGCATAAGGCTTATTTTTAATTTATTTATTGATTGTTTCCAGTATCTCCTTAATTTAGTACCTGGTACAAAGTCTGTTGGTGAATAAATGAATTCACAGTCAAAGTGATTGTCAGTCAGGACTTGGAGAAGCTAGCAACTAAAATCCAATCCAAAGGGAATATGGTCTCTTCCAGGATGAAGCAATAAAATCAAGTTATCAAAGCAGAATCTTTTGGCTAACTCAAACCTCATGCTTGCCTTGACTTTATACCATAAAGCCTGACTGGCTTAATTACCTAACGAGTTCTGATCTTGCCTCATGAAGTTCTGTCCATTGTAGTCTGTCATGATGGTAGTTGTGGGCTGATGATCTGACACCTCATCAGCCTGCTCCTGGTAGCTATTACTGGAACTCAGAGCTGGAACAAACAAAACTGCTTTCTGGTCTTATATTTAAATAAGTCCTAACTATTTATTTATAAACAGACCACAATGAATCATATTGATAATTTTCATTTTAAAAACACTATCAAGTAAACGTTTCTTGTTGACCAGAAGCACTCAACTAAATGGTACACTAGATTCTGTGATTTAAACCTGCGGGTTTAGGTTACATCAACTCTACCCCCTACCCCCAGGAAAAAGGAACTGAGGGGAACTGTCCTTAGCCTTATTCCTGTGTTACTTCTAGTTATTTATCTGAAGCTGTTTTGACTTCACTTCCCACAAGACCAAGGAACAACAGCCATGTTGATTGTTGTTTGAGACTTAATTATATATGTCCTATTCCTGTACTCTCAAATTTGTGTGAACTGTTCAACTAAAACAGATTTATGTTGACCTTGCCCCAGACTGCAAGGACACCAGGTTTATTGTCCTGTGACTTCCTTCCTGGGAGGTGAGACCTCTAACGGCTTCTTGGCTGAGGTCCTTGACATTAGTGCTTACGTATGACTCACTGTTTTTCACAGTCACTGGCTCCTTTCAGAGTGAATATTTCCAAATATTTGCCACGGACCCCTACTTGCTTTTCCACAATTAAAGGTTCTTACCTGCTCATTTGGAGAAAGAGAAGCCTATCTATTGCTGAAGGAACCAGTTTTTGGAAGTTGATCATTATCTCTATGGCACAAGTATATTCAAATATATATGTATATACAAAGTATATACATATACATGTATGTATATGGCATCTAATTTTAATTGTGGAAGTTTGTTAGATATACTGGAAAAATATTTGCAAAGTGAAGACCTCAGAAACATCTGCAAGTTTTCCTTGCTCTCTTTATTACTATTTTTATTTATGGTAATTCCTGGTGAGTATTAAGAAATGAAATCTAATATGTATACCAGAAATATCACTGGAGATGAATTTACAAACATGCCAATGGGATGTATGGTAAGAAACTGTAGAACAGGCAAAATAAAACTATGGTGGTAGAAATCAAATTAGTGGGGGAGTTATAAACTATGTTCATTCATCTATTATCATGGTTATAATTATGATACCTCCCCAAACTATATTTCTGGCTTATACTACTCTTCTAACTATATAAGGACATACATTCTATTTGGATGGTGGTTACAGAAATGCTTTCCCTTTGTCCGTCTCATGAACACTGACACATATTTAAGGATCTGCATCATGTTCTACTTAGGGCCATCAAAATGAATGCCACTCATTTTTACAGATTTCTTTCATCACATTACTTTCTAAAAGAAGTACCATTCCATAGTCGTTTCTGTATCTCTAGGATATAAAACATGATAGGTACTTATTTTTTTTTTAATTTTTTTGACAGGCAGAGTTAGACAGTGAGAGAGAGACAGAGAGAAAGGTCTTCTTTTTTCCGTTGGTTCACCCCCCAAATGGCTGCTACTGCTGGCGCTGTGCCAATCCGAAGCCAGGAGCCAGGTGTTTTCTCCCTGGTCTCCCATGCGGGTGCAGGGCCCAAGCACTTGGGCCATCCTCCACTGCCTTCCCGGGCCACAGCAGAGAGCTGGACTGGAAGAGGAGCAACCGGGACAGAATCCGGTGCCCCAACCGGGACTAGAACCCAGCACCCATATGGGATGCCGGCGCCACAGGCGGAGGATTAGCCAAGTGAGCCGCAGAGCCGGCCAATAGGTACTTAACGTTTACTCAATGAATGCATGAACTGAAGTGTTGAGTGATAATTCCCATCAGGAGTGTGGGGAGAGAATTTGGGCAAAGCAAAGCAAAACAAAACAATATGGACATCTGGAGAAGAGTGAGAGCAGTAATGGAACAATAAGAATCACAGTCAAATGAGTAAGACTTTTTTACAAATTGCATTTCTCTAGAGTTATTATATTCCAGGTTTTTCTCATGAATTTTATCTCCCAATTTTTGTTTTGCTGAGTCATCTCATAATTCCATTGCTCAATGATATGATTTACTTTTAGCTGCCTTTTATTACTAGTAATAAAAATGTGATGGCTCAGCTGTTTGCCCATATGCATTTTTGCACAGTGTCGCATTTTGAGTTTTAACTATTGTCCATAATTCAATAACAGAAAAGTTTAAACATTTAAATTACATTCATAGCTTCAAAAAAGCCTACCATATAATTTGTCCCTTCTAATTTTGTTTCGCCACTTTTATTACTTTTTCTCACTAAAAGCTTAGTTTGTCCAGAACACTTTTTCTACTAAAATTTTTCTTTTAATTGACACATAATAATTGTACATGTTTATGGGGTGCAGTGTGACATTACAATGCATGTGTACAATATGTAATGTTCAGATAGAGTAATCAGAAAGTGATCAGATTAGGGAAATCAGCAAGTTTATCATCTCAGAAAGAGAAGGGAAACGGATAGACCAATGAAACAGAATAGAAATGTCAGAAATCAACCCACACATCGACAACTAACTTATCTTTGACAAAGGACTAAAATTAATCTCTGGAACAAGGACAGTCTCTTCAACAAATGGTGCTGCAAAAAATGGATCTCCACATGCAGAAGTATGAAGCAAGACCCCTACCTTATACCTTACACAAAAAGCCATTTAATGCTATAATTAGTAATCCAATGTAGTTTTTTCACTTTATGTTGCTATATGGGCAAAATGTTGAAATCTTTACCTAATATATACTAAACTGATCTTACCGCGGCAGCCATTGGAGGGTGAACCAACGGCAAAAGGAGGACCTTTCTCTCTGTCTCTCTCTCTCACTGTCCACTCTGCCTGTCAAAAAAAAAAAAAAAAAACAAAAAACAAAAAACAAAGAGAATTGAAAATGAATCTTTACATGAATGGAAGGGGAAAGGGAGCGGGAAAGGGGAGGGTTGCGGGCGGGAGGGAAGTTATGGGAGGGGGGAAGCCATTGTAACCCATAAGCTATACTTTGGAAATTTATATTCATTAAATAAAAGTTTAATAAAAAAAAAAAAGAAAACAACAACAACAACAAAAAAAAAACAAAATGGATTAAAGACCTAAGTCTACTATCCGATACCATCAAGTTATTAGAGAACACTGGGGAAACCCCGCAAGACACTGGCATAGGCAAAGACTTCTGGGAAAAGACCCCAGAAGCACAGGCAATCAAAGCCAAAATTGATGAATGGTAATACATCATTTTGCGAAGTTTCTGTACTGCAAAAGAAACACTCAGCAAAGCGAAGAGGCAATTGACAGAATGGGAGAAATTATTTGCAAACTATGCAACTGATAAAGGATTAATAATCAGAATATATACAGAGATCAAGAAATTCAACAACCACAAAACAAACAACCCAGTGAAGAAATGGGCAAAGGACTTAAACAGGCATTTTTCAAAAGAAGAAATCCAAATGGGCAACATGAAAAAATGCTCAGGATTACTAGCCTTAAGTGAAATGCAAATCAAAACCACAATGGGGTTTCACCTCATACCCCTTGGAATGGCTTTCTTTTTCTTTTCTTTTTTTTTTGTTTCAACCAATTTTTATTTACAAAATATAAATCTCTTCAAAAAGATACATCCCTTCAATTACTCAATGGTTAAAAAGTCTTATTAAACAGAAACAAAGCCTAAATATCATCACTTATATTTAAACAGAAATACAGATCATTGAAAGTATATGAACATAGAACACAAAATGTAGCTACATAAATGAGGCTATTTTCTTTACCACATTTTAACCATTGAACAAATTGTACTTAGATTAATAGCAGTAAAAATGTAAAAATTAAAATTTAGATATAAAAATATGGAACAACAACAACAAAAGAGCAGGAAGTATCATCATTACCAAATAAACAAATTTGCAGACACTCAGATATTTTCTGAGGCATATCAAAACACCTACAGCAAAGGTTGCATTCATTTGAGAGGTATCAATACATGTTCAGTGTTGAGACTATTTGTAGCACTTAGAGTATATACAAAGCATCAAACTACTATGGTTAACATTTGAGAAACACAGATTTAAGCTTTGTTACAACTTGCCAATTTAACATTATAGCTAATGCAGTACAATTACTCATTTCATGTTTTTTTCTTCTGAAACTCAATAAGCAAGTTATCATTTAAGCACATGGAATAATGCCATGTCTTCTTCCTTATAATAGTAAATTTAAAAATTAGAATACATTGTATCATGGAAACTTTACCTAGTTATACAAAGGCTCCCAAATACAATAAATTCATAAAGTTTCTTCTTAGTATATTCCATTAATTTATAGTTATTTTAATACAGATAAATGCAGGACACTATTCCAGATTATTGGGCAATAGAAATGTCAGTGTGTCACTCTCTGTATTTAAGTATGAGCACACAGCAACCACAATCATGGCAACTAAATGCCCTCACATATCCTCCACTGCTTCCGGGGCTCCTTTCCATGTCACAGCAGCTAGTTTAATGGATACCGTCAGGTCTCAACCTATCTCTGAAAGTTTCTTTATTAAAAATTTTGCAGTTTAACTAATGAAACTTCTACAGTCTCAATAAGCTAGTTTTTTTTCTTATTATTCACTAACTAGTTCAAATACAATATGTAATATTTTAAATTTTATAGACTCCTTATTAAAATGATGAAAGGTATCTAAAATACCAATAGTGGGTAAAATATTAGCAAAAAATGATAGTAAGAGTATTTTTGAGACTAATTTGTTCCTAGCTAGAAAAGCTATGGGGTTCATAATGAGCACAGATATAATGACACTGTAACCCTGCTGTTCTACAACATCAATAATAAGAGTTCATGCATGAAGCACAGAAAAGAAGAGCAGGATTTCAGGAGAAAAATCCAGTAAACACTTGCATTTTGGATGTCTCAAACACAAAAGGGTTCACAGTGTTTATAAGCCCTATCATTATTTTCATCCTTTAAGTAGTTCAAATCTTTATTTCATTTCTAATTTTATCCAAAACCTAATTCATTACATAATATATCTTACATTTTCACTTTTCAAATATTCAAGTAATGCAAAGCTAAGTATTTTCTTTTGTACTAACAACACATTTATGGACTGTGCTTCAAAGACAGGGAGAAATTCATTTAAAAAAACTGATACACTCTTCTGCCCAAAGACATAAGAACTAAGACTTAACACTGTAATCATGCAAATGGTATGTAATAAGAGAAGGGGAAAAAAAGATGGTCCAATATAATCAATGTCTTATTTTTAAAAAGATTCAAAAACAGATTGCCTTAATATGTGGCTAGTTTTCCAGTAACAGGATATTCTGAAATCTAGGGAACTACAGAAAAAAAACCAGAATAAATTCAATTTCCCTGCTGTTTTTCCATAAATGTTCCTATTGTATAATTTGGATTTCCTTTCCACTTTTACTGGGAGATTTTCTGCCTTCACCTTTTATAGTGATGACCATGTTTCTGAGTATAACATATCCTTAAGCATCTTTTGTAAGGCTGGATGAGTGGTGACAAATTCTTTCAAGTTCTGTATGTTATGGAAGGTCTTTATTTCACCTTCATTATAAACGAGAGCTTTGCAGGATACAGTATTCTGGGTTGACAGTTTTTTTCTCTTAAGACTTGGAATGTATCTCGCCATTCTCTCCTAGCCTGTAGGGTTTCTGATGAGAAGTCAGCTGTGGGTCTAATTGGAGATCCTCTGAAAGTCATCTGGCATTTCTCTGATGCACATTTTAGAATCTCTTCTTTATGTTTTACTGTGTAGAGTTTGATTACAATGTGTTGTGGTGAGGATCTTTTCTGGTTATGTCTATTAGGAGTTCTGTGTGCTTCCTGTACTTGGACATCCATTTTCTCTCTAAATTAGGAATGTTTTCTGTAAATATTTCACTAAAAAGGCCTTCTAATCCATTCTCTCTTTCCACGCCTTCAAGAACTCCTAAGATTCCTATGTTGAGTCATTTGATAGTATCCCATAAACCTCTAACACTGTTTTTTTAGTTTTCTAACTCCTTTTTTAAAAATTTTTTGGTCTGACTGTAAAATTTCCAGAGATTTGTATTCTAACTGTGATATTCTTTCTTCTGCCTCACTGAGTATGTTGTTAAGGCTTTCCACCACAATTTTTATTTGTTCTGTTGAATTCCTCATTTCCAATATTCCATTTTGATTTCTCTTTAAAATCTCAATTTCACTCCAGGCCAGCCAAGTAATGAAAGTCAACAGAGTGCCTTCCCCTAGGAGGTTCACACCTCCCTTAGGATATACCCCATGTGAAGAGATAGATAGGTCTGGGCCTCTTAACTTACAAGGCCTAAAGCCCACCAGATTATTATCAAGCCCCTTCTGTCAGGTTCTATTTGCCTCTAAATCAGAAAACTTAATTGTAGCTTAGACAGCACCTTTCTTAGCTCCTCTAATAATGACTCTGTCCTTTGTTCTAGACCCTGTCTAGTGCACTTGGGCCTCATTCCTTTGTAATCATAACCTCTACTCTACCACCAATGGCTCTACTCCCAACCTGTGTGTACTGATGGTCCTCTTCCCCACTTAATGCTGTATAATTGTTCAAACCTGGTAAATGCCACTCTTAGGATCATTGGTTACTATCCTCACTCTGTCTTTTATGACCTTGTCTAAATGTGATCAGAGTCAGCAAATTTGGAAGGCTTCCATAGCCTTGGCAACTCATGACGACAGCCTAGGGTGGTTACTGGCGCCATAAACTAGAGTGTCAATTTGTTGGGTCAACAACAGGAGTCACTGTGCACTTGCTTCTCATGTGGGATCTCTGTCCTTAATGTACTGTACATTGTGATTTAATGCTATAACTAGTACTCAAACAGTATGTTTCACTTTGTGTTTCTATGTGGGTGCAAACTGTTGAAATCTTTATACTAAATTGATCTTCTGTATATAATGAGAATTGAAAGTGAATCTTGATGTGACTAGAAGGGGAGAGGGAGTGGGAGAGGGGAGGGTTGTGGGTGGGAGGGAAGTTATGGGAGGGGGAAGCCATTGTAATCCATAAGCTGTACACTGGAAATTTATATTCATTAAATAAAAGTTTAAAAAAAACAATGAATACAATAAAAAAATCTCAATTTCACATGAAAAATGTTCATTCATGTCATGTATGGATTTCTTTAAATCATGCATTTGTTTTTGATTACTTCTAAGTAATCCTACGATAAATATTTTGAGTTTCATTCCCAGCATTTCTTCAGTCTCTTCATTTTCACATTTTACTATTGAAGTGTTGTGTTCCTTGGGAGCCATCATGTTGTCTTCCTTCCTTATTCTTGTTTCTTGAGTTGCTGCATTTATTTTTGGACATTTGTGGAGACACTTGCTTTGCTTTGTTTTGTTTTTTTTCCTTTTGATGGCTTTTATCTTTGGACTATGCTTCTGTGGATTAGTGGAGTGTCTGCTCTCTCAGTGAATATCCTGAGGTATGTGCTGGGTGTGGCCAGGGAGTACTCAAGGGTGAAGGGAGTATCCAAGGTGACACACAAATTTGGCATGGTAAACCTCTCTCTCTCTTTTTCTTAATCAGAGGGAAGGATTAATCTGCTCCGTTAGGTAGTTTCATGCTCACCTCCTCTCCTCTAAGGAGAATGCCTGGTAGCCAGCCCTAGTGGGTAGAATATTTATTTGCACTGCCACAAGAACCACACAAAGGATCCGTGCAGTCCTTGGTGTAAGCACTGGTCCCACACCAATGACCCTTACCAGGTAATCGGGTAGCTCCAAGTGTGTGGATAGCCCACTGTGACTACCCAAAGACCTAGCCACACCCTGGGTCCTCACACACAGCCACAGCGTTTTCACAGTTCCAGCATGCAAGGCTCCCACTGTCAATTCTCCTATCCAGACTGAAGCATCTCCTCTCAGCTGGTTGCTGGGCATGCAGACAGGAGCTGGAGCACCTGTTACATATGTTCAAAATGGTACCTGCCCTCTCTTGGCTAGTTATAGGATGCTGGTGCTGGGTGGTTGGAGAGAGAGAAACGTGCCTCCCTTTTTTCCCTCTAGGTTGGAATGTACACTGTCCACCTCAGAGTTCCAAACCATACTCATGCTAGGCTCTTCCCACAATTCTGTCACCAGTGGCTTGGGCTGCTGCAGTCCGGTCTCACTTCACTCTCTAAAGCTGGTGCTGAGGCTGTTGGTTGCTAGAGTTCTGAGTTGTGTGTATCCACAACCTCCACATAGGACCACAATGTCCCTTTAATTTGAGTGGAGTTTCCTCTGCCATTTATTTCCCCTAACTCTTCCCTGAGATTGCACTCTCTGCACTTTTTTTTTTTTTAAACTATCTTTCCTGGGCTGGCGCCGTGGCTCACTTGGTTAATCCTCCGCCTGTGGTGGAGTTCTAGTCCCAGTTGCTCCTCTTCCAGTCCAGCTCTCTGCTGTGGCCCTGGAGGGCAGTGGAAGATGGCCCAAGTTCTTGAGCCCCTGCACCTGCGTGGGAGATCAGGAAGAAGCACCTGGCTCCTGGCTTTGGATTGGCACAGTGCCGGCCATAGCACCCATCTGGGGAGTGAACCAATGGAAGGAAGACCTTTCTCTCTGTCTCTCTGTCTCTAACTCTACCTGTCAAATAAACAAAAGAAATAAAAAAATAAATAAACTATCTTTCCCTAGACTAGAATAGTAAGCTCCCTCCTTATTCCACCACCTTGGTGTTGCTCCATTTTCCCTTAGAATGGCTTTCATGCAAAAATCATACAGAAATACAACAAATGCTGGTGAGGATTTGGGGAAAAAGCTACCCTAGTCCACTATTGGTGGGAATGTAAACTGGTACAGCCACTGTGAAAGACAATTTGGAGATTCCTCAGAAATCTGAATATAGATCTACTATATGATCCAGTTATCCCATTCCTGGGAATTTACCCAAGGGAAATGAAATCAGCATATGAAAGAGTTATCTGTACCCCAGTGTTTATTGTAGTTCAGTTCACAATAACTAAGATATGGAATCAACCCAAATGTCCATCAACTGAAGACTGGATAAAGAAATTATGGGATATGTACACCATGGAATACTACACAATGGTAAAAAAAAAAAAAAAGAAATCTTGTTATTTGCAACAAAATGGACGAAACTGGAAAACCTCATACTTAGTGAGATAAGCCAGTCCCCAAAGGACAAATACCATATGTTCTCCCCAATCTGTGACAACTAATAGAGGACCTAAAATGTAATTTATAGAAATGAAATTGACATTATGAGATGCAATGACTTGCAATAGCCCTTGTCTCAACTGCTGAGGAACAGGTTTTTTTTTTTTTTTTTTTTTTATACTATTTGTTGAATTCTTTACTTAGTACAGAGTGAATCATATGTGTATAAAGTTAATTGAAAATAGACCTTAGTAAAAAATAAGAATGGAAGTAGGAGAGGGAGGAGGAAGAGGGGTGGGAGGGAAGGTGAAGAGGGAAGAATCATTATGTTCCTAAAGTTGTACTCATGAAGTGCATGAAGTTTGTATTCCTTAAACAAAAGGTTTCTGGGAAAAAATAAGTAAAACCCTATGAAAAAAATTTAGGGAAAATTTAAAAAAATATAGAGGAAGAATGTTACTAATCATCTTAATGCTGAGAAGCAAATTTGCATTAGTATGTATGTTTCTTTTTTTAAAATATATTCTGCTCAAGTTTACTCATGATATTGTGTATATAATTTAAAATTCTGATTTGTTTTCAGTTACTATTATGTCACATAGTAAAGTGTTATGGGCAAGGTCTGGAATTTGGCTATGTTATCTTAGTGATGTGATTTAATTTTTGAGCTTCAGTTTTGAGTATTTAAATGTGATACTATAAAAAAATTTTTACTGTAGTGTCTGACAATAAAGTTCATTAAACAGAAGCCATATTACTAAAGAGTCTTTGGAAAAATCAGTTTTAATGAACGGATAACAAGGGAATAAAATAAGAACCTAATAACAGAAAGAAATTTGGGAAATTTTCAAATACATGGAACTTAAAATACATTCTTTTAATGAACTCAATGGGCCAAAGAAGAAATCACAAGAATTAAAGAAAATACTTTTAAAAGAAGGAGAATGAAAATACAAGTTATAAAAATTTATGGAATTCTCCTAAAGCATTAGAAGGAAATTTATAGCTGTAAATATCTGTAGTTTAAAAAATCCTCAAATCAGGAAGGAAGAGGAAGTATGGGAGCATGGGTAGGAGGGAGGGTAGGGTGAGAAGTATCACTATGTTCATAAATCTGTATATATGAAATACATGAAACTTGTATAACTTAAGTAAAATTTTAAAGATTATAAGAAAAAAACCCCTCATAATCAACAATCTGACCTTCCACCTTAAGACACTACAAAAAGAAGAGCGAAATAAACCCAAACCAATAGAACAGAAAAGTGATTACAAAGATTAAAGCAGAAAGTAATGAAACAGAGAACAGAAAAAAATGAAGAAATAACAAAATCAAAACTTAATTATTTGAAAAGGTTAATGGAATTACTAAACATTTAGGAAGAATGATGAAAACTAAATGAGTGAATACTCATATTACTAATATTTAGAATGAAAGAAGTACTGTTACTGACTTTGCAGCAATAAAAAGAATTATAAGTGAGTACTATGAATAACTGCATACCAGTTAGATAACTTAGATATATGGATAAATTCCTAGAAAGACGCAAATTACCAAAATGGAGTCAAGAAAAAATAGCAACTCTGAATAGATTGTTAATAAGAAAACAGGTTGAATTTATAATTTAAAAATCATCCACACAGAGAATGGTTTACAGGTAAAAATCATTTAAAAAAAAGAAGAAATGCCAGTCTTCCACAAACTTCCAAAAGATAGAAGACAGAAAATTTCCCAACTCATTCTATGAAACCAGTATTACTTAGATACCAAAACTTCACAAAGGCATCACAAGGAAAGAAGACTAGAAACCAAAATATCTATAAACACATCAAAAACATATTCTTTGTCACAGTTGGCCTAAACATTTCTATATTGTTGGACACTTGTGTTATTTACCACTGTTTAAGTCCTCTAAACTGTAATGAGTATAACATTTACTGCATTTTGGAATTTTTTTGGGATGAAGTCCAAATGTGGAATTATTAAGTTAAAAATTACCTACAATTTAAACCTTTTGACACATTGCCAAATTGCTTTCAGATGATCTGTACTGATTGACATTTCTACCAGCAACCATTTATTCTTAATTTATAACTTGTCTAATGATGTACCCTCATTAAGTTTTTTTTTTTTTACCCCCCTTTAACCACTCCCAATGTTCTCCTCATTGCCTCATTATTGTGTAAGGCATCTCTGAAAGAAGTCTCTATTTGCCAAGGGCAAGATTTATTCAATCATGATGTAGGAGCAAACTGATACATCTTACAACTGGGAAATTAAAGCTTGGTTTTTCATGATCAAATTCTCTACTTAAATACTAACTTCCAAGAGCAATTATTTGTCATAAAAGCATAATCTGAGGCTAGGAGAGAAAAAAATGAAAACAATGTATTTATAATTCAGGGCTTCACATCTAGAGACATATTGAAATAATGGCTCAAACTAATATTCTTAAGTACCTCAGAGAAGTTGCATCAGCATTACTCTAATCAATGAACAAGGAAGGTTTTGAGATGAGTCTTCATCTGACAGGTGTCAACTAAATGGTCTGGAGATTTCAAAATTGCTTGTTTTCTTTCTTTTCTTTGTTAAGTAGGGGAGAGGGAAGGTGCCATTATTCTGGATATAGGGCTTTGGTAGGCTAAGCTTAGTATGAACTAATTTGCTAAGATTCAAGATATTCCAGAACGGATGTGGGCTTGACCTCAAACTGAGAACATAAGAAGTATCAGATAATCAAACACCAAAGACAGTGCTGTATCACTGTATTATCTACAAGATTTCATTCACAGTCCATTCTGACTGCAAACTTCATCTGTGGCATCAGTGGGTCATAGGCAGTTTTTGGAAAAAATAAATTGGATTTTTTCAAGCTCTTTGAAACTGACAGAACTTTCATGCTACTGTCAGCTGGGAGATTATTTATTTATTAGAAAATATATTTATTGTACACCTAGTATATCCCACTATGGGCCATGCCTTCCACTGAACCCTTAGCAATTTGGTCTTCATTTAGATATTCATATTTGGAGCTAGCGCAAGAGACAATAAAATTCAGTAATGCATTTGAGAATGTGTCATATCTTTGACAATATGTGCATCACCTTGTGTGGAAATAGGAAATTGCCAGCTTTTGTGATGCCAACTAATTGTCCTATAATTTCAAAATTGTTCAGCATTTTAAGTCCTATAATAACTGTGGTTTACATAACAATCAACTGGATCTGGAAAAAAACAAAATTAAGTAAAAAAATCAAATTTGTTCATTCCCTACTTTGATCATTTTGAAGATATTTTCATGAATGGTACTCATTGGAATTATTTTTCAATGTCTAAATGTCTAAGTGTGAGGCAAAGAAACAGTGCTTGGAACAGATGTTGTTTTGGTCATAATACTAATGTCTTGATTTCTGTGTTAATGTTTCCTTCCTTCCTTCCTTCCTTCCTTCCTTCCTTCCTTCCTTCCTTCCTTCCTTCCTTCCTTCCTTCCTTCCTTCCTTCCTTTTCTCTTTTCTTTCCTCTCTCCCTCCCTTTCTCTTTCTTTTCTTTTTCCCTCCCTCTCTCTCTCTCCCTCCCTCCCTCCCTCTCTCTCTCTTTCTTTCTTTCTCTCTTTCTTTCTTTTTCTTTCTTCTCTCTCTCTCTCTCCTTTGCTTGCTAGCTGCTATCATTCAAAGGTTCTTATCAATACCTAGGAGGCAAAGCCCGAAAAAGGTGGCTTTCAGTGTCCAAAGTAGGTTGCAGCAGCAAGTGCTGGAAGGTAAATCTCCAGGACCTGCAGGTGGAAAATCAGCCCTCTGATCAGTGTTGAGTGAGGAGAATTGTTCCGAGGAGCCAAAGCCTCCTCTAATGTCCACAGGGAACTGAAACTGAGAAGAATGTGACCTTGTTCTCTAACGTGACTTATTTAAGTCACCTCCCAACTCTGGGCCTGTTTCCTAGCAGTTAATCTGATGCTTGGGATGCCCACATACCATATCAGAATGTCGTATTCAAGTCCCATCTCCACTCTGATTCCAGTTCCCTGCTAATGCACACCCTGGGAGGAAGCAGGTGATGGCTAAAGTACTTGGGTCCCTGCTGTTCACATGGGTGTTCTGTGCTCCTGGATTTGGCCTGGCCCAGTCCTGATTGTTGTGGGCATTTGGGGAGTAAACCAGTAGATGGAAGATCCCTCTCTCCTTTTCAAATAAAATGAAATTAAACACATTTTTAAAATGTAAATCATGGTACATAGACCAGCTAACCTCTGAGATTTGTTCATCTCTGTCATTCTCAAAATCTGAAACCTCATTCTAGGTTAAAAAGTTTTTTAAAAAAACTCTCTTTTTTCCTTCTTAGTTTAGCATTTTCTTTAGGATTCTTTTTTTTTTTTTTTTTTAAATTTATCTGAAAGGCACAGTTACAGAGACAGAGAGGGAGAGACAGAGAGATATCTTCCATTTGCTGGTTCACTCCCCAATGGCCACAATGGCTAGGGCTGGACAAGACTAAAGCCAGGAGCCAGGAGCTTTTCCCAGGTCTCCTGCATGGATGCAGAGGCCCAAGCACTTGAGCTGTCCTTTATTGCTTTTCCAGGCATACTAATAGGGAGATAGATTGGAAGTGGAGCAGCTAGGACTTGAACTGCCACTCAACATGGGATGCCAGCATCTCAGGATGCAGCTGAACTTGCTATGCCACAGTGCTGGCCCCTTTAGCATTCTCAAAATGCACTGGTAGTTGCAGTGTTACTTCATTCCTATGATTTTCCTCTAAATTTAGAGTTTGACAAAATAGTTAATAAAATCCTAACCTGAATAAAATTCCATCTTAATGCTCTTCAATGACTCTGAGTTGAGCACCTACTAAGTATGAGCCACCAGGTTAGGCCCCTGACAACTCTGTTCCTCTTCTTCCTCATCACTCAGGGTCACCCACTTTGGGGCTAAAGGTTTCTCTAATTTCTCTTTTTTTAAAAAAGATTTACTTGTGTATTTGAAAGGCAGAGTGACACAGAGAGAGACAGATTCCATCTGCTGGTTCACACCCTAAATGGCCACAACAGCCAGAGGCGGGTCAGGTGGAAGTCGGGAACCAGGAACTCCACCTGAGTCTTCCTCCCACATGAGGGGCAAGGACTCAAGTAGTTGAGCCATCACCTGATGCTCCCAAGATACATTAGCAGGGAGATGAATTATAAGAAGAGTGGCTGGGACTCAGAATGGCACTTGGATATGAGATGTGGGTGTCCAGAGAGGCAGCTTAACCTGCTGTGCCACAACATCCGCTCCTTGGTACTAGTTTCATGATTCATCTTCAACACAATTCTGCAAGGGCCAAGATCTTGTTTTAAAATTTTCTTTTGCACTCTCCAGTTTCTCAGACCAGTGCATGAAACAAAATAAGCAACAGGTACTTAATTAATATTTTTAAAATTCTTACTCATTTGGGACATGCTTTTCTAAGTGCTTTATTTGGATTAACCATTCTAAGCCATTCTAAGTGTTTTTTTTTTTTTTTTTTGACAGGCAGAATGGTCAGTGAGAGAGAGAGAGACAGAGAGAAAGGTCTTCCTTTTCCGTTGGTTCACCCCTCAATGGCCGCTGCAGCCAGTGCACCATGTTGATCCAAAGCCAGGAGCCAGGTGCTTCCCCTGGTCTCCCATTCGGGTGCAGGGCCCAAGCACTTGGGCCATTTTCTGCTGCACTCCTGGGCCACAGCAGAGAGCTGGACTGGAAGAGGAGCAACTGGGACAGAATCTGGTGCCCCGACCGGGACTAGAACCCTGGGTGCCAGTGCCGCAGGCGGAGGATTAGTCTATTGAACCACAGCACCGGCCTCTAAGTGCTTTCAATAAATCAACTCTTATTTAGAAGCTACAAATTGTATTCATATTTCATCCTTATATATAAAAATGTGAAACTGAGGAAACAAGTAGAAAGAGGTTGAATCACTTGCCCAAGGTTTATTATACAACCAGGAGTCATGAACCAAGTTTCATATCTGAGCAGTTGGCTCTGGAGTTGAGACTCTACTCTATGACACTGCCTTTTCCATGCTGGCTTGCAAGATCCAAATATTCTTTACCCTCTGCCCTCAGTAGATACCCACAGCAACCACTGCTGAAAACTTCTCCAGGCAAATGACTTTCTGTGGAATTTGATATGGTATTTCAGAAAGATAATCTCTGTTGATTTATACTTTGTCAAATGATTCCAGTAATAGAATTTCTTTGATCAACCCTTTAGGGGCTAAGATACTGCCAATGCTTTCCATGAGTATGAAGTAACAGGTACATTTGCAGGGAGTAATTCTCTCCCCAGCTTCACTTCTTCATTGTCAGAAACGTCAGTTCTTCTGCAACATCCATAAGGGTTCATCTCCTCTTTTGGCAATCTCTCAAGCCAGTCTTCACTGACTAGTCTTACATGCCTACCCTAAAGGTGATGTGACCCTGGGGGCCAGCAGGGAAGCCGTATCCTGATGTAGCCTAACCTGTATGAGGAAAAGACTCACACAAATCCATGCATTGATTTACACCAGTGTAAAATAAGAGAATGCCTTATCTTTCACTGTTTCCATTGCTCCATTGTTGTCTACTCAAGCACTTCTGAAGTTACTCCTCTCTCACAGACCTTCTTTTATCAGAAGGCTTTGCTTAGTAACCTAGGCTTCACTGTCCTATCCAATTACATCTGTCACATACCAAATATATTTTGGACACATGTAACGTCCAGGCACTGAACTGGGACCTCACCATTCAGTGAGAGAGATTCCTAAGTTACTAATACAATGCGACAGTGTGCAAGGTACTAACGTGCCATAAGGAAAGTGGCACTGAACTGAGAGCTATGAGACCTGGGTGAAGTTTTGGTTCATCTGTTTGATCAACCATTACTCCTTGAACAGTATGTGTGCAGGGTCACAGTAGGCGCTGAGTACAGCTGTGAATTGTCACAGACCAGATGATTTGCTTGTGCTGTTTACTGTCTAATAAGGTAATAGGCAAATACTCAAGTTATAAATGCTATGGAAACTCTGAGGAAGGATGGCCCTAGTCCATCCTATCTAGGAAGATATAAGCTTAGAAAAGACTTTCTCCCTGTGCATCAGCTCCTCTTCTGTCAATCAAGGAGTTAATGAAATGACTTTGAAAGTCCTTTTTGACATTCAGATTCTGCACTACAAAGATGTTTCTTCTTCCTATGTCTCCCTGTTCCCTCCCTGCCTTCCCTCCTTCAGATAGGAGAGGTGCTCGACTTCACCATTTTAAATGAGGAATCAGTTTAAAGAACAGACACCTCAGTCTTGACCTCCCACCATCTGATGCCAACTCAAGACCCAGAGCACAAGAGGGCACTTGCAGCATTCATGTCCCAGGAGTGACTGAGGGCAAACTAATAGTGCAAGGATAACAAATATTCTTTGTAGTGCTGAGCCTGATTGAATAATTCTCACCTTCTGCTTGAATGGAAGGAGGGGTGACTTAGAATGGGGGAAAATTCACTACAGTGGAGACTCCTGGTCCATAGTGGCTTCATTTTAGCAGATTGAGTCTCAGGGATTAGGGCTTGCACTAGGGGTTTGTCATTCTGCACATGAGTGGAGAGGTGGAACAAGAACACTGGCCTGCTGGGTTCTGTCTCAGGCTCTTTGTTCTAGTCCATCCTGCATCTTTTTTCCTTTGAGAGGCATTTAATACACTATATGCAAGTAGCCTGCATTTTCTAAGACAAGCAAGGTGTCAGAGGATTAGGTCAAATTTATAATATGAGGGCATGTGAGTGGCCCAAGGGTTTCTCAATGGTTCTTTTTCTTTTTGTCTTTTTTTTTTTTTTGGAAGAGAAAAATCAAACATTGCTTGCAAGTTTTAAATAGCAGCTGATAAATGTGCAAAGCCAGGATGTAAATTCCTCTAAAATTTTGAGTATGAAAATAGAATCCATGAAAACACATATGAATTCCTCAGGGGAATAAAATATCCTCAAAACCTTCAATCCTGCCCATTTGAGAAAATCTCTCTCTCTCTCTCTTTTTCTTTTTCTCTCTCCCTCTCCCCCTGCCCTACCAGAGTCAAGAAGATTCATTCCTATCTCCATACTAGACACTAGTGACCACTGGGTGAATCTGTTGCTGTAAGCTACTTGTGACTTCAGAGCCAGAGAGGACATGCTATTGTTTTCCCTGATGTTTCTTCTGCTCCAAAAGGAATTTTTGCACCTCATTACGACATGCCATCCACATAACAATCATTTCATTTATGAGAAAATGTACTTACAACATTTAGCACAGTGTCTGGGAAGTGGTATATAATAAATAACATTAATCCCCTCATTCTCAAGTCTCACCTCAGGGGCTGAAGTGTGCACTTCCTAGTGGAAGATACTTTGTTTGACAGCAGCATCAACTACTTAAATATTCCAGAATATATCTATCATAGGTTATTGTAGTGTGCTAAATGCAACCAGGCATGTAAGGGCTTACCTAGGGTAAATAAATGCTCAATAAACAATGACTATTATTATATGATGATAATTACTATTATTCCACAAGCACTTGTTTCTTTAGCTAAATATTACACTCAGGCCTTGAATGGCAAAAGTGTCTAATGTCCCTTCTGGGAAGAGGTAAGTAAAGCCCACTCTTTCTTAGTGTAGTCCTGTTGAATGGGATGTAGGCTGAGTTTCATCCCTCATGTGTGTCCCTTGTGCAGTAATATGATCATAGCAGATATTGGGATTGTGGTAAACATCATACCATCACACAGAGTGAGAAGCTTACAGTTTGTAACAACTGCTGTATGCATGTAAGGAGGTATGTAAAACAGGCTATGAGACATCTGAGGAGGGAACAAGGAGGAGCTGGCTGGAGAGGCTGGAGAAGGCTCTGAGGCACCTTTAGCTGGGCATTAAAGGTAGGAGATGTCAGGTAGAGACACAGTAAGACACAGTTTGGGCTGAGAAAAGACCTGCTCATTGGGGGAGGTGCAAAGCCACTACCCTTCAGCAATCCCATATGATTGAGGAATGGTGAGAAGCTGTGTGGACAGAGTAGACTTTGGGGAGGGGTGGGAGTCCAAAGAAATGGTGAGAAAAACACACAAGAAGCAGTCTGGCCTCAGCTATGAAGAACCCCTCGGTTACATATAGTACTGCTAAATATTTACTTCTGTTTGAGAAATTAGTAACAAATGAGTAATGTGGAAATCACACAAAGAGTTCAGAGATGGGGGCCATCATTATGGCACAATGGGTTAAGCCACTGTTGCAATGCTCTTGTGAGCACCAGAGTCAACTCCTGGTGCTCTCACTTCTGATCCAGCTTCCTGCAAATGTGCCTGGGACAGCAGCAGAAGATGGTCCAAGTATATGCACCCCCGGCCACCCATGTTGGAGACTGGGATAGAGTTCCTGGCTCCTGTCTAACCTGGTCCTGCCCCACCAGTTGTGGCCATTTTGGGAGTGAATCAGTGGTTGACAAATCTCTCTCTCTGCCTTTCAAATAAATAAATAAATCTTAAAAAGAAGAGTTCAGGAGTTCAGAAATGATTCTTTCTCATTTAATCAGCATGAAGATTTGGATTATGAATCTTGAAGAAACAATTTTGCAGCTCACAGAAAAAATATAAAATATATTCATTTAAAGTCTTAAGCACATTCATCTACTTATTATGATGTAACATGTAATTATACATAATAAGAGCTCAAGATAAATGAAAACAAAAAACTTGTTTCTGGGTTTCTTGGCCCACGGTAGATTCAAATTAGCAAATTCAGTTGTGGATAGGGACTACACTGAGGCTGACAACTCCAAGATACCACAGCTGAGCACTGCACGGGGAGGCAAGGGAGACCGTCCAGGGTGGGTCAAGAGCTTAATAATGATACATACAGCAGCCACTGAAGGTATCCTCAGTGTGGAACCGAGGCCCATGATTTTCATTCTGTGACTCCAAGGTGCTAGTCTCAATGCCAGGAGTTGGGTGGATAATGAAGAGTGATACCTGACTGGGACCTTCTTAATGGTTTGGCAGTGGGTATACTGCAGAGAAAGACTGGCATGAGAACCAAGTCTAATATCTAGCAGATACAACTCCAAAAAACTGCCACATAGAAGTCACAACTGTAATTACATTTGGAAAAAAGATTTAGATTTTCTGTAACATTGCTAGTAACATTAATATGATTTTGGATTTTGCTTTTATACTATATAAATGTTACATATATGGAATTTAATTTGTAAATTTATTTAAACTTTAATAAGATGGTAAGATCTATAAGTACAATTTAATGTTTATATGAATTTAGGTAACAACATCATAAAAAGATATAGCTAACACTAGTGGTGGGAGGTATCCAGAGGATTATTTTCTTTAGAGAAGTTCTCTTTGTATTCTTCATCTTAGAAGATTTTGTGTGGATTTAATGAGAAAAATCCTTATATATAGAAATAATTTACAAATAACCTTCAATAATTGTGAGTTGCATTGTTAATCACATTTTAGAAATGTTGATTGAAGTCAAATCCTTTAATTGCCAAATATGAATTTTGCCTATTACTGCAAAAGGGGTAAACACAGTTCAGTCAGCTCTTGGGTGTCTGTTGCAGGGGTGGGGTGGGAAGCACTTTAACAAGGCACTTTTCCCACTGAGCAGCAGTTATAGATTGGTAATTCTGTTTATTTTAGACTGTAATTTGGGCTCATGCTCCCAGCACTGCAGTTCACCAAAGGCTTGCAGGTTGGGAGGTCTAGAGAATGCTTTTTCCATGAATGAAGAATGACTAAGTTTGTCCTTCATTTTGGATTCATGCTCTAAATTCATTATGTTGTTAGTTCTTTATGGCAGGTGAGCACAAGTCATTGCAGAGACATGGGGACCTTCCAGGAAGAAAGAGTCATTCACATCAAGAGTGCTGAAATTTCAGTTTCAATAAATCCTTGCAAATATTCACGGAGTTACCAAACATGGTATATCTGTGAGCTTTTTGCTTCCTTTGGTGAGATAGACTCTAACATATACTGACAAGAGCTTGTAATAAATTTGACACAGCCAGTGGGAAAGCTCTCACTTTGTAGCTTTCACACAAGTTTCCCAGAACTCTCTATAAATGAATGGAAACTGCATTATACTTTTAGCACTACTCATAAATAAAGGATATTTCCAATGGAATGCCTATTGTTCTTATATGTACCAATTGCCCTGGCAATAATATGAAACAGTTCTTTTTCCTTAAGGGACCTCAGATTCATAGAACAGAATATATCATAATACTTAGTCATGCTTTACTTTTCATTGTATTATGCCATCACATTATATAGATTATTTATTTTTACAATATGTTATGATAGATAGATATATAAATAGATACAGATAGATACACAGATATAAATAGATAGATAGATAGATATAAATAGATAGATAGAAATGATGGGCTATATAGGGTTGTGTTTTTCAAGAAGAATAATTCTGATTTACCTTACTAATCTTCACATTATGACTTTTTGGGTTACTTTACCTCACTTATTAATGAAGCATGTTTACTCCACCCCCACTACAAGTCCCCTTTAACAGAGGAATGACTGCTGTCATAGGTCACATGGCCAGTGCCATAGCAGGATGGCAGTACTAGAATTATTGACTGCCTGAGAGGAACAGATCATGTATTAAGAATTCTAGCTGCAAAGGAAATCCCAATATATTCCAGACCATTTAGTGTTTGCCAAGAACAAGGGCAAAGGCTCAGGCATCCTTGTTTTCCCCAGATCTTAGTACAGTGCTGGACATGAAAGGCATCTTGTAAATCCCTACTGAACAGATGAAACATTATCTGATTCCAAGTAAATATTCTTGCATTTCCAAAGAATGGGACCTGGATGTGTGAGTGCAGACAGGTTACTATTTCCTGTGACCCTACCTCTTCATCTATGAAGAGGTGCTCCAGTGCTCTGCAACTATACTGGCTTATTTTCTATTATCCATGAAGGATTTCTTGATCCCAGAGGAAGAGTAGATTTTTCTGCTTTAAAAAATTATTTTAGAGATAATCTTATTTATTCTGCCCAGGTTGGCTTTCAATATAATTCAGTGGTTATTTCTGTATCATGCATAAATTGGGGTCAATTTCTAATAGTACACAGCAATTATCTAATCCTGGAGACTTCAACAGGCAGGTAAGGCAAATGTGTTGTGGAGAGATGTCGAGGAGACACCTGCTAATGGTTAGGCCAAAGCATATACATAATTTCATTTTCTAGTCTGGGTTTTCCTAGGCTCATTCTCTCTTCTATCATCATCCTAGTAGGCACCATTACTTTGCATGATTTGCCTTTTACTCTTTTCTTTACTGATAAGTAACTCATTCTGTTCATGATCTCCCCACATGTTCATGGATGGCATTTTTAACAGTCTCTGCTAAACACCATTGCCATCTGTGGCTTCCCTTCAATCCCTGTAATGTCGTATCGGTGACTTCTCAACTGAGTCATTCTAATGCCCTCTATCAGGGGCCTCCATACTCCAGTCACCTCCAGATTCCCACTGTACATCCTCCTAGCCATGACAGTCAAGCTCATGACTGCTCCTTAGTCCAAATAACCTTGAAGGGTTTCTCAGTGCCTGAAGATTAGCCCCCTCAAACTTTTTAAGAGGATATTCAATGGCCTGTAATTACTGAGTCTCAAGCTACATTTACAACCTTACTCTCTGCCACTGCCTCCTTGTACATGTTCCAGTCATTTAAGACTTTCAGTCATCATATAGCTTCTTCTCTTTTACCTTTGCTTCTGCTGTTTTCTAAGTGTGAAAATGCACTTACTCTACAGTTGAAATCTTGCCTACCCTTCATCAACTTGGTTAAAAAGCTATTTCTGAGATCCTTTACTCAATTGTTCCTACTCAGAGTCTCCCAACTTGGGATGCCTATTAAGACTCTGTATGTGTCTTATTAAATATTTTTCCCTATATTATCATGACAGTGGTGGTGGTGGTGGTGGTGTTGGTGTGTGTAGATGGAGGAGATGGGACATTATTCATTTATGTCTCCACCCAATGGCCAGAGCAATATCTGGAACATGAGGTAAACTCAAATCCTAGTTAATGCAGTGAAAGGAACATCAAGAGAAACTTCCTTTACAGACAACAATAGGGGGCCAGCGCCATGGCTCACTTGGTTAATCCTCCACCTGTGGCACTGGCATCCCATATGGGTGCTGGGTTCTAGTCCCAGTTGCTCCTCTTCCAGCCCAGCTCTCTGCTGTGGCCCTGAAGGGCAGTAGAGGATGGGCCAAGTGCTTGGGCCCCTGCACCTGCATGGGAGACCAGGAAGAAGCACCTGGCTCCTGGCCTCAGATAGGCACAGTGCCGGCCGTGGCGGCCATTGAGGGAGTGAACCAATGGAAGGAAGACCTTTCTCTCTGTTTCTCTGTCTCTCTCTCTCTCACTGTCTATAACTCCTCTTGTCAAATAAAAAAAAAAAAAGACAACAATAAATTTTTCAGTTCAATAAATTGTTCTCCATAAGCTTTGGCAGAAAATGTGTGGACTATGCTTTCTAATTTATATAACAGTTCTTACAATATGGTGCCCTCTTTATTCTCATATTATTTAATTCAACAATGACTGATTGAGTGCTATGAATTATTTAAAGCCCAAAATAAATCATATCCTTGCCTTCAAGGAACTTGTAGTCTACTCTCCAGATTTGGTTATAATTGAAAAATCAGAGTCTCAGAAAGAGAAGCTACTAACTCCATGTCACAGAGTTAGGAAAGCTAAGAATAGAATCCAGGACTGTCGAATTAAGACCCCCTTCCGAGGTACCTTTCTCTGAAGGGAGGAGAGAACTTCCACTTTGACTATGGCCTTGTCTAAACCAGATCGGAGTTGGTGAACTCAAGAGGCTTCCATAGCCTTGGCAGCTCATGACAAGAGCTTCGGGTGATTACTGACGTCATAAATAGAGTGTCAATTGTTAAATCAACAATGGGAGTCACTGTGCACCTATTCCCCATGTAGGATCTCTGTCCTTAATGTGTCGTACTATGTGAATTAACGGTAAAACTACTACTCAAACAGTACTCTATACTTTGTGTGTCTGTGTGGGTGCAGTCTGTTGAAATCTTTCCTTGGTATGTACTAAGTTGATCTTCTGTATGTAAAGATAATTGAAAGTGAATCTTGATGAAGAATGGGATGGAAGAGGGAGTGAGAAATGGGATGGTTGCGGGTGGAGGTTTGTGGCGGAAAAGCCACTATAATCCAAAAGTTGTACTTTGGAAATTTATATTTATTAAATAAAAGTTGAAAAAAATACCCCCTTTAAGTGAGAAGAAAAAGTTATTAGGTGTTTTTATGAGTATTAGTGACATACTGGAAGCTATTGCTGAAACTCTTTTCAGACATTACATGTCACTTTTTTTTTTTTTTTTTTTGACAGGCAGAGTGGATAGTGAGAGAGAGACAGAGAGAAAGGTCTTCCTTTTTGCCGTTGGTTCACCCTCCAATGGTCGCTGCGGCCGGGGCATCTCTCTGATCCGAAGCCAGGAGCCAGGTACTTCTCCTGGTCTCCCATGCGGGTGCAGGGCCCAAGGACTTGGGCCATCCTCCACTGCCTTCCCGGGCCATAGCAGAGAGCTGGCCTGGAAGAGGGGCAACCGGGATAGAATCCGGCGCCCCAACCGGGACTAGAAGCCGGTGTGCTGGTGCCGCAAGGCGGAGGATTAGCCTGTTAAGCCATGGCGCCCGCCAAAGAATAAAACTTTCTACCCCCATATAAACACAGTGTACAATCGACAAGAGGCAAGATGTCTTATTTTTAGTTACTAAGAGTCTGTCTATAATTACTGTGGTGAGGAAGTTACATGACTAGACAGTCATTTCTGCATCTTAATCTTTTAGTATTGACATTTTAGCTTCCTGAGAGTTAAATTTTGCAAAGTAAAACTTGCAAGCTCTAGGGTAGGATTTCAGGCCTTTATACCACAGTCAGGTTAAAGAAAGTCCTGTAATGAATAAGAATTTACCCATGAATAACTCTCAAAGTGCAAACAGCTTTGAGCAAATTTTCTGAATAATACTTAACATTCTGAATTAATAGTGGGAAGAAAATTTAACAAAAGCTCACTGTTCTTGTCTGTTGAAACTATAGTTATTATTTACGTAAGTACAAATTATACATCTCCTATTTATATTACTTTAGCCCTATCATAACTAATTGGATGGATAAAATCAGCTGTGCTAATAATATCTAAATTAGTTCATACATAAAATGCTTTACAGAGTCAATTATTCCATTTTTCTCACACAATAATCATTATGCAGAACTCAGATCTGCCACTCACTAGCTCTATGAACTTGGGTAACTTTAGTTCTTTTCTAAACTTCAGTTTTCTCATCTGTAAAATAGGCAATTAATTATATTTACTTCACGGGGTTATCATAATGAGTGAATGAACAATGCCTACAAAACAACCTAAAGAAAATAATGCAATCTATAGATGTTCAGAATGACTGGCATGCTGAATGGAACCCAGTAGTTTTGCAACGCAGTAAGCACCCATCAAGTGTGATCATCTGGTGTTCCCCACAGGTGGTTACACCATTTGGCAAGAAACTCAGAAACAATCCAGATCTGCAGCATATTGCAGGGGCAGGGATGAGGAACTGAGATCAGTCCTCCTGTCATGATCTACCTTCCAGCCCACAAGAGTCAGCAGGTGGCAAGTTCTTGTTTCCCAACCACAAAGTCAGCAAGCATGTGGTCAGAAGAACCTGCTGCAGGGAGGTTCAGGGCAAAGGTTTGGCAACTCTCCCTTCCTCTGTGTGCAAAAGGGGATTTGGAACTCAAGTAATAGAGATTGTTATGAAGCTGTTATGCTAGTTTTATAAAGGGGGAAGATTTGAGGAGGGTGTGAATCTAGGTAAAGGAAGGTAAGGTACAGACTAAGTACTCTGTCTTAGTAATGCTTCCCATTTTTTCACGTGTGGTGATTGAAGCGTAACTCTTATGATAGCTGTGATAGAAGCTGGTCATTCTGTTCAATACCAAACTACACCACTATGCTTGTGTGGCTCAAATTTCAGCATGACTAGGGAAATCTCTGGGGAACCTGTTAAAATGCAGCTTGCCTTCTTTCCCAGAGATTCCGATTCCACAGGACCAGGGTTGAGCTTGGACAGTTCCATTTTAAATAAGAGCCTCATCTGAGTCTGATGCGGGTGTTGCAGAAGACACATTTTTTCCCCCTGCTAAGTATTTTCTGGATTCTTCTCTTCTATGCATAGCTACCATGTGGTCATGGGTCGGGTATTCTCTATGTCTTATCTGCATTATTGGAATGGACTCCTGTCCTCTAGAGTTACTTCCCTTTGGACAGTATTCCATGCTGCAGCAGAGTGATCTGCTAAAACTCTAACAATACTAAAATACTCCAAAGGCATTTCTCTGTGCTCAACACCAAAGACCTCATGGTCTGTGTCCCACCCTCCCCTCTGCCCTATCTCCTCATACTCAAAGCTGTGTCCTTATGCTTTTGTACTTGCATAACTTTAAGCTTCTTTGGCTTCCCTTTCTATACTGGGTTGGTTTCTGTCATGTGTACTGTCACCTCTATATGCAACATTCTTTCCATGCGTTTCCATCTGTTAGATGTTATTTGATCCTTCAAGACCCATTTTGGCCATTTTCTATTCTAGAACATTCCAATGAACTCCAAGAGAGGTTCAGGTATTCCAAGTCTGAGTTCAGATGGAACCCTGGGCTCACCTGTCATTCAGCATTTAATCAGATTCTGTTTGTTATTTGCTAACCTGTTGATTTTCACAGAGTATCTCATGATTCCTAAAGGCTGCTATCAAGTCTTACTCATGGTGTACTTCCATTGCCAAGTCAATAACTGGCACTCTCAAAAAACATCTATTAAACTGGAAAGCTAAAAGAAACTAAAAGTGAAAACATTAGAAAAGAAAAGAGCACAATGAGTAAGTGAAATGGTGATGTTTCAATTTACTCTACTCTTTCCAACATTAATTAAATGAAAGCTTTAGCTTAATAGGCAATGAAAATGACACTGACTTTCAAAGTTAATTTATAAATTTCACAACTTTTGTATTTTTTATTCCCTTCTGGGGATAAAGCTGACCAAATGCCTTCAAGTATCTGAGCATGCAATTTTTTTTTTTAAAAGATCTTGAAAATATAATTAAGTTGGAAAGGGAGAAAAATTGCAAAAACTAAAATATACCATAAAACATGTTTGTGTATGCATGTGTGGTATGTGCATGTAGTAGGCAGACTTGTCAGTTATAAATTATATTAAATTTAGTATGTTAGGTTACAGACTAATACTAGTTTCAACAGTAGTACGTTTTGGACTTAGGAGGGAGATACTGACTAAGAAATATGTAAGTAATACAAGTTTTTATTTTTTAACATTTTAATTTTATTTATGTTCATTTTATTTTAAAGGAGGAGAAAGAGAGAGGGAGAGGAAGAAGTAGGGAAGAGGGGAAAGAGAGAGGGAGAGAGACATCTCTCATCCACTGGTTCACTCTCTCAATACCCACAATAGTTGAGGCTGGGCCAGGTTGAAACCAGGAGCAAGGAACTCAACCCAGGTCTCATGCATGGGTAGCAGGCACCCAACTACTTGAGCCATCAAATGCTGCCTCCTAGGGTATGGAAGTTGAATCAGAAGTACAGCCAGGATTTGAACCAGTAATCTGATATGGAATGTGGGCATCCCAATTGGCATCTCAACCCACTGTGCCAAAAGCCCATTCCAGGAAACATGATTCATTCTTTTTTTTTTTTTTAATTTGACAGGTAGAGTTATAGACAGGGAGAGAAAGAGACAGAGAGAAAGGTCTTCCCTCTGTTGGTTCACTCACCAAATGGCCACTATGGTCGGCACTGTGCCGATCTGAAGCCAGGAGCCAGGTGCTTCCTCCTGGTCTCCCATGCAGGTGCAGGGGCCCAAGCACTTGGGCCATCCTCCACTGCCCTCCTGGGCCACAGCAGAGAGCTGGACTGGAAGAGGAGCAACCGGGATTAGAACCGGTGGCCATATGGGATGCCGGTGCCACAGGCAGAAGATTAACCAAGTGAGCCGTAACGCCGGCCCCATGATTCATTCTTCATGTCATTCTATAGACTAGCATTTTTTCATCAGTAAATTGACAAGTAAACACTGTGAGGAATATGTGAACTATATACATTTATTAATTCAAAAATGTTCATTGGGTTACTCCAGCTTTCAGAGTTTAGATAGGACCTTCTTTACATGTACTAGAGTTGGAAACTCAACTTGCACTCCTCTGGGAACCACCTTCAGAGAAACAACTAACGCTTCTTTATCAGAGAGGTCTCTGTGTGCTACTCCAGTGGTTTTCAGTGGACAGAGGAGCTCAAAGTTTGGTCAACATTATTGTCACATTCAAAGGAAAATAGAATGAGTTATCCACCTCCCTGGGTTGGGCTAGTGATGCTGCAGAATTGGCAGGAGGTATCCCTCTCTTTGTCCTTTATGTAAAAATATAAGTCTGATCAAAACTAACCAACACACAATATAAGGAAAGAATCAGAGGGGGAAAGAAGAGGCAGCAAGGTCAGTCAGGAAACTGTTAAAGGGCTTGGAATACAGAACGGATAATAAAGAAACCAAGGAAGAGCTTTTTCCTGCATTTTTGAACTTTGAGGGCACAGATTGCCTTCCTGACAGCCTGTGGAGTGAGGCAATACAGCTTTTCTTCTACTCTTCCTGTCTGGATCTCTAGGTCACCTCTGGACATTTAGGCTTTTTGCACCCTCTGGTGATCCAAAGTCTGGCTCATTAAGGAGCTTTTATCATTATTGCTTTTTTCTTCCTTTCCTTTTTTTAGGGCAGTAATGGATTCTTCGCTTGAAACTCAGAATGTCACTTTGAAGCTGTTATAAAATCAATTCCCATAACTCACCATGGTGAAGCAAATAAAATTCCCAACTTGCTAATAAAACATTGTCAAAAATTTTTTTGACAAATGACAAAACAAGACTCCACTTTCTCTCTCTCTCTCTGTGTGTGTGTCCCAGAGAAATGATTCTCAATTTCTTCATCTGTGAATGATATAAAATTCAATGGCCACATGGAAAGTTGCAGGAATCTTGAAGTAGTACTAAGATATCTCAATGCCAGCTCCAGTTTGATTCAGTGGGACTGCTCTTTCTCTATCATTGCAGTTTCATCTCTTCTTCATCTGCCCCCCTCTCAGTCAATATCGCTCAAAGGGAGCTCAAGGCTTTGGAAAAGGAAACAGTGTTATTAGGAGACAGTGAGCATATTTTCAAGGATGACAGTCATATTTGATCCCTTTAGCAATAGTTTCCCATTTTCCTGTCTAATTCTACTATTTGAGTTCAGAGTTCCAGAATTCATACACCCAAGATGCCATGATAATTTTCTCTGCCAGTCTCCTTCTCCTCCAACAGACCATTCCCACTGAGGATACAAAAGATGAAAAGGTTTAGATCCTTGTTTAGGAGGGCCTCACCATGCAGTGGTACCTGAGCAACGATATAGGCACATTCAGAATGAGCTCAGAGGAAATCATGCTGGCATCTCATACCAAGAGTGCCGGTTTAAGTCCTGGCTGAACCACTTCTAATCTGGCTTCTTGCTAATGTGCCTGGTAAAGCAGCAGAAGATGGCCAAAGTGCTTGGGCCCCTGTCACCCATATGGGAGACCTGGATAGAGTTTGATGCCCCCAGCTCTGGCCTGATCCAGCCTTGGTTGTTGCAGCAATTTGGGGAATGAACCAGTGGGTAGAAGATTCTCTCTCTCTCTCTCTCACTCTTGCGCTCGTTCTTGCTCTCGCTCTCTCATTCTGCCTGTCAAATAAATAAACCTTTTGAAATATATGTGTAAACTGTCAGAGTTTTTACAATTTATACTGCTATACTTGAACAATGGCATTTATCAACTCTGTTATGCTGTAGCCTAATGATAAATAGGACTATCTATTGATGTCTGCCTCACTTTAGAAAGATTTAAATGTAAAGGAGGCACTTATATATTGCACAATGCTGGCATACAGTAAGAATATGGATAGCTCTCCTATACTCTCTCCTACATATATCTCCTTTATTTAAATTACAGGAGTTTTTAAATAGAGAAAAAAGTTTAGCATAACTCACTAGTTTTTTAACGCAAAGCAGTTTGATTGTGAAGGTTATGCAATTTTCTTAACCACTCAATACACTAGGAAATTAATACAAAACAGAACTATGAAAGAAGTTAAGGGGTGATTTTTCACTAGAGGGTGGTTTGAATGGAAACTAATCAGGAACTTGATATTTCTAGGAGGAGCTTGGCTACATTAAATCCTGGGAACCTGAGGGAGGTCTCAAGGAGGCTCATCCAAATAGATGGCCATTTAGAGCTTAGGGGTCTGGGTAGGCTGGCACTAACCAAGCTACCAACACAATGGTTTACTCAGTTTTGCAAAAGTAGACACAGATTTTGTAAAAGCACATGAAGTGGACAGAAATCCTGTGCATCTCATTTATAGCAAATGGGAACTTTCAAGTGGAGACTCTCAGGCATCCTCCTGAACATCCTCAAAACTCAGTAAGTTCCAAACTTTATTCGAGCTTTTTATGAGCTCTGACCTTCCTCTTTAGCCTCATTTACTACAACTCCCACCATAAACTTTATGCATTGGTGTCTCTGACTTGCTGGATCCTATTCCACCATGCCTGCAATTTCCACTATCATAGTCATAAGTTTACTTATGAGTATGACAACCTCCTACGCAAACATTAAGATCCCATTCAAATATCACCTCCTCTTTGCAGTTCGTTCTCTTACCCATGGCATTATTAGTAATGCTGTCCTTCCTGTGGGATTCAACAGAATAAGGTATATGTGAAGTAATAGAAAGGGCAGACATTCAGCAGTGGCCATGATCTGAATTTAAACCTGACTCTTGCACCAACTAACTGTGTGATTCAAGGCAAGTTACTTAATTTTTCTGAGGCTTAGTCTCTTGATTTTTAAGATGAAGACTGGGGACAGGCATTTGGTACAGTGGTAAAGATGCTGCTTGGGATGCTTGCATCCTATCAGAGTACCTGGGTTCAGGTCTTAGCTGGCTCTGCTTCTGCATCAAGCTTCCTGCTAATGCATATCCTGGGAGGCAGGAGGTGATGGCTTAAGAAGCTGAGTTCTGTCACCCATTTGGAAGACCCAGAATGAATTCCTGGCTCTCTGATTTGGCCTGGTTCAGTCCTGGATATTGTGAGTATTTAAGAAGTAAAACCAGCGGATTGAGAATCTCTCTCTCCCTCCTTCCCACCTCTCTCCCTTTCAAATAAATAAAATTTAAAATAAAATGAAGACTGCTAATTCTCTGAACTTATGGGGATTATGGAAATCACCAATGATGTAGTTTCATGGTTTGCCTGCCTATATTTTTCCTTTATGAGCTCCTTGAGATAACAGAATTTACCTTTTTTATTTTTTGTGGTGTCCCACAAGGCAACTAGCACTGTGTGTGGTGTTTTGCAGCACTAAATGTTATTTTAATCAATGGGTAATTCTTGAAAAGTAACTCAAGCACCAATAGGCCAATTAAAGTCCAAATTCTTTCATGAAGTGCTCTCTGGTCATTCCCATGCCTATTAATTTGAATTCTCATAGCTCTTGTACATACTGCTAATAAGACTCTTGTCACAGCCTGCTTCACAGATAGTAATTGATTCTAAAGTTCCTCTAGGGCAGTACCCATGACTTTTACTCTGAATTCCTCACAGCACATAGAGTACTCTGTACATGCTAGTAATAATAAGGTTATTTAAAATATTTTATACTCTCTCTTATTCCAAACATTTTCCTCCTCAGTTTTGCTGAATCTTCTTCCAAAGTCTCAGAGACTGAGGCCTCTGCAACAATGGCTTATTTCTATAATGTTTGTCTTAGGCTTTAAGTGAGTGGCATTTCCTGATCTATCTTTCCTACCTCTCTCCCTTCTTCAGTGTACTTTCTCCCTTCTTAATTATCCTTTGCTTTCCACTTGTGGACAACAGTTTTGTCACTGATTAATTGTTCTCATGGGGATTTGGAAAACCTTTGTGTATCAGTTAATGCATAACATTTCATGGAGAACTAATGATGTAAGCTACTGTAGAAATCACTGCATACAGGGACTGCAAAAAAGAGAGTTCCCAATGTTGTACTAGCTAATCAACCATGGCACACCTTTCCCCTACTTAGATAATATATGGCCTCAGAATTCTTCTCAATACTATATTCCAAATGAAAACTGTCTATCTATCTATCTGAAATGAAACTTATTTTTGATATTACTGATATAGTTCAAAGCTGTTATTTTGCTAGTAGGATGCAGAAAGCATTGGTGACTTAGTAACAAACTTAAAAAAACCCAGAATATCAGTTCTGCTGACTTTCAAGCCAAGGCTTCCCTTCCCACATGGCTACTCCCATCCTTGAATAGCTATCAATTCTTAGACTTTCCACTGCATCATTGAAAAAAATCTAATGTGTTTACTACTGATGATTAAAAAGCATTTTACACATATTTAGGCCTTACCAAGAATAAATCTGGCCTCTTACCAATGCTATAAGCTTTTAGGGCTTATGTTATATTTTGTATTCTTCACAAGTCCTAGCCTTGTGTCTGGCACTTGGTAGGTATTCAACAAAAATCCTCTGATATATACCCAACTATATGCGTCAACAAATAGATTTGCCTTCTCATCAGGAATCATTAAGAAAACCTACCCACATATATATACGCAGCAGTTATTTAAGAGGACCCTGTGCAATGATGTCACATCCCTCAGCTCTTGGTTCTCCAACACGACAACACGACAACAAATACTGGTGTTATCCCTTCAAAAGCAGATTTTAAAAGCTGTACAAGTCATAGCTAGTTTCACCCACTTTGGAAAGACTGAATTATTTTCTCTTAAGGTAAGTAGCAAGACAAAGATGGCTGATCTTGCCATTTGTGTCCAACATTGTCCTGGAAGTTCTAACCAGGGCAATCACGCAAGCAAAAGAAGCAAAAATAATTCATATCAGAAAGAAAGTAAAACACTCTCTTTTGCATTTGACATGATCTTGCATGCAGGAAATCCTGAGGGATCTGCTAAAAACTGTAAGAATTAATTACTAGATGCTGCAAGTTTGCAGGATATAACATTGATATACAAAAATAATTATATTTCTTTACACTTAAAAATGAATTAAAAATGAAACTAAAGAGACAATTCACATGTAAAGAATGAAACTGGAACCTTATTATAATACACAGAAATGAACTAAAAATGGATTGAATATCTAAATATAAGAGCTAACACAATAATATTCTTATTACCATGATGTACAACTTTATGATCTTGGTTTAGGCAATGGTTTCTTAGATAAGACATGAAAAATGTAAGTAATAAGAAAAAATAAATAAATTGGGTGTCATTAAAATTAAAAACTTTAGTGTGTTAAAGAACACTATAAAGACAGTGAAAAGAAAGTCCATATGGTTGGAGAAAACAATCAAAAAGCATACATCTCTTAGGAATTAATAACCAGCATATATAAAGAACTTCTGCAACTAAACTACAGAAAAGCCCAAATTCAAAAATGGACAAATGATATGACTGACATTTTTCCAAAGAAGATATAAAAATGGCTAATCACAACATGAAAAGATGCTAAACACCAGGCATTAGGGAAAAACATTTCAAAAGCATAATGAGATACCACTTCATATCAGCAAAGATAGCTCTAATCAGAAAGACATAATAACATGTGCTGATGAGGATATGGAGAAATTGGAACCCTCCTACACTATTGATAGAAATGTGATACGGTCAGCTGTAAATAAGAATGAAATCTGTCTTTGGAACAAAATGGATGCAACTGGAAATCCTTATACTTTGTGAAACAAGCCAGTCCCCCAAAGACAAATATATGTTTTTTCTGATTTGTGGCAATTAATATACAGTGCACAAAAAATGTACCATATATGAGTGAAAATGACATTTTGAAATTTGATTATTGTTAGCAGCCTTTGTCTATATTCTTGAGGAACAGAGGTTTTTGCTACTTACTACTTGTTGAATTCTTTATTTGGTAGAGGGTTAAGCTTGTGATTATAAAATAAACTGCAAGGATGTCATTATAAAAATTAAAATAAAAATAAGAAAGGAAGGAGGAGGCAGGGTGGGAGTGTGAGTAGGAGGGAAGGTAAGGTGGGAAGTATCACTATGCTCCTAAATCTGTGTATATGAAATATGAAATTCGTTCACCTTATATAAATAAAATATTAAACAAAAAAGAAATGTGGAAAACAGGCTGGTAGTTCCTGAAAATGTTTACATAGAATTATCAGAAGACCCAGAAATTTCATGGTGGTTATATATGCAATGGAAATGAAAACATACTTACACAAAAATTTGTACACAAAGTTTATAGTAATATTATCCATAATAGCTGAAAAGTAGAAATAATCTAAATGTCCATCAACTGATGAATGAATAAATTAAATCTGATGTATCCATACAATGAAATATTCCTTGACAATAAAAAGAAATGAAGTACTTACACATGCTATAACATATATGTGACTTGAAAATGTTATATAAAGTGAAAGAAGCAGTCAGAAAAGACCCCATAGAACACAAGCCATTTATATGAAATACCCAGAACAGGCAAATCTACAGAGATAAGAAGGAGGTTAGTGGTCGTTTACAGCACTGTAGGGGTTGGAGGTTGTGGGAAACAGGAAGTGAGTGCTTACAGAAGCTGTTGATATAAAACTGGATCTCCTCCTCTATACCTAACTAAACATTTAAACATAAAATTTAGTTCTCTGATAGGGGTTAGACTTGAGTGATAGAAGGCTTGGAAAAATCTTATGAAGAAGAAAACTTTTGATTTTTTTTTTTAGGGAGAGATGAAATGCTCTAAATTGATGGTGGTGATGGCTGTTCAACTCTCACATCCCAATACCCACTGCTTTGCATACTCGAACTGGGTGAGTTGTGTTGTATGTGAATTACATCTCATTAAAGCCATTATTTTAAAAATTTATAGATGTGCATTTTTGAGTAAACAGTTTGATTTTGGTGATTAAATTTTTTTGTGTTAATTATCTCTTTTTCTATGTCTGTCACAACAATCCATGTATTCACTCAGATGATTAATGTGTATATGTCTAGAGCACTGATTAGTTTTATAACATACAACATATTAGTTATATTTCTGATGAGCAGATGCCTTTTATGAAATCCATCCTTTTAGAACATTAATTAAAAAAATAAAGAGGTGAAAGCATTTAAACTCTTTTTTCCCTTCATTTCATCACGTTCATTAACACATTATGTCTGTTGACTACTGCCAATTTTACCCTCAGGATTTAATATATAACCTACTTCATCAGAAGTCACGTCATTACTTTCACCAATACATTTATAACACTGCTCTACTGCCTGGTAGTTCCACAATTTGTTTGCTACTGAATGCCTAGATGTTAATTTTAGTTAAATCCATGGCAATTGACAGAACTTAATGTTTCCATCATTTTGTACCTACCCCTTTTGAATCAATCACTCCAGGTTTTGCATTAAACTTCACTGTCTTCAATCGGGCACGCTCCTTTCTTTCCACCCTAAAGGAAATTGAAAATGAAGAGTTTATTACATGACAAGGCATTAATGGTTAAGTTCCTTATTAAATGAAGAAAACTTCTTCCTATTCTTACAATTAAAATAAAATGTGATCTGAAATATTCTTCTTTTGTTCAGTATGAAAAGTCTTGGTATAAAGTCTCTAAGCTTCAAGCATGTGCTTTGAAATGTTTGTGTTACATGCACTGAGTCATAGTATTTGGAAGGAACAAAGAGGTAGAGAAAAGCAATTTTGTTATTTAAATGTTTATATAGTAAATCAAAATCCATTTTTAGAAATCATAGTCCCTAGAGATGAACACCTGAACGGAGACTAAATAGGGTTTTCTTTCCCTCTCCTCTTTCCTTCTTTTTCCATTTTCCTCCCCTTCCCCTTTAGAATGCCAGTGTATAAGGGTACTTCAAAAAGTTAATGGAAAATGCATATTATGAGAACATTATATATGAATTTCAATTTTTTTGCACCAAAAAAACCTTTTCTTTGAATTACATTATTTTAAAAAATTCTCATTTATTATCTTCTATTTATTTGAAAGACAGAGAGAGATCCTTCATCTTCCAGTTCACCCCGCAATGCATATAATAGATGGGGCTAGGTCAGGCTGAAGCCAGGAGCCAGGAACTCAATTCATTTTACCACATGGATGGTAGGGGCTCAACCACCTGAGCCATCACCTACTGCCTCCTAACATACACACTAGCAGAAAACTGGAGTCAGAAGTAGAGCCAGGACCAGAATCCAGGAAACTGGATATGAACTTCAAGTGTTCCAAACAGCATCCCAAGTGCTGTGCCAAATGCCTATCCTTAATTCCACTTCTTCCATGAACATGTTATATTTATAATCTTGACTTTTCCATTTCTCAAATGTCCTCCTGTCATCTCTACAGATTCATTATTTCACCTTCCATTTCATTCATTCATTGAATACCATCGAGTGCCTACCATGTATCAAACAAGGTGCTGGAGAGCAAAGAAACGAATTTTAAATATGATTCGAATGAGTTCATAGTAATGTGCTCTTGGGAAGAACAGAGATGTAAAGAAAGACTGAGAATGCTGTGCAACAAGACTGCTGATATCAATGTGGGAGCACCCATCTCATTAGCAGGATGAAAAGGAGGTGTAGAATGCATGGGGTGGGCTTCTTGGAGGAGGTGTTGATTTATCTGAGATTTGAAGGATGAGAAAGAGCTTGTCAGGAGGAAAACTTGAGGGGAATTCACCAAAAGGAGGAACAATATGTGCCATGACCCCAAAACACAAGAAAGCTAAAAGATTACAGGAAGATTCTGGTACAGCGTACATGCAAGATGGGGAAGGGAGGGTAGTGAGGTGATGGGATGCCTTCCAGAAGTTATCCATCTACAACAAGAATTTGAGTTTTCACCCTGGAGAATTCTCTTGGATTTTTAAAAGATAGAAAGCGGCAAAGTAACAGATTAACATTTTAAGAAATGATTCTGATGGAGGTGGAAGACAGACTGGAGGAGGGAAGGAAGAGGAGGCTGGGGGCCTATTTAGAATCTGTTGCCATAATTCAAGAAAGAACTGGTGAGAAATGATAATGAGGTGAAGGAGAGGGAAGGTCTTGAGAAATAACAGGAAAATAAAATTAGTGGGACTTGTATTTCTTTGAAGCCTGGGGTTGAAAAAGAGGAAACAAAGAATCTAAGTATTTCCCAGATTTTTCTGAGCCTCTCCAGTTACACGTGATCATTCCTTCCTCTAAGCCATAGTGTTACTTATTGGTATCCCTATGCCAATATTAGCTTTTGATTTTCTTGTGTTTATTTTTGTCTTGCATATACAAGGTTGTATGTTTTTTGAGGGCAAGCCCACATATCACTCAATAGTGCGTTATAGCAAGTTCTCAACAAGTAATTGTTGAACAAAATTAATATTCAATGCATTGCTTTTTTAAAAAACAATTATTTACTTGAAAGAGCTATAGGGAAGGTGAGGAGAGGGAGAGAAAAGAGAGAAAGGAGAGAGAGAGAGGGAGAGAGAGAGAGAGAGAGAGAGAGAGAGAGAGAGAATGAATATCTTTCATCTGCTGGTTCACTCCCCTCATGCCTTGCTTCAACAACCAGAGCTGAGCCAGGCTAAAGCCAGGAGCCAGGAGCTTCTTCCTGGTCTCCCACATGAGTAGCAGGGGCCCAAGTACTTGAGCCATTCTCTGCTGCTTTCCCCAGGCCATTACCAGGGAACTGGATAGTCAGTAGAGTGGCTGGGACATGAACTGGCGTCCATATGAGATGGTGGCATTGTAGGCAGTGGATTTACCCACTAAGCCATGATGTGGGCTCCCAGTGCATTTTTTTTTTTTTTTAATTTATTTGACAGGTAGAGTTGCAGACAGAGAGAGAGACAGAGAGAAAGGTCTTCCTTCTTTTGGTTCACTCCCCAAATGGCCACTACGGTCGGCACTGTGTCGATCTGAAGCCAGGAGCCAGGTGCTTCCTCCTCCCAAGCACTTGGGCCATCCTCCACTGCCTTCCCAGGCCACAGCAGAGAGCTGGACTGGAAGAGGAGCAACCGGGACTAGAACCTGGCGCCCACAAGGGATACTGGTGCCGCAGGCGGGGGATTAACCAAGTGAGACACGGTGCCGGCTGCCCAGTGCATTTTTTAACATGACTTTTTTAGGTTTAAATATGTCTAGCTCCAGTTTTAAAAATGGGAAAAAAAAAAAAAGGGAGGAAAGAGTAGGTGTTTGGCCTTGGATTAAGATGCCCATGACCCACATTGTAATACCTGGGTTTGATACCTGGCTCTGCTCCTGTCTGCAGCTTCCTGCTAATGTAGACCCTGGGAAGCAGCAGTGATGGCTTAAGTAACTGGGTTCCTACTAACCACATGCGAGATCTGGATTAGGTTTTCAGCCCCCAGCTTTGGGACCAGTTGGGGTTCCACTGCAGATAACTGGGGAAGGAACTAGCAGATGAGAGTTCTCTTTCTGCCTCTCAAATACATTTTAAAAATTACAAGAGATTCTTTAAAAAAGCAAAGGAGAGATGGAAAGAATCTGAATCTATAGAAATGTAATGGTTTATGAGATCTAAGCTATTCATAGATCAATAATTAGCAGATACTCCTTTCTGAGAGCTCTTTGGTGTTTCCAATGGAAACACAGTAAAGATCAGGGTTTCTATAGTTACAGAATGGAATTTCAGAATATATTTATTTCAGTGTGAGGGTAGAATATTTGAGTAGAAGCAGCTGAGCAAAACTGTTCAAATCTAACCTCAGATATTAAAGCAATATGTTCCACTGAGAGCTTGTACTTATAGCTGACAACACCAGTTGGAGGACAGCAAGAAAGACTTCAGATAACATAAGCTGCCAGGTGGAAAGATGTTCACTGAGAAAAGGCCTACTCCAACTTCATCAGCTTTTCTCCATTTTAATCCAAGTACAGATGATAATTCATATTCCTCTCTTTGGATTCTTCTAAAGTTGTTGTTTGGCCCTAGATTTATTCTGGCTTCTTTGAATTAGCTGTGCACTGAACTAGTGCTTCATTCGAAAGTGCAAAAATGACTGTAGCATGCAGAGAATACATTTGATTGACGATACAAATATATTGTGCATAAACCCACAGAACTCTCACATGTATAATATTCAGCTGAGCTCAATATTCAACCCTAAGGACTGTTTGGACAGAGCATCTTAATTTTCTCTCCTTGGTTTTTCTTTTTAAAAATTTTATTATTTATTTGAAAATCTGAGTTACAGAGAGAGGAGAGACAGAAGGAAAGATCTTCCATCCACTGGCTCACACCCCAAATGGCTGCAACCTGCCAGGACTGGGCCAGGCTGAAGCTAGGATCCAGGAGCTTCAACCGGGTTTCCAGTGTGGGTGGCAGGGGCCCAAACACTTGGGTCATCTTCTGATGCTTTTTCCCAGGCCTTTAGCAGGGAGCTGGATGGGAAGTGGAGTAGTTGGGACATGAACTGGTACCTATATGGGATGCAAGGGTTGTAAGGGGCAATTTTACCCACTGTGCCACAACACCAGCCCTTCTCCTTGGTTTCTAAGTTTATTCCTTTGACCTTTCTTAAGAAATGTCCCCAAAGTGGTTCAACAGTCTTAAAAGGTTTACAAAGAATACTGTCAGATATATAGAAAATCACACACATATGCACCCACCTAATATTTGCTATGGCTTATTATCAATATTCAAATGGCATTAGTAAAAATAAGACATTTTTTAGCCTTACAGAGTTGACATATTTTTGGTTCATTCATGAGGGAACTGGAATGTCTTGCTTTTTGGGGTGGAAAGTTTCAGTAATAATGATAATGATGAAACTATAAATAGCAGTTGAAGATTTGACACAAAATTATTAATGAAGTTTTTTTTTTCACGTTTATTTACATCATCTCATTTGGTCTCCACCATAACCCAGTGATGGTATCATCAATCAAATTTTATTCTAGGGAAGTGAGACTGGAAGATTGTAGACTAAAGAGCAGTAGAAACAGAGCATGAACCTACACCCGCTAAGGGCTCACTTCAGAGTCTGTCCACAGCCATTCAGTTTGGGGAAACAGCACTCACGGGAGGACCTTTCATGCTTGTCTTTTCCAATGGGAATTATCAAGAAATAAGATATCTTAGATGATTCATTCACAGTTTTAAGAATAACTGTACCCTTAGATGTCTTGGCTGAGTTTTTCATAAACGATGGCCCCCATCTCCTGCATCCCTATTACCCAAATTTCCTAAAATTATACAAAGCACAAACAGATCCAAGCATATAATTACTGAGGTAGCACTGTTATACCACAACAGGCTGGCCTCAACATTCAAAATAAATTTTCTTTTAATGCTGACATCAGTTTAGCTAAATGTCTGTTCATAACATTCTATCACACATGCTAAATTGGTTTCTCTCCTCAACATACTGGACTCCACAACCATGCTTTCTCATCACAGAGGCCTGCAATAATTGCCTCTCCTTGGTAGCTGTGGCTTGTCTTTTGTTCCTGTTTCAATCACTTCCTCTCCTAGTTAGGATACATGAGGATAGTTTAATTGATGAAATGAAAGTTAAGTTTCAGAAGTAGGACACTAAACAATGTATTGTTCTTTTCTCTGGCATCAAAAACTAAAAATACAACAACAACTAACAAAGGAAAACAGCCATCATTTGAGTGTACTCTGCATTAGAAGCTGGTGAAGACTTACTTTATCCATAATCTGTACAACAGTTCAGAGCTTAATGTGGAAATGGGCACACAGTAGGTGCTTAATGAATCCATGCAGAATGAATGAATAAAGGAATGAACTTTGAAGGAGTCTTAGTTCTTGGCCCAGATGTGAAAAATAAGGTTTACAGAGCTTAAGTGATTTTCCAAACAACCTATGTTTTCTGTAAAAAGTTATTCACCATTTCACAACCTTTTTTCTTGGTAAGAATCTAGGTAAAAGTTTAACATTACTTTCTCCAATTGCTTTACTGAACAAGACTCCTTTGACAGAAATAGATACTAAGATCCAAAGGCCTTTACCTAAAAGAATGGTGGACCACCTGTGTAGATTGACTGAATTGCAATGACAATGATTGCTATACTTTCATTCTGACACTTAGAGTTAAGCAATTAATTAGGTTATTTAAGCAGAAATAATCCTCCTCATCCCAGTTTCATCACTGACCAAAATACTGAAAATATAAGCTGGATGGCAACATTTGAGCAAACAATTCTGACATCCAGAATCCTCAGATACCACCAAATGGTCATTCTTTAACGAGCCCAACTGTTTCCTCCTCCCTCTCACCCATATCCCATCTGGTACTTTCAGGTTCTGGCCAAACACATAATAGGGTACGGTTTGGAGCACTGGATAGTGAGGACATCATTGAGTGCTGGGAGTTCCTTTGCCTGTCCCTCACAGGCTCTGTAGGAGGGACAACTGAAAGGTCATCCCTATTAGTGGAACACAGGCTTTCTATAAAGGTTAGGTGAATAAACTCTTATATAATGTTAGCAATGAGCTATCATCTGAGAACACAAGTGATTAGCCACAGTGGACCAATGACTAGAAACTTGGATTAAAAGGCTTAAGGACAAATACCAATTTGGCTACTCAGAAACTATGTAATCTCAGAAAACTGAGATTCCATGATAAGAACCCAGCTTTTGAAATCATACAAACTTGGATTTGAATTTTGCCTCTGGGGACTGGCACTGTGGCAGTGCTTCAAGTCCCAGCTGCTCCACTTCCAATCCAGCTCCCTGTTAATGCACCTGGGAAAGCAATGGAGGATGGCCCAAGTGCTTGGTCCCCTGCACCCATGTGGGAAACCCAGGAAAAAGCTCCTGGCTCCTGGCTTCAGGCTGGCCTAGTCCTAGCCTAGTCCTGGCCTAGTCCTGTGACCATTTTGGGGAGGAACCAGTAGATGGGAGATCTCCCTCTTTCTTTCTCTCTGTAACTCTCTGCCTTTCAAAAATAAAATTACAAACTCTTTTTAAAAAAAAAAGAATTCTGCCTCTGCCACTAACTATATATAGGTCTGTGACTTAGGACAGTCTTCGAATCTCTTAGCATCTCAGTTTTCATGTTGGTAAAATCACCATAGTAACATAGACTTCAAAACAGATGAATGTTAAATGAGATAATATAACAAAATTGTTCAGCAGTGTCTGATACATTGTAAGAACACAATCCACATTCAGCTGCTTGCTAAGATGATCATGAGAATGCTGTCCATGATGTCACTTGCCATCAATAGTCCCAATGGCCTTGTCTGTAAAAGGGAGGTAATAGAGGTCCTTGTTTCAAGTGCTCACTGCTGTGGTCAGGCCTACCCTGCCAGCTGGGCAAAGGCATGAACTTCTCTTTTCCCTTTCTTTTCAAGGGGACCTCCGAATGTGGGGCACCAAACCTAAGAGCTGTGGTCTCTGTAGCCCTCTTGCTGCCAGTGTGATTTTGGCAGGAAATTTAGATTCTCTGGCTATTTCTCTGATTGGTAAATGCTCCTACTGCAGTGCTCCCGATTTAGTGGAAAGCTCTCTGTCCTAATGGAAAACAAGTAATTTGTTGTGTATCCGTGGGTTAGTTCCTTGACGTCTCTGACCCTCAGTTTCCTTACGATGTTTTTGTGAAGATGAAATCAAACTCGTGTTTTTGAAAGCAATTAGCATGATACCTAATGCTATCATCAGATGGAAGCCAGCCCTCTGTCTGCTCCCCTTGGTAATGACAGAGTAGCTGTGGGATACTTACAGGCTGCTCTCACCAATGACAGGCTCCAGGGAGCGACCCTACAACAGTGCCTGACACAGATGCTGAGCAAGTAAAGTCTGCTGAACTGAATTTGTCAGCTTTGACTTTTGTACCTTTGGGAGACAGGACTGCATGTGAGTTGAAAGCAATTCTGTACCCTGGAGTCAAATCTCAGTTCTGAAACTCGCTGTATGTGTCATTTCAGGTAAATTAACTGACTTCTCTGTGCCTCAACCTCCTTATTTGTAAAATGGAGAAAGCAGAAACATCTCACTCATAGGTAATGAGGTTTAAATACATTAATACTTATTTTTTTAAAAATATTTATTTATATATTTGAGAGGCAGAATTACAGACAGAGAGAGGGAGAAACAGAAAGAGAGGTCTTCCATTCTCTGGTTCACTCCTCAAATGGCTACAATGCCCAGAGCTGGGCTGATACAAAGCCAGGAGCCAGGAGTTTCTGGGTCTCCCACATGGGTGCAGAGGCCCAAGCACTCAGGCCATCTTCCACTATTTTCTCAGGCCATTAACAGAGAGCTGGATTGGAAAAGCAGCAGCCAGGGCATGAACTTGCACCCATATGGGACATCAGCGCCACATGCAGAGGCTTATCCTACTATGCACAGTGCCGGCCCCACAAACTAATACTTATAAAGGACCTAGAGTCTAGCATTCCATTGGAGCGTTCTGTTAAATAAGATTTATTCGCCATCTTCAAAAATAGAAAAGGAAGATGATAATATTCATACTGTTCATCTCGTGGTTTCACTGAAATGATTAAATGGAATAAATGAGAAACATTTTTATGAAGGGTGAGATAATACACTGATGATATCCGGTATAAGATTGTTTAACAAACCAGTTCTACTAGCTGCTGTACTCAGGAGAGAGGCTAGAAAGGAATTATGAATTAAAAATAAAACTAACCTAATAAATTTATTTAGATTTTAAATTGCATTAAAATAAATATATGAAGATTGTGGGGTAGGATATAAGTGATTTCCACTTTTTCTTTATATTTTTCTAAAATTTCCCACTTTTCTACAATGAAAGGTATTAATTTTAAGCATATAAAAAAACAAAAGTTACTTTTATGAAATAATTAAAACCCTAAGGAAAAAATCAACAGAAATTCACTTATAGCTATAAATGTTATATATTTATAAAATTTATATGTGTATATATTCATTTAGAAGGTGGGGCTACTACACCCTTCATGAACTAGAATGTGGACCAATATCAATATTCCAGTCACTGGACAAACTTCTTCTCTAGGCCAACTGTAGTATGGTTACTAAGATGGTTTTCATCCAAAATAGGAGAGAAAGCATCAATTCAAGAATGTTTACCAGTAGAAGGAAAATTATTTCAGCAGGAATGGCACTGAAAATGTTCATTAGAGGTAAAATGATGAGCATCTGAACAAATGAATGACTGTTGGCAAAATTGGTTAGAATCAAAACCTCGGTTGGGAAAATCATGCAGTTCAGAAACCCTGCCACCCACAGTCAGAATTCCTTTTATATTTTTCCAGATAGTTCCTGGTATCTCCAGGCAGCTCCAACTAGTAAAAGGAGTTCTTTTAAATGAACTGAAATCTCAGAGTGGGCATTGGAGTAGCAGTTAAAAGGCCATTTGGGATGCCCACATACCATATCAGAATGCCTGGGGTAGGGTCCCAGCTCCATTTCTTATTCCAGCTTCCTGCTAATGTATACCTTGGGAGGTAGCAGGTGATGGTTTGGACAGGTGGGAACCTGCTCTTGATGTCAGAGACCCAGATTTGGTTTCTGCCTGACCCAGATCTGGCTATAGCAGGCATTTGGAGGGCACACCAGTGGATGGGAAATCTTTGTATGTCTCTTTCTGTTCCTGTATTTCTGCCTTTCAAATAAGTAAAACAAACTTTAGAAACACCTAAAATGAACTTAGATTTATTTCTGCATAGCTTTCTTTCCTCCACACCATTCCTATCCTTGGGGTCATATTCAACAAGATGGCTTGGGGCTGGCACTGTCGCACAGTAGATTAATCCTCCACCTGCAGCACTGGTATCCTTTATGGGTGCCAGTTCTAGTCCTGGCTGCTCCTCTCCCATCCAGTCTCTGCTATGGCCTGGGAAAGCAGTAGAAGATGACCCAAGTACTTGAGCCCTTGTACCCATGTAGGAGACCAGGAGGAGGCACCTGGCTCCTGGCTTTGGATTGGTGCAGCTCTGGCCGTTGCAGCCATTTGGGAAGTGAACCAACGGAGGGAAAGCCTTTCTCTCTGTCTCTTCCTCTCACTGTCTATAACTCTACCTGCCAAATAAATAAATAAAATCTCTTTAAAAAAGGGCTTTTTTTTTTTAAAGATGGCTTTTTCTTTTAAAGAGCAGCTCCTTAAACAGTTCCAGTTAATTAAATCAAAGCAAACAAAGGGGGGCTGGCATTGTGGTGTAGCTGGCAAAGCCACCACCAGCAACGCTGGCACCCCATGTGGGTGCAGGTTCATGTCCCAGCTGCTCTACTTCAGATCCAGCTAACTGCTAATGGTCTGGAAAAAGCCCCAGAAGATGGCCCAATGTTTGGGTCCCTGCCACCCATGTGGGAGACCTGGATGAAGCTCCTGGCTCCTGACTTCAGCCTGGCTCAGTGATGGCCATTGTGGCCATCTGGGAAGTAAACCAGAAGATGGAAATCTCTTTCCCTCTCTACCTCTCCCTCTTACTCCATAATTATGACTTTATAAATAAATCTTTATTTAAAAAAAGAAAGTCAAGAAAGATTAGTCAAGACCAAATTGACAACATCATTAACTGTAAAGGAAAAAAAACCCTAGCAAATGAAATATGAATGTCTTTGCATTTTTTTTTTAATCTGAAGGAAACAGAAATGGAGAAATGTATAATATAAACAGTCTAGGGCTGAGAATCCGTGCTTTGAATATATAACCTTCCAGAAAACACTACAAGGCATGGTAGAGCCAGAAAGCCCTTGCAAAGCAAGAATTGGCAATTACCTATGAGTTTGCTGGTGGGAGACCCATGCACACAGGCATGGGGTTTGGGAAGACTCTCTGACTCCTCCTGTAAAGGAAAGAAAGTGGCCACAGAACAATTGGCCTGCTGCCCTCCCTATCTCATTCCTCCGAAGGCAGTGTGACCACAGGCAGAGAAAGATGGGACCGGTTTTTTTCTGGGGACAGACAGTCTCCCAGAGTTCCTCTGGGGTATAAGTTTCATCTGCCCATAATATTTGTACTAGTTCAATCATTGTGCCACTTGGTGTGTATCTGTGATTGAATTTGTGGCTTTACTGGGGATTTATTTTGGGGTCTAATAGGAGGAGGAGAGTTCTTGGAGTAACTTGCACCTTGAAAAGAGTTGGTAGCTGTTTTGAATAATCATCATCCCTCATTGGTTTTACATCATGTCTGCTTTCTAGGATACAGTTGATTTTTGTCTCTTGAGCAACATGGTGCTGTCCAAGGACATTCATAGGAAGGAGAGTTCTTCTGTGGTGGTGGCGATTAGAAGCTGCAGGGTCTGGCACGGGAGGGCAGTGGAGGATGTCCCAAGTGCTTGGGCCCCTGCACTGCATGGGAGACCAGGAGGAAGCACCTGGCTCCTGGCTTCGGATCGGCGCAGCGCGCCAGCCGTAGCAGCCATCTTGGGGGTGAACCTGTGGAAGGAAGCCCTTTTTCTCTGTCTCTTTCTCTCATTGTCTAACTCTGCCTGTCCAAAAAAAAAAAAAAAAAGTTGAACCTCTAGAATAAACCCATTGAATTTGTAAGTCAGAATAAAGGCTGATAAGTATAATCTTTCATAAAAGTTTTAGGGATATGGTATAAACAGATCTTCTCTCTTCCTTCATGCCTATTCATGGTCACCAACTTTGGTAAAACCTTCAAATGAGGAGAATGAGAATGCTTAATTTGTGTTGTCTGTCACCACTGAGAGTTTTCCTGCAGATTGTCTATCCTGCTCACATGGTTATTTTTGAAGAGTCTCTCCCATCTTCTCCTTTCCTCATCAACTCTCTGGGTGGCTGAGAAGCAAATGTTCTGATACACAAAAGGCATTCTTACCTTCTCTTGCTGGGGATGACGCCCATCTCCTCGCTGTCTCCCTCCAGCGTGACTCTCCTGGCTTGCCACCACTCATCATCAGAGGCGTTGATAACATGGAGAATATCTCCATATTTAAAACTCAATCCTTGGCTTGGCAGCCCACTGTCCTTGCTCTTGTCATAGTCAAACATGGCTCTAGAGGAAACGAAACAAGACACTGTTAGGGATCTCTGACAGCACAGATTTAGGATTCACAGTCTTGGATTTTCACTCTGGCCCTGCCAATCCATTATTCATTTGCTACTCACTCTCAGGGTGACTCCTGGGTCACAGTCTACATTCCCACTGCTTTGGCCGAAAATAGAGGATAGTTCTTTTTTTCTCTTTGATGGTGACAGGGGCAGTCTATAAATCCCTAAAACTCGGGTCTGCTTTTTTTCTTGGAGACCATAAGATATCACAAGGAGATAATGGGAGATGAGGAGGGCAGTTTACCAACTGAGATTTCTTTTTTTCCTCCTGCTACAAATTTTAAAATTACTAAAAAGAAGAAAATAATAAAGAGAAACATGGTTATCTTTTTAACAAAGTATTGTTTGTTATAAACAAAAAACTCAGCCTATAGAACTTTTTCCTTTATAATGTGGAAAAAATGGTACAGGTTGAGGATCCTTAAAATTTGAAAATCTGAAATCTGAAATGCTCTGAAATCTAAAACTGAGTGCCAACATAATGCCACATGTGGAAAAATTCACACCTGACCTCAGGTGATGGGTAGTAGTCAGATATAGGTTCACTATAAATATTGTATCAAATTACCTTTAGTCTATATAAATAAAATGCATATGAAACATAAATGAATTTTGTGTTTAGACTTGGATCCCGTTCTTAAGATATCTCATTATGTATATATGAAAATATTCCAAAATTCAAAACAATCTGAAACACATCTGGTTCCCATCATTCGAGAAAAAGGATACTCAAACTGTAACAATTTAAAGGTTACTCATAAGGAATCAGAATCCCTCCAGTCAGTGGCATATAGGATGGCTAAAGGAGTTATTATAATAATATGAATAAGTGCCTAAATGTAATTAATTAAAATATATATCTATTTTATATGTATGTGTATAGATATATCAAAATCATATGGACAACACTATAAATCTTTTTGCTTCCATAGAATATCAAACCTACCTCATCATTGCCCTTATCACTCTGAATTGTAATTCTTGCTTTCTGCTTCCCCCATTAAAGGGCATTTTCTGATCCTTTTTGAAGACCAGTACACTGTAATATGTACTATGTGCCAGGGTTGGAAGCAGAATCAAAATGATGAACAGGATTTTATTATTTTGCTGTTGTCTTAAGAAGTGACAATCTGTTCCAAATCCTATATTGTCTGCCTCCTGCTGTATCCCTCACTCTTAAAAACCACTGCCCCACACACAGAGGATATGATTTTCCTGGAAAGGTAGATCTTTCCCCCTCCCTTATTATTCCCCTTTGATTTCATTCTAAGAATTTCCTTGGAGTATATCCACTGGATATGCAAAGTGAGCTAGATATGGGGAGCAGAGTTTTCTAAAATTGCTGAGGACCAAGTGTGATTCTTTCCTTTCTTCTTCTCCCCTCACCCCCATCAAAGAAATGACACATCTGCTGTCATGGCAACCAAAAAGAGCTGAAGACATGACCTATAGCTCTCAAATACCACAGGAGAAGTTGAATTACTTGCAAAACAGTCCCCTTTTCTGTTAACTTTGTACCTAAGTGATGAAATGCAGGCAGAATTTCTTGGCCTGAACTCCCAGAATAAATCATTTCCACTTGATCATCTGCATCTTCCCTATCAAAGGTGCAGACAAAGTTCTAGCCAGAAAAAGCCCTAGCCAAGAAAAGAGATCTCACTCCAGAGGCTGTCACTCCTCTGGTTCTATAATATGACAATTTTATAAATTAACATTCTTGAGCCATAGGTTCTTTGATGCAAAATTATTCTAACAACTACATGTACTTGGAATTGCTATGAGCATTAATGAAACAACCCATACACAGCACCTAGCCCATGGCAGGTTCAGTGTAGCAGAGCTGGCATAATGGTTAAAAGTACAGCCACACCACTAAGGCCATGTCCTATTCCTATGATGCCTTACTAGTTGTTACTTGGCTAGTTAGCTAGTTACTTGGGCAAGCTACTTCACCTGTCTTATGCTTCAGTTTCCTCATATATAATAGACTAATTTTGATGATGATGATGGAGTTGTATATGTGAAGTGTTACAACAGTAATCTACATAAAGAATGTATAGCAGTGTCTGGCACATAGTGAGGAACAGTATTACAAACTCAAGTTGTTATTTCTATCTCTCCTTTTCCTTTTGAGTGGTTACAAATAAAAATCTTTCCTATAGATTCTACTCCAAACAAAAAAGGGTTGAATGGCAGGCCTGAGACTTCTATCTGTCAGGAGTCTTGATTGCAAGGGTAGCCTTTGGCTGACAGCTGGGAACTTAGCTTTTGGAAGGGTTCCCACCAGCTTCTGATAAGAATAACTCACATACCTAAACCGTACAAAAGTATCACTTATGCTGAACTTCCGCTTTCCTTCTTGGAGGTGTGGTTATACACCAGGCAGAGGAGTGCGGCCAGACCCCAGTGAAAATCCTGGATACTGAGTCTCTAGTGAGTTTCCCTGCTAGATGGCATTTCAGGCCAGTTATCACAATTTGCTACTGGATGAATTAGGAGTGTTCTGTGTGACTCCACTGAGAGATGACTTTGGGAAGCTTACACCTAATTTCCTTAAAACTGTCCCATGTTCTTTTTCTCTTTGCTGATTTTGCTTTTTATCCTTTTGCTGTCATAAATGATAGCCCTGAGCATAAATCTACCAAGTCCTGAGACCTCTAACTGTGAATCCTCAATGCTGTAGGTTTTCTTGAGGAACACCTACATAAACTCTATACACTGCAAAGCATTCCCATACTCATTACTGGGAGGAGGTTAAAGTGGACATAGTAATATAACAGTTTTTACTGACAAGGGAGGCCCACTGACTAACCTACCAGGATACACAGATTAACAACACCACCACAGGGATCGAGGATGGGTCCTCAGACCCAATTCTAGTTCAGCACTCTTTGTTTTGGCCCCTGGTTCCTGGGAGGTGGTGGTAGTGGTAACCGGGGGAGTAGAGATGTGATGACCACAATGTCTACCTCTACTTGGCTCTTAGTAAGCAGCCTGACTCTTGTAGTTGTCTTTATTGATACTATAACAATCTTGAAGGGAAAAATTAGTACCCCATTTTACAGACAAGGGAGGGAAGCCTCATGTCACACGTATTCACATGATGGAGACTGAATAAAAATGAAGTCATCTGACTCCAAAATCTATATTCTTAGCCATGTTATGACATGGCTCAGTTTTCCAGCCTACTACCATCCGGCTATGCTCATGACCTTGCAGTACTGGGGACTTTAAATCTCTGTTTCATGTCTGACCACCTCTTCTTTACATTCTTGAAGCTCCCTTAGCATGCAGTTCCTGTACCAAGATTTCTTATCCTAAAAGCACTGCTTGGATTTAGACTCCTTTTAGATGTAAAGTGTGGGGAGTGGACATGCAGAAACCATCAGGAAACCTGGTATGTCGGTAGCCAAGCAAGCAGGCTCCAGGGTCACACTGCTTGAGTTTGCACCTTTGTTAACTGCTTGATATAGAGTAAGTAACTTAATACTCTGAGACTCAAGTTTTCTTAACCATAAAACTGGCATAATTACACCGGCTATCTCAGAGAGCTATGGTGAGTATTGCAAGAAACTATATGGGAGGAGGTGTTTTATATATATATATATATATATATATATATATATATATATATATATATATAAAACATCAGCTTGTCAGTAGTAAGTACTCAGTGAACATTAACTACTATAATTGTTAATTTGAAAACTGTCCTGGGCTGTGATTCAGGGGACCTGTGCCATTTAGCACAAGTGTTCTGGACTGCGTATAAGACACCAAAACACCCATCTTCAGGACTCAGTGCCCTGACAGATCCACATTCTCAATACAGGTCAGTGGAAATGTTTCAGATGACTTCGTCTCTCAAGCCTCAGTGTCCCTTTTGGAAGAGTGAGGGGAGGAGTGGGGTCTGTTTCTAGAGGTCCCCATTAAGTCATTCTTTCATTCTACTGTGCTCCATTCTATTTCACAGGGTCCTTGAAGGGGAGTTTCCCACTCCTGCCTTTAGCAATAGGAGTCTTCATTGAGAGGCTCAGCAACATACTATTTGCATGAACTCTATTTATCTTAGACAATCTGTCCTCCAGGAATATACTGATTCAGACTTATCAGGTCCCTAAAACCAAACATCTGACACATTACAGCAGCTTCTGACTCCTTTGGATATTAATGGATCTTCACGCCTGGGAAAAATGCTACAATGCCCCATCACCTAATTTAGAAAGCGATAAGCTGTTTTTAATTTGCTTTATGTGCTAATTCATCACAGCAACTTTTATAAAATGCCATTAAGACTCACACTTTCCACCCAGGGTGCTTTTAACAAGTCCATTAGACAAGTGGAATTTGACATGAATAATACAATGATTCTGTCGTTGCTCTTACCCCTTCTGAATTTTAACAGGCAGGGGCCTCTTGCCAATTGGGGAAGTCTAGTAAGGGACGAGTGAAGCAGCTGCTCATCCTCATGGCTGTGTGATACCTGGGTCCCTAGTGAAACAGTGCTTATTATGTGTATTACAATGAGCTAGGCATTTATGGGATAGGCAAGACAGCCCATGGGTTAGATGTCAGGCTTACAAGACAGAAGAGGCTTGGGTTAAAGCCTCACTTATTCCAATTTTAGCCCTGCATTTTAAGCGTTATTTAACCTCGCAGATGACCACTGAGCCATGAAGCACAGATAATTATGGCATTAACTAAAAATGTTGTTGTGGAAATACAAAAATGGATAATGCATGTAAAGTGCCCGACACAGAATGAATTCCACTTATTATTATTGACAAAAATCCTGTCATGTAAGCATTTTTTTTGGTCTCATAAAGAAAATGAGACTAAAAGAAAAAAGGGTTAAAATGAAAAAGCGAGTAAGTGGCAGAATCAGCATTCAAATATAGAGAGCCTCAGAAGGAGTACAGCCTGCTGACAGCTCATTTTTATTCTGGTGAGATCTGGATAAGACCTACAGATTTTTAAGTTAATTAATGTGTATATTTTAAGCTGTTTAGATTTGTGGCAATTTTTAGTGGTAGCAATATAAAATTAATACTAATTTGTAATGCAGTACCAGACATAGGGTATTGAATTGCACATACTTAAAAACGTGCAGTGGACGTATCCCTAATGATAGAGCTAGAAACATGCCAGGGGATTCCAATTCAATCCCATCAAGGTGGCATGTACCAATGCCATCTTACTAGTCAAAGTGATCAGTATAAGTTCATAATTGATCATAATGATAGGGTTAAGTGTCAAAGGGATCATATAAACAAGACTAGTGTCTGCTAATAATAACTGATAGAATTAAAAAGGAGAGAATGATCCTGTATAGGAAGTGGGATACACAGCAGACTCATACAATGGCAGATGTCCTAAACAGCACTCTGGCCTCAGAATCAGCCCTTAAGGCATTTGGATCTGGCTAAAAAGCCTATGAGAGTTTCTCAGGAATGGAAAGCCAAGACACTGTGGCAAAAAAAAAAAAAAAAAAAAAAAAAAAACCAAACACCTAAATGAAAGATCTCTGTGAGATCCCAGTGGAAAGAATGGGCCATCAAAGAAGGAGAGAAGGAGACACCTTTCTCTGAAGGGAGGAGAGAACTTCCACTTTGAGTATGGCCTTGTCTAAACAAGATCGGAGTTGGTGAACTCAAGAGACTTCCATAGCCTTGGCAGCTCATGACAAGAGCCTCGGATGATTATTGATGTCATCAATAAGAGTGTCAATTGTTAAATCAACAACGGGAGTCACTGTGCACCTATTCCCCATGTAGGATCTCTGTCCTTAACGCATTGTACTATGTGAATTAATGGTAAAACTACTACTCAAACAGTACTTTATACTTTGTGTATCTGTGTGGGTGCAAACTGTTGAAATCTTTACTTAGTATACACCAAGTTGATCTTCTGAATATAAAGATAATTGACAATGAATCATGATGAAGAATGGGATGGGAGAGGGAGTGGGAGATGGGATGGTTGCGGGTTGAAGGGAGGGAGGTTATGGGGGGAAAAGCCACTATAATCCAAAAGTTGTACTGTGAAAATTTATATTTGTTAAATAAAAGTTGAAAAAAAATAGTGCAGTGGCTTTGGAATTGGGTAGTGGCCTGAGGCTGGATGCTGGGGGACATGATAAAATAGCACAGTTTGCTTTGGACAAAGATTAGCAGAAATACAGACTTTATGGATGCTGCCAGTAAAGCTTCAAAGACTTCCTAAAGAAATCAGGACTTGGAGAATGCAGAGGGGGAAGGATCAGAGGGAATGAGGGATGTGATCCTGGAAACTGTGGGAAAGGGATTCTTGCTATGGAGTGGCAGAAAGCTTAGTGGAATTATATGGAAAATTACGTGGAAAAAAGAATCATCAGGGCTGTACTGTGGAAAGAAAAGTGATGGCTCCGCAGAAACATCTATGTCTTACATCTTTAGAATTTAGAACCTCGTGTGGCAAAAGGGACTTGGAGAGTGATTAAAATCAAGTGTTTTGGGATAGAGAAAGTAGCCTGGATTATCTGGGTGAAACTATTCTAATCTCATGAGTTCTTTAGAAGCAGGAGAAAAAAAAAAAAGGCAGAAAGTAGAGATGCAGTAGGAGAGAGACTTGACTGTAGCAGCTGGATTCAAAACTAGAAGAAAGAAATTTATAACAGCAATGGAAAACGAATATAAAGGACAAGAAAGAGCATGATTTAATAGGGGTCAGGTGGAAGGCAAAGACCCCCAATTTGATGAACTTCTCAAATATTCTTTGGAATCAAAACAACTACTAAAAAAAAAAAAAAAAAAAAAAAAAAAAAAAAAAAAAAAAAAAAAAACAGCTCACTGAGTGCCTGTTACTGGCCAGGCCATGTGCAAATTACCTCTGCTTTATATAATTTCATTGCATTGAATTCCTACACATAGTTTGCTTTACAGGCATGATAACTATTTCCATTTTGCAGACAAAGAACTTAAGGCTTTCATTTCTTATCCTGTAATGCTTTGTCTAGTTCTCCTGAAGCCCTATGAGATAAATATGGTTTCCTCTATTTTCAAACAAAGAAACTGAGGCACAGAAGAAGCAGCCTTTTCTTTCTCTAAAGGTGGGATGCATCCTGCTTTTGCATCCCTATTGGAAAGGCTATGACTTCCAGTCTTGAATGGGAATGAATTTGGCCTCCTCAACAGCATCAGAAGCTGTGGAAGCTCAGGAGCGCCCAGATCCAGCCTCAGCACAGAATGTTTGCAGATGAATTTATAAATGAACAACTGAATCAGCAAATTACTCCCTTCTGTGCTGTGAACTTGTTTGGGCTAGAGAGACCTTTGTTTCCATGACAACTTTGAAATCCAAGAAACTGAGTACTTCCACTCAATTTCCTTAATCTCTTGAAATTGAGGATTCTGATTAGACAAGACTTGATTCTCACCTTTTGGTGCAGTAAGAGAAAGAACAAAAACAACAGAAGACAAAGTTTGCTCTTTCCTCCATCCCACTGTATTGGACTTGGACTGGTATGTTCCATTTTCATATTGTTAAAATAAGTGGCTGTGGATAGTGCAAAAAGCATAGATCCTGGACACACATTTGGTTCACCTCTTTCTGGCAGTCATTAAGAAAATCGGTGGAATAATCTGAACTTTTGTGTTGCTCTCAATGGAGTTAAAGATTTCTACATTGCACATATTTGCAGAGATTCAATGAGAAGTTATAGGAAAAGTATTTACCACAATAACTGGCAGCTAATAGTTCCTTCACTTCATCTCTTGCCTATATCTAGCGTTGAGCAAATATAGGAAGGAGAATGGAATATGTTATCTTTTAAATGTGATATAAAAATACATACAAGGTAAACCTCTTCAAAATATTGTCCCACCAGAGGGGTGTGGGAAAGGATGTGATTTTTTTGCCTTTGCATATTCTAGTTTGTATAAGTGTGGGGGATGGAGAAGGCTCCTAGTCATTCTGTTCCCAGGCCCTACCACACAGCAGATACTCAATAAAAGTTGTAGGTTTTTTTTTTTTAACTTGTTACTTATTCTTGTTATAGAGAATTCTCTATATTTCAACAGTTTTGATGCAATTGCTTATTGATGATTATTGAGTAAATACTAGACCTTACTTTGTAATAGTTCTAGGTTACTTATTATCTTTAATTCAAAATACACCTCCTTAAAACAGGCATTATTCCAATTTATGTGTCATGGATTGTGGTGTCACATGGCTTAAGCCATTTAATTATTAATAACTTTGGAAGCCAATTTTTACTCTAAAGAAAATCCTTCTCAGGCCGACACTGTGGTACAGCCAGTTAGGCTGCTGCCTGTGACTCTGGCCATCCCATTTGAATGCTGATTTGAGTGCTTCTGTTCCAGCTTCCTGCTTATGCACCTGGGAAAGCAGCAGATGACGGCCCAAGTACTTGGGCCTCTGTCACCCAGGTTGGAGACCTGGATGGAGTTCTAGGCTCCTGGCTTTTGTCTGGCCCAGCTCCAGCCATTGCAGTCATTTGGGGAGTGAACCAGGAGACTGAAGATTTCTCTCTCTCTCTCTCTCTCTGTCTCTAACTCTGCTTTTCAAATAAAATAATTCTTAAAAACAAACAAACAAAAAGGATATTCTTCTCATCATACTAGACTGTTCCTTTCTATGTTATGAGGCAGGTGGGGAGATGCCAATTTCTACTGCACCCAAGAAATCAGACACTCCCTGCTACAATGAAAGATAGAGCTAACTGTACATCAACCAGAGGCCTTATGGCCTGGGTCTCCCTGAAACTGTGGCATTTTGATTATATTCAGGGGAGCGGTACCACTTCCAGAGGTAATATCTAACTCTCTCCTTCTCTCCCCTCTCCCATTTGAGGGATGAGACGTGAGTGTATTTCTCATGTCAGAAGGATCATTTCAGAAAATTCACCACCGGTCTCCAGCAAGGGGACCTCACTGCAGCTGTATCCTGGCAGCTGTGAGATTAGACTACACTCCAGTGCCCACGGGCAAATCTCCCACCTGAGGCAAAGCTGAGTCTGCCCAGAGGAGAGCTCACTGGACCACCGCAAATGGTACTTAAGGTTTCAGGTTTGGGTGAAACTGTAAAGATTAATTTTCTTAGAATAATTGTATTTTACAAAAAATCCCATCAGCTGGCTATGCAGAAAATGAAACATGGCTGGGGTGAACAGCTCAGGTGCTGTGACGATTTTAAGAGCTCTTATGTTCTGGCTCTGTGTATTAGGCAATTGAGATACTGTAAACAGACTGAGATATTCCAGAGAGGCTGACACAATCCTGATTGCATATCCCAGTCTCTTATTTCTTTTTAAAAGAAGGTTTATCCATTTATTTAAAAGGTAGAGTGAGAGATGGAGAAACACACACATACACAGAGAGAGAGAGAGAGAGAGAATCTTCCATTGCTGATTTACTCCCCAATTGGCCGCAACAGTCAAGTATAGGTCAGGCCAAAACCAGGAGCCTGGAACTGCTTCCTGATCTCTCACATGGGTTGCAGAAACCCAAGTACTGCTGCCTTTCCAGACATAACAACAGGGAGCTGCGTCATTGGGACTTGAATCGGCCCTCTGATATGGGATGCTGGCATGCCAAGTGGGATTGTATACTGCTGTGTCATAATGCCAATCCCACAACCTTTAATTTCTGATTGGTACTAAAAATATAGATCAAGATTTGGTATCTACCTTTCAGGGTTTTACCACAAGTAATTAATAAGTTTGCAATGATGAAAAAGCAGATGTATTCTGATATGGAAATTCATTATTGCTGGTATACAATTACCATTTGAGCATTTAGATTTAAATATAAACAACTTAGATAAGATTATGAGATTGGGACATCAGATAGTCCTGGATTCGAATACTGGCAGTGTCATTTTAAGCAGCTGTGTGATTTTCAGCAAAGTATGTTACATCTCTATATCTGGGTTTTTGACTGCAAAATGAAGGGTAAGAATCACTGCCCAGGCATTGCAGTGTAATGGGTATAGCTGCGCATGCAGTGCCGGTTTCCCATGTTGGTGCTGGTTCTTGTCTGGACCACTCCACTTCTGATCCATATCCCTGCTAATGGCCTGGAAAAAGCAGAAGATGGCACAAATGTTTGGTCCCCTGCACCCACATGGGAGACCCAGATGAGGCTCCTAGAACCTGGCTTTGGCCTTGCCCAGTACATGGCCTTTGTGGCCAGCAATGGCAGGAGCTGTGCCGATCCAAAGCCAGGAGCCAGGAACTTCTGGGTCTCCCATGTGGGTGCAGAGACCCAAGGTCTTGGGCCATCTTCTACTGCTTTCCCAGGCCATAGCAGAGAGCTGGATCAGAAGAGGAACAACTGGGACTAGAACTGGCACCCATATGGGATGCTGGCACTTCAGGCCAGGGCTTTAACCCGCTGTGCCACAGTGCTGGCCCCAACCACTGCTTTCCACAGACGTTTTCTTTTTCTTTTCTTTTTTTTTAAATTTTTGACAGGCAGAGTGGACAGTGAGAGAGAGACAGAGAGAAAGGTCTTCCTTTTGCCGTTGGTTCACCCTCCAATGGCCGCCGCGGTAGCGCGCTGCGGCCGGTGCACCGCGCTGATCTGATGGCAGGAGCCAGGTTCTTCTCCTGGTCTCCCATGGGGTGCAGGGCCCAAGCACTTGGGCCATCCTCCACTGCACTCCCTGGCCACAGCAGAGAGCTGGCCTGGAAGAGGGGCAACCGGGACAGGATCGGTGCCCCGAATGGGACTAGAACCCGGTGTGCTGGCGCTGCAAGGTGGAGGATTAGCCTAGTGAGCCGCGGCGCCAGCCTCCACAGACGTTTTCTTTCAAGTGTTTACTGACTGACAAATGGTATGAGCCAGCATGGTGCCTGGCTTAGAGGAAGTGCTGGATAAAATTATTTTTCTCACAGGCATATGAAAAACCAAAAATGGTTGATACTACTGCCTCATATCCTTGGTACATCATAGTGGTGGTTCATCAGAACAAATAATGAAATTTACATGTTTCAAAGCCAGATGGTTGGGCAATCACTTTGGTTCCCTCAATATTGAGCTTATGTTTCTATCTATGATTTTTCAGAAAACTGAATGAGAGCTACATGCTGGATTGTGGCAGGAGAAGATTGGGAATCATGGAAAATTCACCTCAAAATTTTACAAGGGTCCATGGTGTTTTTTACCATCACCTATAGAACGAGGGCAGATAGAGAGGACAGGTGATTCCTTGCTCATCCACTGAGTTCAGAATATAACCATACTTCCACAAATAGGCATAAGAAGACAAACATAATATTATTTATGGGGTATCTACTATGTGCCAGGTACTGTATTATTTAGTGGGAACTCAGCATTGAACAAGGAGCTTGCTTCGGATACTCCTGTGGAACTTAAGGTTTGGTTCAGAATTTGTAAATCAGCATGTTCGTTGGCCATTTATTTACTCATTCAGCAAATGTTTATTGAGCATTTACTATGTAATCAATGATAACTCTAGGAACTTGCACTCTATCAATAAATGGAAACAGGCAAAATTCCTGCCATGGGGTGAGTGTTTAGCATAGCAGTTAAGACACTGATTAAGATGCCTATGTCCTATATTGGCGCACTTGAGTTCCACACCTGGTTCAGGCACCTGGCTCCAGCTTCCTGCTAATGTGAACCCTGTGAGGTGGCAGTGAGGGCGTAGGTAATTGGATTACTCCCACCTGTGTTGTGGGCGGTGGTGGTGGTGGATTAAGTTTCCCACTCCCTACTTTAGCCCAGCCTATGCTGGCATTGTGGCCATTTGGAGAGTAAGCCAGCAGATGGGAGCTCTCTCTTTCTGCCTCTCAAATAAATAAGTTTAAACAAATTTTACACATTTGCATTCATGGAGCTTACATTCTAGTGGGAGGAGAGGAATAAAAAACAATTAACCTAATATGAAAGCATATGGAGTGATAGATTGGGAGCTTGTAATTGCTCTGAAAAAAGTTAAAAATAGAGCAGGGTTAAGGGAGATTGGGATTAAGAGATGGAGTAGGGCTGTGGTGATAGTAAGGGTGGTAATTTTAAGTGGGGGTGGTCTAAGATAGACTTACTGAGAAAGAGACATATGAAGCAAGGCTTAAAGGAAATGGAGTCTGTCACGCAGACATCTAAGGAAACAGTGCTCTAAGAATATGGAAGCACCTACAAGGCTCTTCGCACACTTCACAGTTAAATAGGCACAATTTGTGTTAGAAATTAGTACGGATGCTATAAAATTACAGAACAGAAAACCTCATTAGATGCTCCCAAAGAAGTTGATGAATGCAGGGACAATCTGACCAGATCTACTACCTGAGAAGCACTAGCACACCTGCTCCGTTCACCCTACTGAGTAGCTTTGTCCTTCAGAAATTCTCTGAATAGGAGACCCTCTGTAATAATAGTGACCTCACATTTCTGAAGGCTCAGCTTCCTTCTCTCAGCTTCTCTTTCCTCTTGTCTCTTTTCTCTCAGACACACACTTCTACAAGTTGCACACTGTAGATGCAGTTTTTTTGATGAAGAACTTTTTAAAGTATTGTTAAGAAAGAAGCAGCATTGGCTAACATTGAAAAAAATATAAACCACCCTACAAACTTCAATCCACTTTGAAACTCATGACTTCTCTGGAAAACTTTCCTCAGTCTATCCGGAGAGGGATACTCCTTCTAGTCACCTTGTCATATCATTACTCTGTACATGGCCTTGGTCTTCTTATCAGGTAACAGTTCAGCAGGTTTGCCTGTAGGTGTGTCTTTCCTTCACTACTCATGAGGAGCAGAAGCCTCAATAAGCTCTGCATCTCTCACACAGATGCTGAGGTGCTCACACAACGAAGCTGAACTGAACTGAACTGAATTCAGCGCTCAAGCTGTGTGATCACAGCTCAAGCTGTGAGAATTTCTTCATCTCAGTGGCTCTCTTGTGATTTCCTCATCTGTAAAATAGGATTAAAATGGTATTTCATCAATTTTTAGATGTACCATTTTTATTTTCAAATGTGATATCAGGGTGTATCTTAACTGTTGATGCCATCTTGTAATTTAATTGACAATTTTTTTTCTTGGTGATACAGTAGGTGTATCTTACAAACTATGAAAACCAACAGTCATTGAAACATGGTAAGAACCATTTCATTGGGATGTCGATGCCATCTTGTAATTTAATGGACAATTTTTTTTCTTGGTGATACAGTAGGTGTATCTTACAAACTATGAAAACCAACAGTCATTGAAACACGGTAAGAACCATTTCACAGGTGGCTGTGAAAATTAGTGAATTGTGGATGAAAAGCTCTCAAGTCAGTACCTGGCACAGAACAGAAGTGGAATACATGTGCACGTGTGCAGGTGCATGCATGCCTTAGCTGCTGCTGTTTTGGTGTTGTTATATATCGTGGGTCACTAACGGTCACCTCATCATTCTCTTCTTTCTATCCCTTTTTTTTTCTTTTACAAATTCTTATAGTACTCTTTCCTCAATGGCTTATCAAAAAATGCTGATATGCCAACAACTCTTGCTGCAGCCTGAGTTTTGCTCAGTATGAGTTCTGTTCAGTGGCTCTATTTAATTGAGTGAAATGTCTATAGGAAATGATCCTAGCTTTGGCTAATAGCTCAGAAATTTGGAGGGGAAAAAAGGACTAAGGTTATTCAGAATAGGAGAGTCTATGTTTTTAGTACTTTTGGTTTATGTGAATATCATTAGTATTGCTTTCCAATAAAACAACCTTGTAACTTTAGTTCTAAAGTTCCAAGCTGAGATATTTTCCATATACCAAGCATAAGTCATCCTCTTATTCATGTATTAATTTACTGAATATTCACTATATGCTGGGCAAAAAGATAGTGGAAGATGTCAGCTGGTCTTGGGAACACTTGCCCATTTTGCCATTTAACTTGTTCTGTGGCTATAGGCAAAGTCCTTAAATTCTGTTTTGTATTCTGTAAATTAAAGACCAATACTGCTTGATAGACATCATTGGGATTGATTTAGGTAGCACACATAGAACTGAAACAACAGGGATTTTGATTCCCAGATACAAGGAAAACAAAAATAATATGTACTGGCATGGAAAACTATGTCACAATTCAACTTTTATGGAATGCAGGAATGATTTGATCCCACTGTGTGCATTTTAACATTGACGTATACATCTGACTCTTATCTGGCCTTTACTAAGTGACAAATCTAGAGCTAATGGTTCTAATGGCTGTAAATGCCAAGGGAGTTTGGAGCAAAGAAAGCCCCAGGTGGGCTGGACTAGCCAAGCAGGGGGCCTTTTTGCTCTTCTCTTTCTATATGGTAAAGTGATCAGACAGAACTGCAGGACTGCTCTGAAAAATAGCCCATACAGTGCAACATTTAGACGCCCGAAATCATGGAATCACGCTTTCAGTCTTATTCAACATATGCTCATTATGTGCAATGTGTTATGTTAGATACCGAGGACACAATGGTGAATAAGAAAAATAGTGGCACTTTCGGCAGTTCGAGGAAAGGCAGATGCAGAAGACATAATTACCAATATGACATGTTGTACAAAGCAAATGAGCAAATAACTCATGAGAATACCCAATGGAGAGAAATGAAACCGACTCTCGGTTGGGCTAGGGGCATTGGTTTTGGAAGGCTTCAATGTAAGAACTGCAGGATGAGCAGTATGGTTAGAGGGAGCAGCACACTCAGAGGCTCTGAGGTGAGAAATGGGAGGCAGTGAACTTAAAGGAAGATCAGTGTCCTGGACAGTCCAGGGTAGGACGAGTGGGAAGGAGAGGCCAGGTTTCACAGGGTCCTCTAACTCTTTGAAAGAATACTTTCTCTTCCTCTGGACAATGGGAACCCATTGCAGTATTTTAGCAGGCTGTATGATGATAAGATTTTCACTGAAACAGATCTTTCAGCTCTGGAGTAGAGAATGGATTGGAGAGCAACTGAATGTACAAGATGGTATGCTGAAATCCTAGGAAGTGAACAAAGATGATAACCAAATAATGATGGTTTGGCCAGCGTGGTGATAGTAGGATAGATAGATAGGTTCAGACATATCTGTCTATCTGATCATAATCTACATGCAATGTTCTCTAATTTTTATTACCCAAGTAAACTATTCCTTTTTCTTTCAAAAGAAACCTTCTATCAATATAACAATAAAACCTCTGACTGAAGTCAGGGAAAGCAGAACATTCCTCCCACCCCCCTAAACTTCACAGCAGCCATAAAGCTCCTAAGAGGAGCTCTGGGTCTCCTTAAATCGGAGCATGAAAAATTTCCATCCAGGACATTAGGTCCCAAACCCTTTAAAAATGAAGAAAAATGTTTTTACATTGATGCCATGACATCTCTAAAATCACTTACAGGTTCACTGATGTCCATTTTTTCTCCTTGGAGCATTTTTGGAATTTAACAAGGCCTCCCTGAAATAACTAGAGAAACACTAGTATGTCCCAAACTCTAATCACAGGAAACCTGCAGGATGGAATTGTGATTATTCCTTGTAAGGAGTAACCACAGCCACTTGACAGAATTCAATTCAACAAGCTATTTATTGCATGTATTTTGAAGAGAAGACTCCCCTGTGTTCACAGCAGTTATTTATGTTGACAAGCAGATGATAGTTCCTTGGAAAAAGAGACATATTCTTGTTAGAAGCTCATCACATTCATAGAGAACAAGAGAAGCTCCCAGGTGGAAATCAAGGGCAAATCCAGTGAAGCATGTGTGTGGATTTGGATTGAGAACAACTGGACAGGCAGAGGAACATTTCTAAAGAGAGGAGGAAAGAATGAGGGAGTTCTATTGGATACTGTTTTTGTTTTTTTCACATCAGCAAAAGTTGGGCTTTGATAATGAAACAAATGAGAAGTCCAACTGGAAATTGGTCCATCAGCTCTGATAGGAGCAGGAAAGCATGAGGTGAACCTGGTGACACTAGTTTTTCCTGGCAAATTTAGCATCCAATGGAAGGCAAACAGATGATGCTAGGGAAGATGTCTGGATGAAGAAGCAGAAGTGAGCAATCAGGTTGTTCAACTGATCCCAGGCGAGTAGTCCAAGATCCACAACTCCAATTATTAGTCTATAATGAAAGGCCATTACTACCTTTTTCTATCTCACAGCCCCGACTTCCATGATTTTAACAATTGTATGGGGACTGTCTTGGAACTGGCCAATATTCTTTACTTGTTCTCTGTCTCCCTTTCTTCCCACCTGGGTCCCGTTTCTTATTATTTGTTTCTTAAGAACTCCAAAGAGTGTGCTCAGAGGTAAAGGCAAAAGAGAAGCAAGATAATATGTCTGACCTCACACAGTTTATGAGTCTAGTAGGTGAGCCATATAATTAGAAAATTAATTATTTTTAGAGTTTGTTAAGTACAACAGTAGAGTCATGTACAATCTGCAGAGGAAACCAAGGGCTATCCACTCTGAATGATGAGTGTTAACAACCTACTGTGTCCATCCACTTCTGTTAGCCTGGCCAGAGACTACCTGCTTGGCTACATCCCAAGTTACTTCCAGTGATACCAGGGGTTAACCACTCAACAAAAGGAAAGTGCTCTGTAATCCAAGCTCTATGCAATCATTTATAAAGTTGGAACTTCGACTGTCTTTAGGAATTTTTCACTACCTCAGTTTTTGCAGAAATATTTTATACAATTTGAAAAGCAAATATTAATCTTCTAGGCTGTGCATCATACTCATACATTTGGCCACCGTGTTTCTCATCTTGAATTAAGGTTAGAAATGATAGATAAATTTAACCGGCAAACAGTCTTGGGTTATTGAGTTTCAGGCATAATAGCAACTTGTAATAGAATAATTAGGTAATCTGAAAGCTTGATTCTCATCAAATTTGCCAAAAGGAAAGCAGGCATTTTTTAAAGAGCTTTTATTATTATTATTATTTGCAAGGCAGAGTTACAGAGTGGGGGCAGGAGTGGGGGTTGGGAGAGAGAGAGAGAGACCTTCCATCTGCTGATTCACTCCCCAAATGGCTGCAATGGCCAGGGCTGGGCCAGGCTGAAGCCAGGAACCAGGAGCTTCATCCAGGCCTCCCATATTGATGCAGAGGCCCAAGAACTTGGGTCATCTCCTATTGCTTTCCTGGGTGCCGGCATTGCAAGCAGCGGTTTAACCTGCTACACCATGACATCAGCTCCAGGTACTGGATTTTGAAGAAATACCCTATAGACTGGCTAGTTGGGATAGTGGGAAGGAAGCTTCCCTGCTTTGCAGACTGGTGAGCATCCTAAGGGAATCAACTTGTTGTGATGTTAATGAAGTTAGACTGTTTGGTAAGGCAGAGGCTCATTGCCTAGGGCAGAATTAGATCAATTCTGGCAGACTAAAATATTCACAAGGGGCCTCTTGCAATTTAATTTCATCATTTAGAGAAGATGGAGTCACTGATTCCAAGAGAGAAATAATATGGAATCTATGACATCAGCAGAGACATATTTATTTTGGTGAAGTAATTTGCTTGATAATCTACAAAGATATGATGTGAGCTTTTGTAATTTCTTAGAAAAGTCACATAGTTCATTATTCCTCCAAACTGGCTCTTTATTTAGTCCAAAGTCTCCCACTGAGATTTATTATATGTTTCTTTGCTGTTCTCTGTCTCTCCCTACTCTCAATTTTGTTTTTTTCAGAATCTGATACATTTAATTTTTTTGTTGGCCTTAAATAATTTCTAGTAGCATTGTTTTGGTAAAATTGAAGATTTTTCTTTTAATTTTATTGTTACCTCTGTCAGTTTTTTTTTTTTTTTTTGACAGGCAGAGTGGACAGTGAGAGGGAGAGACAGAGAGAAAGGTCTTCCTTTTCCGTTGGTTCACCCTCCAATGGCCGCTGCGGCTGGCGCACCACGCTGATCTGAAGCCAGGAGCCAGGTGCTTCTCCTGGTCTCCCATGTGGGTGCAGAGCCCAAGCACTTGGGCCATCCTCCACCGCACTCCCGGGCCACAGCAGAGAGCTGGACTAGAAGAGGAGCAACCGGGACAGAATCCGGCACCCTGACTGGGACTAGAACCCGGTGTGCCGGCGCCGCGGCTGGAGGATTAGCCTATTGAGCCGTGGCGCTGGCCACATCTGTCAGTCTTTTAAGGCATGTGACATTAAAATACAAGTTGTGTATTTATTTTTCAGTCAAAGATGCTAAGTCTGCCTATACTGATAATACAGGATTCAACAGGAGAAAGAAACAAGGGAGGAAATTAACAGTTATTGAACACCTCCTGTTGGTCAGTCACTAGCCTGGGGACATTACAGGTATGGTGCTGAATTATAAGAACACTATGAATTTATTCTTCCTATTTTACAGGTTAAAAAATGGGGTTCATAGACATCAAGTCATCTGACTGTAGTCATGTAGCTTATAAGCAGCAGAATTAGGAACTGCATCGAAGTCTGCTACTCCTTCATGTCTGTACCCACTACTGTGTCTGCTTTACAGGGCACCTTTTTTTCCTATCGAGGAGGACCACATCCTTGTTACTCAGGAGAGGCCTGACTAATTACAGCTTCTATTTTCATGTTAATGTCAATTTGTTTGACATACATGGATTAGATATCCACTAAATGCCAAAAATAGTGCTGGATGCTATGTGCGTATATGAGTAAAACCTGGATTTATCTATCAATAATATTCTAATCTAGCATGGCAGGTAGTCATGTGCACAAATTACAGGAAAGTCATACTTCAGTAGTGCATAAAAGAATGATGAACAATGTGTTGCTGAATAAGGTGAAGATGGAGTTACATTAATTCCAATTCCAATTATGAGAAACCTAAGAAAGCTTTATGGAAGAGGTGGCATTTGTGGTAAGCCAGTAGGAATGCATGTGACTTGGCCAAAAAAGAAAAAAAAAAAGAAAAAAAGAAAAAAAGAAAAAAAGAAAAAAAGAAAAGAAAAAGCATTAGAGGCTGAGGAACCAGAATGAACAAAGGTATCAGCATATCAAAAAAACAGATGCACCCCCATGTTTATAGTAGCCCAATTCACAATAGTCAAGATACAGAATCAACCTAGATGTCCATCAACTGATGAGTGGGTCAAGAAAATGTGATATATATACATGATGGAGTTTTACCCAGCCCTTAGAAAGAATGAAATCCTGACACTTCCAACAAAACACATGGAACTGGAGATCGTTACCTTAAATGAAACAAGCCTGACCCAGAAAGAAGAATATCACATGTTCTATATGCAGAAGTTAATATATGTACATATATATACACACACACACAGTATAAAATGGTAGAATGTCATATTATTTGGTATATGGGTAGTTATAAATATTGTCTTCACTGACTTATGCCATGTACACAACAATATACTCTTCTTTCCTCACTCTATGATTTACTGTCATGAATCCCGCATTTGATGATGTCAATATTCCTATAATCAAGGAAAAATAGTATATATGTATATATATATATATAAGCTACATATGAAGCACATATGGAAAAGTTAAAATTATTGAATCTTAAAAATGAAAAAGGTACAAAATAATGCTTTGAGTTTAGGGATTTATGCATCTCTCAGAACCTCTAGAGTTAAGTGAGATTTCTTGGGTGTGTGGTGAGAAATGAGGCTGGAAAAGTAGATGGAAGCCAGTATATTGAGGAATTTGAAAGTCCTGGGAAATAAAGGAAGGCTGAGTCTCATATTCTCACAGTTCTTGCTATGTGTGTGGGCAGATTTGAGGTCAATCATACCTATTCCTTCCTTTATGGATGGGGTCCAATGAATGCACTTATTCTGAATATAGTGGAGAAATGAAGCAGGTGGTTGGAAGTGAAAATCTAAACTTATGAGTAGGAAAAGGCTGAAGACAGAGTTAAGTTGTTGACCCAGATTTGCTCACTAAAAGCCATGTTTGGCTCTCTGTTCTTCTCTTTCAAAAGAATTCCAAGTTTTAACCAATCACATCGTTGTGTGGTTAAAAGACTACACTTTCTATATTTCCTTGCATCTAGTTATACATGAGAATACAATCTGACAACCAAAATGGGTTTGTTTATTTAATTTTTTTAAGTTAAATGATGTTTATTTTGACAAAAGTTATGAAATATATGCTCATTTTTCCTTTTTTAAAATTTTATTTAAGTTATATAAGTTTCATGTAGATTTAGGAACATAGTGATACTTCCCACCCTATTGTCCCTCCTACCCACACTCCAACCCTTCCTCCTCCTCCCTCTCTTATTCCCACTCTGAATTTTTACAAAGATCTACTTTCAGTTTACTAAATGATCATAAAATTAACCTTACACTAAGTAAAAGAGTTCAACAAATAATATAAGAAGAAAACATTATTCCTCAGCAGAAGAGACAAGGGCTGTAAGCAATCATCGAATCTCAAAATATCCTTTTCACTCCAACACATTACATTTTAGGTACTCTATCAGTTACCTTGGATCAGGGAAAACATAGGATATCTATCTTTTGGAGACTGGCTTATTTCACTAAGTATAATGTTCGCAATTGTGTCCATCTTGTTGCAAGAGATAGGATCTCATTTTGTTTTATAGCTGAATAGTGCTCCATAGTGTGTGTGTGTATGTGTGTGTATGTTTCATAATTTACTTATCCAGTCAACAGCTGATGGACATCTGGGTTGATTCCAAATCTTAGTTATTGTGAATTGTGCTTCAATGAACATGGGAGGGGTGGATACAGATTACTCTTTCAGATGCTGATTTCTTTTGGATTGGGTGAATTGCAGGAGTGGGATGGCTGGATCATATGGTAGGTCTACATTCAGATTTCTGAGGTATCTCCATACCTGACAACTGAAATGTAAGCAGAAGTATATAGTATTTCTGGAAAGTTCCCTTAAAAGGAAGAGATCATGTTTTTCTTCCAACTTTCTCATTTTTTTGCAAAGCATATGTGACGCCTGGCACTCTAGCAGCCACACTGAATACTGAAGACAAGAATCTGATTTTTGTAGTTCAGTGTGCTTGAAAGAGCTTGAAGATAATGGCAGATTTGTGGAACTGCCATACTAGCTCTGAACAGCCAACCATATTGTTTCTTATAAGTAGCAAAGAAAATAACTTATTCTTTTTTGAAAAAAACTATTTATTTATTTGAAAGGCAGAGTCAGAGAGAGAAAAGGAGGGAGGGAGGGAGGGAGGAAGCAAGAAAGAGGGAGAGGGAGAGGGAGAGGGAGAGGGAGAGGGAGAGGGAGAGGGAGAGGGAGAGGGAGAGGGAGAGGGAGAGGGAGATAGAAAGACAGGTAGACAAAAACATCTATGAATGTGAACCATCCGCTGGTTCCCCAAGTGACTACAATGGCCGGGGCTGGGCCAGGCCACAGTCAGCCAGGGACTCTATCCAGGTCTCCCATAGTTGACAGGGGCCCAAGTACTTGGGCAATCATCTGCTGCTTTCCCAGGCACATTAGCAGGGAACTGGATCAGAAGGAGAAGATGGGACCCAAAATAGCACTTTGATATGGGATGCTGGCATGGCCAGTGGAAGTTTAGCCTACTGTGCCACAATGCTAGTTCCAGAAAGAAATTTCTTACTTAAGTCATTGTTATTTCATTATCTTGGGCTCCCTACATGTAGCCAAACTTAATCATCACTGACATATGATGAGATTAGAAGAAATTGCCAAGACAAAGCATAATGAGAGATAAGAGAATGCTAGAGACTGAACTTTGACATTTGAAGAAGTCCAAGAATATGGAGAGTTAAATCCAGGTTAAAGGTGGAAAGTTTCTGTGAGTTTCTGTGTGTGGAGGTGGTTAGCTGAGGATTGTTGTGGCAATTCTAACTGATTTAAAATTTGTATTTCTGGAAATGAAAAAAAGGGCCACTAAAGACTTAAGTGCTTCAGGCTACATCCAAGACAGGTTACACAGTTTAATTTCTGCTCTCAATTTTTTAATCTGCAAATTCACCTGAACACTCCTGAGACAGAATGATCAATGATTTCCCTCCACATGGAAGACGAAGCCAAGAATGGGAAAAAAGTATCTTCCTACAAATAAAGTCTTTGGTTATTGCTGTATTTAAGAATGAGCCCCTCTTAAATTATTGTTTTGCATGAACAGACCATTTAGCACTGCGTTTGGCACCAGAAGGGAATGCGTCTTCTCTGTTCTGGCACAGGCCATAAGAAACCCAGAACCTACCTGTGGGTGGTTCAGAGGGATTTGTGATAAAGAACTACTTGTTGCCTGCTCCCTGTGCCCAGTGCTCTCCTGCATGCTCTGTGTCCCAGGGGCATTCAATCCTAACATCGGCAGCTATGTACCAGGTGACCTCATAAGTTCTGCACGTAAAGCGTAGTTTTGGTTTTCCTCAAAGATTTGAGCCCTGTTATTTGTACTGTAGTTCAGTGTGGTAAGAGTTTCCCAGAGGCTCAGGTCTGTTTGTTAATTAGTATTTTTGAGAATCACACACGCTGCTGATAGTTGTTGACAAAGCATCTTCATGTGTGTTATTCAGTTCTCGTGGTAGTTTCGTGGAATAAGCAATTTTTATTCCTTTTGATTTACACAGAGTCCCATAAACAATAATGAAGAGAAGGTAGATGATGACAATAATAACAGAAACAGCTATCATTTACTGAATTAACTGCTAAGTACCAGGGAGTGCAGTAAGAACATGCTTTTTTTTTTTTTTTTCCTAACATTCCAGTAACCCTGCAAGGTTGCATTTAGCATCTGCATTCTGCAGATAATCTATGAGTTGAGATGACTTAAAGGTCGGTCAGGTAGTATAGAAACTGGTTGTAGTAATATTCAAATTAAGACATTTTGGTTCCAAATCCTTAGCCCTCACCTCTATATTAATTCAATAGGACGGTAAGGGAGCATCAGTGGTACTGCGATTCACTCATTCTCTTGCATGATTTTTCTTCACATAAATATTGTTTCTGACCCTTTGATGGCCCAGGGAGCCATCATTTACCACAGGCTACTTTGGGGACTTGTTAAATGGTGAACATAGTAATTCAGACATTTAGTTCACTGAGAGCTTTGAAAAAGCTCTGAATTAGAAAAGTGAGACTTAATTGGCAATCACTAACAGTTTTTATTTGTTTGAACAATGAGGTGAATCTTTAAAGAACAGGAATGATAATGGGATTTAATTAGTTTATTTTTATTATTATACCAATAGAATCATTTTATATTGGTTCTATGCAAATGAATGTATAATTTGGTATAATTTTTCCTCATGTTTCCTAGAAAGAAATGTAACCAAGGAAAACATGAAAACAATGTGGCTCTGTCGGGTTTCCCCCAATAAACTTTTTTCCTTAAAAAAAAGATAAAAGAAAAAATGTGGTGAAATTTAAGTATTTTTTCCTTTTCTTCAATAAATTTTGATTGTCTTTTATGTTTATTCTTATTCTAATTAGAAATCAAAGATAAACTAGCATGGACCAATTCTGTGTAGTAAATTCTACTTTTTCAAAAACTTTTCTTGAGCATATTGCTATTCTGCATCTGATTTCATTTTTGTTTTCCATTTTTTTTTTAACTACTGAGTTTAAATTTGAAACTTCTAATTAAATGTTCTTTGATAATTTCCTTATTGGCGCTGTCAAAGGTCTTTTAAATAAAACCCAAAGGAGTTTAGGATGCCTCTGACATGCTAATTTTTATTTTTTTTTTAAATTTCATGAGAGGCAGAGAAACACAAAAGGGCACAGATGGTAGATAGATGATAGATAGATAGATAGATAGAGTTCCTATCTGCTGGTTCATTCCACAAATGCCTACAAAGGCCAGGCCTGGGTTAGGCTGAAGCTAGGAGGCTGGGAACTCCAGATCTCCTGTGAGGATGGAAGGAACCCAATTATTTGAGTCATTACTGCTGCTTCCCAGGGTCTACAGTAGCAGGAAGCTGTATTGAAAAGCCAGAGCTGGGGTATCGAACCCAGGTACTCAGATACAGAACATGGGTTTCTTAACCCACATCTCGACTGCTAAGACAAATGCCTGCCTCTGACATGATTTCTTAATGAAGAAAAGTCGCTTAAATATAACTCTGAGTGAGCGTTTTAAGAGCTCATGTTTTACTTTGTCTGTTCTCTAAATACAGGAGTTGTAGAAGAAAATTCTAAAGCACACTTTCTGTAAAACATGGTGAAGGGACTGGGGAGTACAGTAATATCAAGAGACTTTTATTTAATGACTACTGTGTGCTGAGTTCTTGGCAAAGCACTTCACAAGCATTATCTCAAGTTCTGATAAGAACCCTACATAGGAGTACATTTTTAAAATATGTTTTTTAGGTGAGGAAATTAAAATTTAGTGAGGTTGTTCAGCATTAGTCACGATTCATCTGCTTACCAATGAGAGCTTGGGGCTGGCATTGAGGCAAAGCAGGTAAAGCCACTGCCTGCAATGTTGGCATCCCAAATGTGTGCTGATTCATGCCTCTGCTGCTCCACTTTCAATCCAGTTCCCTGTAATGGCGTGGGAAAAGCAGCAGAAAATGGCCCAAGTGTGTGGGCCCCTGCCACCTATACGGGAGATCCAGATGAAGCTCCTGACTCCAGTGAACCAGCAGATGGAAGATCTCTCTCTCCTCTGTAACTCTGACTCTCAAATTTTAAAAAGTGAAGGCTTATCTTATAGAGCCACTGTGAGGAATAAAAAAAGATTATGTTTACTAAGTGTTTGGAATGGTGTATGGTTGCTGTTTAAATGAATACTCATCTTACTATGATTTTTCTTTCACTATTAGTCTCAGCATTTCATTGCCTTCATAGTATTTGGGTTCTTGAAATACTTCTATCTGAGAGAAAACTGACAGTGATATGATTCACTGTTTTGATTTCCTTTATCAAACAGTAGGAAATTGGTCTGTTGGCCAGAATTTGTTGATTGCTCATCATGGAGCTACTCCAGCATAGTCTTGGAAATTGCTTGGAAATTAGTAATAGAATCCTAATTATCACATTTTTGGGTTTTCTATGATAAAATAATTGGCAGATATATCCTTGTTGGATATGATAAATTTCAAATGTATGAATCTCCTTTTGGTGAGAAGGTGAGGTATCAGTTTGGGATTTTTTTTTAACTTCTAAACAATCATTTATTTTAGAAAACTATGGAATTCATGAGAAGGAAATTATAGACATTCTCAAGTGTCCTGGGACACCAGGGGCAGGAGTAGGGTACAATGCCCTGGAATGGGGTTTCTAGAGTGGTGGGGCTCAGTCTTGCCTCTCTATCAGGCCCTCTGGTGTCCTTGCTCAAGCCACTCCTTCCCTTGTTGCTTCATAAGATTGTCACCTGTAAGTTGGACATTGTATTTCAAGATCTAAGTTCTCCTTTTTTTTAACCTGATGTAATGAATCAACATACCAGGGGGCAGATTCTACTGTTTGGCAAGTAACATATGTAGATAGAAAGGAAAGAAGCCAAGTAACTGTGTTTCCGAGTTTTATGGAGGGCTCTAACTTCCCACTTACTGATGAAAACTTCTCTGAAAAGTGAGATAGGTGGATGATGTTTGCATTATTAGTGGATTAGCTACTAGCTTTCTTTTTTTTAAGATTTATTTATTTACTTGAAAGTCAGAGTTATACAGAGAGAGAGAGAGAAAGAGAGAGAGAGAGAGAGAGAAAGAGAGAGAGAGAGAGAGAGAGGTCTTCCATCCTCTGGTTCACTCTCCACTTGGTTGCAATGGGTGGAGCTGTGCCATTCGAAGCCAAGAACCAGGAGCCTCCTCCGTGTCTCCCACGCAGGTGCAGGGGCCCAAGGACTTGGGTCATCTTCTACTGCTTTCCCAGGCCAGAGCAGAGAGCTGGATTGGAAGTGGAACAGCCAGGACTCGAATCAGCGCTCATATGGGATGCAGGCACTGCAGGAGGCTAAACCACAGCGCCAGCCCCATGATTAGCTACTTGTTTAAAAAAGACCAATTGTCTTTCAACAATGATTAAATGAAACCACTCCACCTTGCATGATGCTTCATAATGTCTTCCTTGGTCATCAGGATGATTGCTGTGCTAGCAAAGATGGAAAGGTTATTGGCCACAGATGCAAGAACAATTTCTTTTCCTCTGTACTGACTGGATCTAGGAAAGTGATCTGCAAATATCTTGCAGTCATAGTTACAAGGTACTTTATTTCAAGTTGCCATTGTCCTTCATAATACCTTAATCCAAATAATTTACCTGCTATACTTGTGCTGTTAATTATATGTTTCACCCCTGTGGATATGACCTCCTAGAGGGAAGGCACCCATCTTTTTTTTTTAACTGATACATACATACATACATACAAACTGTAAATATTTATAGGATACCACGTGATGGTTTGGTCCATAGATGTGTTATGTAATGTTCGGATCAGTCCTCAAACATTTATCATTTCTTTATGGTGAAAATATTTTAAAAATCCTTTCTTTTGGCTTTAACAAATACACAACACAACACACACACACACACACACAGAGTACATTATCATTATCTAGGTTACCCTCCCATGGGATAGAAACCAGAATATCTTTCTCCTATTTAATTATACTTAGTACCTGACAATCGCCCTTTATCCATCCCTTTCTGCCCCCTACTCCTCACAGCCTCTGGTAACCATCCATTCTACTCTCAACTTCTGTGAGTTCAACTTTTTTTGCATCCTCTTTCAGATAAGATCATGTGATATTTGTCTTTCTGACAGGCATCCTTCTCAATCACCATGGACTACCATAATTCTTGCTATACAGCCCTCATTATAGGATAATTAAATCAACCATTTCTAACTCTAGTAATTGATCTTGAAACAACCAATGTCAGGGTCACCTTCAGAACATGGTTGCACGTGAGGTTATATTGTAAGGTCTGTGCTGAGGAATCAGTTCAGACTGCGACGGGAAACTTCACAGGGTGAATGCACCCATGCTTAACTCACCTCTCAGATTGTTTACTCAGCAAGTGAGGCAAAAACATTAGCCTTCCTTTTCTCGCTACCTCACTGCCTTTACGATTATACAAAGCACTTTAATTTACATCCAGAATATTGTGAAGGAGGCCAAGGCAGTCAGTCTGTGACAGCAGTCCTTGAAGTCCTTGTGTAATTTTAAAACTTCCGTAACTTGGGTTGAGAACATGATAAAGGCATCCTATAAATCACATTTAAAAGCACACTGGATGTTCTCAGAACTGCTAGGAATTTGTTCAATGCGGAGTACATAATGTCGATTTTCCAGAGTGTGTTCTGTGTTCTGTGAGATGACTATTTAAGGGCTGGATTAAACAATGTTGAATAGGTTTGTTTACTTCAGGATCATTTGCATCAGAAGGGTATATGATATTTGATTGCTTCACCAACTTTGTAACAAACAATTTGTAAGTGGACATTTAGATAACATTGTTTTAGTTAAACTTTTCAACATTTTACAAGTAGGAGAAGTATGAATGTTCTACAAGGTAGAGACTTATTCAAGGTTACCCAATAACTGTGCTTAGTGGAAGTCCAGGACTGGATTGCAGGTACTCTGGTTCCTAGTACAGAAGAGTATATCTGTTTCTACTCTGCCATATTGCGGCTCCCTACTAGCCAATGAAAGGACTTTCTGCAGTAGCAACATTCCTTGTTTTGTTTCATAAAATCCTGTTGGTTTGTCCAACAAGTAAAAGCACCTTAAGGGCAGTACACTGAAACATCAACATGTTTTCAACTTATAGTAAAAAATGACACATAGAAATATCATTTCCTAGAGTAAGAGTACACAAGAAAATTGTAGTTTAACTTCACCTTTCAGGCAATGTATAACTGAAGGATAATTGCTCAGCTATCAGATGAAAACATCTGGTAAAAAAAATCGTAAGCAAAATGATGAAGTTTGCTAGGGATAGAGAAATGAAATTCATTTCTCAAATAGATCAGCAGTACTCTATTCTAAGTGTCCCCATCCTGAAGCCTGAGCCTACCTGAATTCCAGAATCTAGTTCCAGAGTTCCCTCCTTCCTGCCCATCTCATTAGTATTTGATTTCCTCCTACCTTCTCTCTTTTTCCTGACAGTCCCTTCCCTTTCCCCTGTTCTCTGCATTCACTACTGACCTTGTTTGGCTGAAATGTCATGTGATGGAACTGGAAGAGTCAAGTACACCAGACTTGAATACTGGCTCTCTCTACATTTCCACCTGGAAAACTTCACAGGATTCCAGTGAAGGCTTAAATATACATATCCGTTATAATGCTTAATATAGTGTCTAGCAAAAAATTGCTAAATAATTATTTTTTTCCTTAATTGTTGCTTGACTATTAAACCAATCTGGTTAACTAGACTAAAAGCTAAGGGCAGAGGGCATGGCATTTTTACACAGATACACATCACACACACACGGGGTCTCATAAAGCTTACAGGGGGATAGTTAGCTTTGGGACACAGTTAAGTGTTACTTTCAATGCTCGCATACCATATCAAAGTTTCTGGTTCAAGCTTTGGTTCCTTCATTTATGATCCCACTTCCTGCTAATGTATCCTGGTAGGAAACAGATGATAGCTCAAGTGCTCGGACCCCTGCTACACATGTAGGAGACGCTGATGGAGTTCTGGGCTCCTGGCTTCAAACTGACCTAGGGGTTGGCTCTTACGGACATCTGGGGAATGAACCATGGATGAAAATTTACTTATTTTCTTTTTCTCCTTCTCTCTGTGTTGCTCTACTTTTGAAGTAGATAAAAATAAATAATAATTAAAAAACAATTAAATAGATGAATTATTTGTGGACAAATAGTTAAAAGATAATGTGAATTTTCTGTGAATCTTCTCTTTCTCTAAATACATATATCTTTTAATTCCATTTTTCAGAAAATTTGCTTTACATATATATGGTATATTTCATGCATATTTTTATATATATACAGTCTCCCTCTCCTTCCTACTATCCACCATACACACACAGCATCCCCACAAGTCTAGAAACATTCTTTCACTCAAAAACAATCTGAAAAATGCCTCATAGTAGCCACAGAACACCTCACACTAGGTGTTTGCAATCTATTTTATCTTTTCTGGAAAGAATGATTTTATTTATTTGAAAGGCAGAGTGACAGAGAAGGCGAGAGAGAAACATTGAGAGATCTTCCATCTGTTGGTTTACTCCACAAATGGCCACAACATCCACAGTTGGACCAGACTGAAGCCAAGAACCCAGAACTCCATTCAGATCTCCCATGTGTGTGGCCGACACTCAAGTACTTGGGCTATTTTCCACTGTCTTCCCATATGCATTATCAAGGAACTGGATGGGAATCAGGAAAATTGCAACTTGAACTGGCATTCCAGTATGGAATTCTGGAGTCACAAGTAGCAGCTTAACCCACTGCACCAATAGATTGACTGCTATTTTATCTTATGTTAAGGCTTACATGATAATAAATGAAATGCTTCATGCAAATTTCTGAAGAAAAAGGGTCCAAGCAACTAGTAACTTCCATTATCACCACTATTAAGTATGTACATTTATTTTAGTGTTGTGAAAATACTTGGGAAGAGCTATTTAATTGTCTTGACCTTTATCTCAAGGGCTAGTGACTTTTACCAAGGAAAGGATAATAGAAACGAAAGCCATCACCTCCTAGCAGTGGAAACAAAGAGACATAAACAGGAAGGAGCCACCTATTTCTTAAGTTTTGAGAAACTCACTGTGAGCCTGGTGTAAACAGGTATGACTAAACTCAGCATCTACAACCTTAGAAGGGTGGCACAAGGATGAGTCAAATCTAAGTGGATTCCAAACTACAATGTTTTCCTGACTTCATCAGGTCATTGGTTTTCTTTGCTATGGTCTCATGGACTTAAATTCCTTTTACCAAAGTCATTTTTCACATATAGAATTTGCCTTTTTGGGACTAGCTTATTTCACTAACTACAAAGGTTTCCAATTGCATCCCATTTTGTTGAAAAAGACAGGATTTTAGCCTCTGGTTGAGGCCACTGTTTTACAGAAGAATGAAAAGAAGGTTGGAGAATGAGTTGGAAGAATGGGAATGTAATTTTGCCTCCATTACATCTTAATTGGAAAATTTTGGCCTTCTAGTGTCTCAGATTTCTCAACTGTCAAATACTGGTTTATCCAAAAAACATAAAGTACCTTCCATATGATAAGTATTCACTGTTGTATATGGTGGGGAAACCGGGCATTAAAAGAAGAGAAGTAAGGCAGAGTCTAGTGGGAAAGACAAAAAAATCAGTTGATAATTAAATTCAGTGCTAGAGGCATAGGTTGCAAAAGAGGATGTAATCCAGGAAGGAAGATCATAGAGGAAACTTCTGCTGAGACTCAAAGCACAGTCTGGTTGGGTAGATTGTGACAAACACATTGAAGATAGGAATTGCATGCAGAGTGCATTTCAATACAAGATATGGAACCCTGACATTCCCTCAGCAAATGTGGAAACTTCAGGAAATTCAGTTCAGCCAGATAATGGTGGGTAAGGATCACACAGAGCAACAGAGTTGAGAATGGCAAGAACTGAAGAAGAGAGGGAAGGGGGAGGTGGATGGGAGCAGGAAGCATGGGAGTTAGGGAAGTGCGGTTGTCTTCTTGGTACTGTACCTATTGAATGCACAAAATCTGTTCTCTTTATATTAGTAAAAGGCTTTAAAAAAGGAACTAAAGGATTGAAGAGAAGCAGTGAAGACTGGAATAGAGAATGCTTCATGTGTCCTGGTACAGTTAATGAGGAGCCAATAAAAGATATAAAATCAGGTATAAAACACAGGGAAATTATCATTTTCAAAATCTTTTTGACTGCGGTGTGACTGGCCTGGTAAGTGGCAGAAATCAAAAAGCAAGAAACACTCATATTGAGAATCTGTTGCAGAAGGAAGAAAATAATGATGAGAATCTGAACTAAGATAAGAGCAGTTAGAAAGGAGATTTGGGAGCTGCTAAGGAGGTAGAATCATCAGGAGTTAATAATTGTGAATTATTGAGTGAAGATAGAGACAGGAGTCAGAAATAATTTTGAGGGTTTGGGCTTGAGCAATGGATAGGAGGGGGTGCTAGTTGCCCAGATAAGGAGTTACAGAAATTTGGCTGGGAAGGATTTTCAAGATTTGAGCAAGAGGCACCTAGGGAACATAAAAATTTAGATATCCTGTGAGAATATGATGGTTTTCAGGAACTCAAAAAAAGGTTGGCCTGGAACTACCAAATTAGGTAGAAATGGAAGTTAATGGAAGTCATTCAGTGGATGAGATTACCTTTATGGAGCAAAGAAATAAAAAAAAATGGCTTAAAAGAAAACAAGAGGATAACTACTTAGAGGAGGAAAGAAGGTCCAGCTAAAGAGCTGTGACTGAGAGTAGAGTATGAAGACAGCCAGAGGGAGATGTCACAGAATATAAGGGAGAAGAACATCTTATGATGCAATATCATTCAGTGACAGGTGAGGCTAAGTCTAGGAAGGTGAGGGTTGAGAAATGCCCAATGGATGAAGACTTCTTTCTAGGCTCACTCAAGGGTACAGTGAGTTTGGAGGAGATCATGGAGGGGAAAGGCTTTGTAAAATAATGTACGCATCTGGGGTCCGTCATTATTTCTTCTCTGCTGGCCTATCCACAGTGTTGCTCTATTAGTGGACTTAGAAGGTTTCAGCAGAAGCTCTGCTTCTCTTATTATCTAATTTGCATATTTTCTCTATTTATTAATAAAAAAATCAAATCAGAAACAGGCAAATTACTTGCCTTTGTGAAAAAAAGAATAATGCTGGTTTTCACAACATCCCAGCTTTAAGTATGGGGGAAGGTGTTGGTGCAGTGGTTAAGTTACCACCTAAAAATTTCATATTATTGCCTTTTTCTAATCCTGGATCCAATAATGATCCAGGTTCCTACTAATGTGCACACTGGGATCAGCAGGTGATAACTTAAGTACTTGGATCCCTAATGTGCACATGGGAGATCCAGATAGAAATCTAGGCTTTGGCCTGGCACAGCCCTGGCTGTTGTGGGTGTTTGGGGAGTGAACAAGCAGATTGAAGATATATATCTCTCTCTGTCTTTCTCGCTGTTTTTCTCTCTCTCTCTCACTTTCTGTCTCTTCTCTGTTGCTATTTCCAATAAAAATAAAAATGAATAAAATTTGTAAAAAAAAAGCAAGCATAGAACCTTCACTTCAACCTACTTTAGGTTATTCTTGGACATTTTTGTTTAATATTTGAAAAGCATAGACTCCTTGAGCTTAAGGTCATCTACTATGGAGAAGTTCCATAGGGGTGTGGAAAATAGAAACTAGAGAATGTGAGAACTTTACAAGTAGAAAGATGGGGAGTGAGTCAGTGATATGAGATACGGCTTGATTATCTGTATAACTTAAATGTTGAGAAGAGTAGGGCTGGAAATTGACAGAAAGTGTGAAAGCTAGGAAAAAGGATCAAATCTCTAACCACTCTGGGTGAGAGATAAGACCCAGGAGCTTCTAAAAATAAAAGTAAGGTGATACAAACAGGTAGCAGACCTATCTCCCCTGACTCAGGGCAATTTATACACATCTCAGCACCACAGAAAGTTATATATACAGTGAGAGTGTGAGGCCATCCAAAATCAAATGATTTCCAGAGAACTGTCCCACATTCAACCATTGTAGAAAATGCCTTCTATCATGCATGATTATCAACTGCACAGCCTCTGCTGGTGCACCTGCAGGCATGGGAAGGAATATCACTCTGTAGAGCGGCAACTTAGCTTTCTGCTGGTTGGTCTTACAGTTATATAAAATAGTCCCTCTTTACTTAAATCAATTTCCTAATGCTAGTTACAAAGAATAAGTATGCTTCCTCTTCTGCCTGATAACCATTCAAATACTTAATGATAATGTCACTAAGGATTTGAAGCTGCTTCTTCTAATTAAAAAAAGAATAAAATCTCTATCACTTTATGGCATCATAAGGATTTCTGGTTTATTGGAATTATTCTGCAAGATTAAATCTTCATGCATCTTCTAGTCCTTTAATAGCCCACCATGATTTGAAAATGGTATGCCCTTTAACTCCTGTCTCCCATTTAATTGATTTGTTAGTCTAATTCAATTAATAGCTCTTTTTATTTACTTCATGAATACAAAATATGCATGCAATCACAATGTTATAATGAATTTAAAAACCATACGCATGTAACATGTAATTTATCCCATCAAAGTTATCATCAAGGAACAATTCCAAAAGAGTGATTATAATCTTTACCAGAGGTTAGATTCAGGTCTTACGCATCTCTCTGTCATCAGATAGGTACATAAATACTCAAATTATCATTAACACAAGAGGTGTGGAAGTAGATATCATAACTTTTAACTAAATATCTCAGGGAGTTCATCCATAGAGGGGTGCAATTACATATTTGGCATAAATATAATTCAGAGACAGGAAAGGAGTTCTTTATTTTCCACTCAACAGTCTATTTACCACTAAAACTGCTTTGATGAATAATAGAATCATATTCTTTGATAGAACAGACAAACACAATTGTTAAATCAACAACGGGAGTCACTGTGCACTTACTCCCCATGTAGGATCTCTGACCTGACTGGGTTGTACTATGCGAATTAATGGTAAAACTAGTATTCAAACAGTACTTTATACTTTGTGTATCTGTATGGGTGGAAACTGTTGAAATCTTTACTTAGTATATTTCAAGTTGATCTTCTGTACATAAAGATAGTTAAAAATGAATCTTAATGAGGGATGGAATGGAAGAGGGAGTGGAAGATGGGGTGGTTGCGGGTGGGAGGGAGGTTATGAGAGGGAAAACCGCTATAATCCAAAAGTTGTACTTTAGAAATTTATATTTATTAAATAAAAGTTTAAAAAATAAAAAAGAATAATGTACCACACCACTTCACTAAACACAAAAAGTAGTATCTTCACGGTTGTAAACATAAACTTTTGAAGCCTGAAGATAACCCAATCTAATAAAGGTAACATTTTATTCAGTAAAGTGGGCAATTCTTAATTATTAGGCATTGTATTATTTCTCTTATTTCAACTTAACATTTTGCTGAAATGGAGAAGCCTTTGATTTAAAAAAAAATTTTTTTTTTTATTTGACAGGCAGAGTTAGACAGTGAGAGAGAGAGACAGAGAGAAAGATCTTCCTTCTGTTGGTTTACCCCCAAAATGGCTGCCACGGCCAGTGCGCTGCACCGATCCAAAGCCAGGAGCCAGGTGCTTTTTCCTGGTCTCCCATGCAGGTGCAGGGCCCAAGCACTTGGGCCATCCTCCACTGCCTTCCTAGGCCACAGCAGAGAGCTGGACTGGAAGAGGAGCAACCAGGACTAGAACCCGGCGTCCATATGGGATAGCAGTGCTGCAGGCAGAGGATTAACCAAGTGAGCCGTGGCGCCAGCCAGAAGCTTTTGATTTTGACTAAATAAATTGGCTTCAGATGAAAGTTTATCCCTCAACATCCATATATGGATCAGTCCTGGAGAAGCACAGACAATTTTAGAACAAAGCTTGAAAATAGTATAGCAAAATAGAAATAATATAAGCTATTAATATGGTAGATTTGGATTGAGTTCTAGCTGTATTCTTCATGGGCTTTGCAAACTTTTGAGTTTCAGACTCTTCAGATGTAAAATAAAACCTACTCATGTGATTGTTTTAATGATTAAATAAGGTAATATATAAAAGCACTTATCAGAGTCTGGCACAAAATAATCATGTTGGTCAGGTTAGTTACCATACTTCTAACCCTACAACTAACCCTAGACAAGCCTTCCCTTCACCACATTGTTTTGTTGGAACACTGCTCTGAAACTGGAGGTAGAAAGAGATAAACAGTCCTTTGAAGCCAAAAGTGAAGCTCAAGTGGAAGTATCTGTTTTCTGGAGACACAGCTGCTATGTCAGCATATATTGATTTTAAATATCACTTGGACATATTTCAATGATGTATTTAACTTCCCTTTGCAGTTTAAAAAGATAGTCTCATATTTAGACACTAAGCTTCTCCCAAGTATATGTATTTTTAAAAATTATCATCTTAGCTATTATTTATTTTATTAGAAAGGCAGTCACACACACTCACATCTTCTATCCACTGGTTCATTTCCCCAAATCTTGAAGAGCTGGGGCTAGGACAGACTGAAGCCAGGAGGCTGGATCTCAATCTGGGTCTCTCACATGAGTTGCAGGGATGCGATTATGTGAGCCACTACCTTCTGCCTCCCAGCATGTGGATAGGTGGAAAACTGGAACCAGAATTGTAGCCTGGACTGAAATCCAGACTCTTGGAGATGGGTCATCAGCATTCCAAACGGCACCTTAACATGCTACACCAGATGCTCACTCACAAACACATTTGACAAACAGAAGTATAAGAGTATAAATATTGCCTATCAGACAACATTTTGGGGGTAAATAAATAAGGATATCCACATAGTCAATCTCTGACTTTTATATAGCTTTTCAAAATTTTTATTAGTTGTGATCTGATAGTTTCTCCATTCACCTTTGTTAGTACCTCTTTTTAGGTGATCTCTAGACATTGTCATGTTGTCCTAAATAAGCTGAACAACCTTGGTATTGTAGAATCACATTACCTGAATTGAACCAAACTATCATGGATTCCAAAGCTACAAGATGAGTCGTAATCACAAAGAACCCACCATCAAAACTATTGTCTCCAAGAACACACAACTTCAGCTAAGCTCCAAATATCAGAAAATTGCCTAAAACTTTTGGCTGTAGGGACATGATCAGCACAAGGTGACAAGTAGATGCCCTGAGCCCAAACACTTGACTCATGACATTGTTGACTAAACAATGGGAATTCTGATAATATAATCCAGAAAACTCAATGCATCCATAAACCACTGTGCCTACCAGAAAAAAATGGCAGATGGAAAAGAAGTAACATTTCCGACTCATTTCCATATTCTAATACTTGTTTAAGGGTAGCTGACTGGCTGAACCTAAATTACATCTGGTATTCTTAGAGACATGGCATCTGCAAGGGCATATGGGGTATATAGTGTATAGCTTTTCATCTTCAAATATTTTTAAAATGACTTTCATCTCCATGCACGATACACTGTCAGGAATCAGATTTAATTTTCTGCACCAAACAAGCAAAAGGAAATAAAATCTGACATATTATTTGAAATAATGGTTTCTCGCTGACTGGACATGAGGCAATGAAGGACAATGATCCTTAAGAGATGGGAAACAATAAGTAAGCCAAATAATTGCCCCAGCGTTGTGTCCTGATGGAGTTCCCATGCCATCAGGCAGGGAGGAAAATAAAGGAGACTGCTAGATTCACTCAGCTGAAGAGCTGGAACTGGGGATTTGAGAAGACTAACATAACCAGAGCTTGCAGAACAGTGTCAGAGAAAAGAGAACGGTACAGGAAGGAAATTCTGGCAATACACTAAGAGTCACCATTAAGTAGTCAGTCAGCAGAGAGTACTACTGGCACCAGAGGCCAGGGAAAGAGCTATTTTAAAACACAAGAGGGATAAGTATTTGACACTCACAAGGGTTTGGAATAGCGTTGCTTCTCAGCAGCTAAACTAGAAAAACCATAAAATTTGGGACATTAAGTAGCATAATCAGGAGAGCCTTGTCTTAGTGATGACATATAATTAACAATAGCCTAAATGATGCTTTGGCCTCACCTGAAAAAACATAAAAGCAAGACCTAAACACATCAAAGCGTTTCCAAATAGTTTCACCACATCTCAGAAAATAGCTCAAAATATATAGGAAAATACAAAAATATCTGGTCTACCAAAAGCAAAATTTACAATGTCTGATGTTCAGTCAAATATTAGCAAGCATGGAGAGGAATAGGCAATATGATCAACAATGAGTAGAAAGATGAAACAATCAAAACAAACCAATAAATGACACAGATATTAGAATTATCATGAAAAAAAATTAAAATACTTTTTTTTTTTTTTTGACAGGCAGAGTGGATAGTGAGAGAGAGACAGAGAGAAAGGTCTTCCTTTTTGCCATTGGTTCACCCTCCAATGGTCGCTGCGGCCGGTGCATCTCTCTGATCCGAAGCCAGGAGCCAGGTGCTTCTCCTGGTCTCCCATGCGGGTGCAGGACCCAAGGACTTGGGCCATCCTCCACTGCCTTCCCGGACCATAGCAGAGAGCTGGCCTGGAAGAGGGGCAACCGGGATAGAATCCGGCGCCCCAACCGGGACTAGAACCCGGTGTGCCGGCGCCGCAAGGCGGAGGATTAGCCTGTTAAGCCACGGCGCTGGCCTAAAAATTAAAATACTTTTATAATTGCATTACAGATGGCTAACAAGTTAAATAGGGCCATATAAGATATTATAAAAAGATACCAGTTGAGGCTGGCGCCGCGGCTCAATAGGCTAATCCTCCGCCCGTGGCGCTGGCACACCGGGTTCCTGTCCCGGTTGGGGCGCCGGATTCTGTCCCGGTTGCCCCTCTTCCAGGCCAGCTCTCTGCTATGGCCCGGGAGTGCAGTGGAGGATGGTCCAAGTGCTTGGGCCCTGCACCCCATGGGAGACCAGGAGAAGCACCTGGCTCCTGCCTTCGGATGAGTGCGGTGCGCTGGCCACAGCACGCCGGCTGCGATGGCCATTGGAGGGTGAACCAACGGCAAAGGAAGACCTTTCTCTCTGTCTCTCTCTCTCACTGTCCACTCTGCCTGTTAAAAAATAAAATATAAAAAAAGATACCAGTTGAATTTTTAGAGATGAAAACTAAAATGCCTGAAATTAAAAAAAGAATCACACTGGACAGGATTAATGGCAGGCTAGGCAGTACAGAAGAAAAGATTAATGAATATGAATACACAGCAATAGAAACCACCCAAAGGAAACAGTGAAAGAAAGATTTTGTAAAAATGACAAAGCATCAGTGAGCTATGGGACTTCAGATAGCCAACTATACGTATAATGTATTTTCCAAAAGAAAAGAGAGGAAAGGCAAAAATATATGAAGGAATCATGGTCAATAATTTTCCAAATTTTATTGAAAACCATGAACCCTAAGATCCAAGATTCTCAATACTACACACGCACAAGAAACATTAAGAGAAATATAAGAAAAATCATAATCAAATAGCTCAAAACCAGTAGTTAAGAGAAAATCACTTAGAGATACATCATTTCAAGAACAAGTATGATATAGATAACATTGGAATTCTCATGAAAAACTAGGCAAGAAAATAATGGAGCAACATCTTTTAAGTATTATACAAAAGCATCAACTTACAATTTTGGATCCAGAGAAGATAATTTTGAAAAATAAAGGTGAAAAGATGCAACTGAAGCAAATGCCAAAATACTTCTCTAAAAGTTTTTTAAAAAAGTCCATTGGTGGGATTTATGTAACAGCATATGAACATTTGTAGATATGTTGATCTTTACTTGATAGTCTCATAAGAAAATCTGCCTCCAGATCTGAAGCTGGAAAGTCATGCAGTAATGTTACAAAAGGATCACAATACATGTCGTTTTAGGTTTTTGGTACATGTTATGAATTATATACAGTTGAAATGCTTTTGAACTGATTCTAAATACCAATAAAATCTCAATTATGAAAAGAAATAAAAAGAAAGATCCTATTTTGGGTCTTCAAACAAATTTCAAGGCCTCAAATCATACAAAGAACATTCTCAGAACACGCACGCAATTAGGAGTAGAGCTGATTTTCATCAAGTCCTGCCTGGTCACAGAATCTCTGGTTCTGGTTGTCCCAGTGCATGTCTTTTTCTGTTGTCTCATGTATGCTTGAATTTTTCTGTGATGGATATGGTTCTGTGCTTCTTCTCCTACCTTAATTACAACAACTATCTGGTAGGGTTTCCACTCCTTTCTTTCACAAAACTTCAAGAATAAGCACTTTCTTATTTATGATTAGTCAGCTGAAGCACTGTGTTATGGCAAACAAAAAAAATTCTTAATGTAAGACATAAATATCTTGGAGAATAAAATTCATATTTTTACACATTAATTTTAAGTGTGGAAACAGCTCCACTCTAGTAGCTGATGCAATTTTGTCACATTTCTGTTCTATTTTTTTCAGCTCTTCTCATTTGCTATTTGATGTTTGTAAAATGACCTCTTTTTGACACAATCCATTCCTTAAATTTTGTATTATAGCAATTTTGTTTCCAGAAAAATCAGCACAATTGGTGACATTAAAGAGCATACCATATTTTTTATAGCTGCATACAGATTTTGATCACAAAGGAAAAAGACAAAAATAAGGCAAATTATGTTCAGGTTTTACAGCCTTTTATTTGTGGATTGTTCATAAAAGCTGTATAATAAGCATGTATTAAAATGAAAGCAGACATTTAAGGATAAAAAAGATAATTTTATAGAAAATTATGAAATGATTAAAAAATAAGTATGGCAAGCATTTTCTGCTGAAGGAGAAACAGAGTTGCAATGTACATAGTTTAAAATGACAATATATAGAACTTTTCAGTGTTTCTTGTTAATTTTAAGAGTATAATTCTGCAAATTTAATTTGCCTCATCAGATAACTTTGTCAGCCATTTTGTTATGCCATTATTCATATTTGCAGCATTTTTGTACTCATGTGTACTATAATTTCTCCTTGTTTTTCTCCTCATTAAATATATATACCATGGTTAAAATTCCAAAGAAAGCGTCAATTAAAAAATAAAAAGGGAGAGAAAAGTAAGTTACCATATAAATTAAAATTTGCAGTCTGTAAAGCAATTAATAAATTCACAACTATTAGGAAAAAACTGCTTGCCATGAGCTGAGCCATAACCCTGGTTTTATAATTAATTCAAAAAACATTTAATGAACACTACTGAGTGTGTGAGGCCCCGAGCCTAACAAAGATAGATATACATCCTCCCCACGTGAAATCAAAACTCAATTCAGTAATGTCCTATCTCCTGCTACCATTTCTTTTCTACTCAAGAAAGTTGTGTTGGAATGGGAACAAGTGTATTTTTGTAGTTGTATCTATGAACTCCATGGAATCTGTTCTCTTTGTATTAATAAAATACATTTAAAAAAGAATAATTTTGAATCTAAAAATCCATTTTATAAAGAAAGTAAATTTGCAAACACTACTTCATTGATGTAACATTTTGCATTCACTGACATCTTTGCTTGGTACTATGACCTACTCCCACCTCCAACTTTCAACATGAAAATTCTCAAGGAATTGCTCAGTTATTACATGAACCCGCAGCTGGTTCCTCTTGGAGAGGACACATAACTGAGGACAAGGGCATCAGTCAGTTCTTTCCCGCCTCCCTCACTCCCCTCGTTCCTTTCTTGTGCGTTTTTCTCTCTCCTCACCTCCCTACTTCCTTTTCTCTCATCTATCTTTCTTCCTTTCGTTTTAAGGTCAACGTGGGCAGCAGGCAGAAAGTTCAAGAGGTTTGATTTGGAGCAACAAGCTTGCTTACTCATCAGCAAACTGTCCACGGTGAGAGAAAGAAACTTTCTAACTGAAAGCAGTGGAGGTTAGGAGTTTGAAAGTTAAGATTTGTTTATTTATTTGAAAGGTGGAATGAGAGTGAGAGAGAGAGAATATTTTCTGTGCAGTGGTTCACTCCCAAATGGGTACAACAGACAGGGCTGGACTGGGCTGACACCAGGAGCCTGGAATTTCATCCAGATCTCCCGCATAGGTGTCAGGAACTCATGTATTTGGGTTGTCTTTCACTGCTATCCCAGGCACATAAGCAAGGAGCTGGATCACAAGTGGAGCAGTCAGGACCCAAGCTGGTGTTTCAATATGGATTGCTGGCATAGCAAGTGATGTCTTAACATGAGGCACCACAATGCAGGCCCCAAGCCTTTTCTTTTTCAGTCACTTTAAGTAAGGGGACATAGACCAGGGTGTTGTGACAGTCCAGTTGGGTACTGCTGTCTTAAAGAGGAGGCTTTGGAAAAGCTCAGATTAGAGAAATGAATGGAAAATTTCATGGTTAGTGAGAAAGTTTAACAATAATTCTAAGTAAGAAGCTTGGCTTCACAATGACGAATCACCACCAAATAAATGTCAAGAAGAAGTAACATTATTTTAGCTACAATACTGCATTGCATGAAGATACAAGAACGATCATAAATCTGAATTAGGATGTTTATTTATCAGATAATTTTAAATTGCTTTACCACAAGTGAAAATAAGGATGATTGTTTTGCCCTGGCAAGTATTGTCCTAATTAAGTGAAACTAAAGGCCTCATGTGGAAGTTTCTAAACTATGTAACATGAGATCTGGGAATGGACTCACAGAAAACAGTAAGATTCTGTTAACCAGATCCAAAGGAGCTTCAAAACAACAACCACTGTTTCTTTTGGAAACAGCCCCATTTATTGGTCACAGCGTAGCCTAACCTAAAGGCTACTCATATCACATAAAATCCGTAAGGTGAAATGGTTTAGGGAGCATTATATAGCAAGCTCCTGTATTTCCTCCTGCTTTTCATTTTGATCTTCTTGAATTTGGAGTTTTGACTTCAGACTCTTCCCAACCACAGGGATTACTGTCTCTGGGATTTGTGCTTTGGTGCCAAGACTGTCCAGGCCCAGGTTATCATAATATCACCCAGTCAGACCTCAGAGAGTTTGAACCAAGACTGGGGATCAAAAAACCAACCAGGATACCTTTAAACTCAAATCTGTGTACACTTATCAAATGTCAACCATGTTTCAGGCACAGTGCTTGGTGCTGGGGATGCAATAATGAATTACAACATCATCACTGCCCTCACAAAAAAGGAGGGATGTCCACGGCTCATCACTGGAATCATTGCCTGGTTCTCAGCTACTGAGCCTCATTACTGCATTGGCAGTCCCTGACCCCAAGGAATTTCATCAATGGATTCATGGTATTTGTTGTGTTTGTAAGTCTGCTATGGGCTTTAGTAAATAAAATTCTGGTTTTCAAACAAAAGGCAGTAATGACAAGTGAAGATCAGGTAAGTAGTGAAAAGGAAGCATGCCACTATACCTCCATCTATCAGTGTAAGACACTGTACTATTTGCTACTACTTATACTGTACAGGTGGAGAAAAATAATGTATAGAAAACACTCAGCTCAGAGATTGGTACAGAAATACACTGTTACCGTTATTGCTAACCCTTATAACAATCAAGCAAGAGAAACACTTATTTCCGTGTATAGAGAAAGAAGTGAAGGTTTCAAAGAGGCAAAATGTGCCTTGGGTCTCACAGGGTAACTGAGAGCTGTCTAGCCCTAAGGTTCTTGCTCTTTTCACTCCAATATAGTTGGATCAGAAAAAAGTACAGAAGTTAATTTGCATGATCTGTCATTTTAGAGATTCACTTTTGTAAAGGCATACCAATCAAACAAGGATGAAATACTCCATTCTGTTCAATTATCATTTGTTGAGCCTCTCTTTGGCATAAGACAAGAAATTTCATTTGAATGCTAAATATTCAAGGGGAAAAAGTCAGAAATTGCCTCATTAATCTTTAACTGTGTCAAGACCAAGCATTTCTCCCCCAGAGAAGAATGCACTGGCTCCATTGCCCCTACTCATACTCCTTATGCACAGATAACGAAAAGCCTGCATTCAGACAGGCAAGCTTGGTTAGTGCTAATCACTATACATCTAGTTAAGTCGACTTTTAGTGATAGCATGGCATGAAGCTGAGAAGTGGGATCTAGATCCACCTCTACCTCTTACTCTCTGGGGCTTGGCATTAATTCCTCAATGATTTTGATCCTGTTTCTTTATCCATAAACTGAAGGCATAGAGTAATTGTTTATCTCTAAGGTAATTTGCAGCTGCAAAATATCCCAGCTCTCTTTTTGGGTGGAAAATGGTCTTAAATAAGCCTACTGATGGGGCTTTATTGTAGGGGTTTCTTAATGTTGACATTAAGTTTCTTGAGAGTAAAAACCTCTGACTACCCTCCTGTAGCACCTAGGAAATATCTATATTTATTTTAGGAGTGCAATTGATATGTTTCATTAATAAAGCACTGAATAAACACTTCAAATGATGAAGGAAAATGTATGAGATTTCAAATGCAAATTCAACAGAAATATATCTGAAATAGCTCAGATGTTTTGACATATCTACTTCTTAATCTAGTCCAAGAATAACAGAATTCTGGCTGGTCAGACTCTTTTGGATCATGTAAAAAATCTGCATTTTCTTCTATAATTGATTCTTAATGTCAGGAAGTGTTTCCAATGAAAAGTCAGGCTTATTTTTTCTGATTTAAATTAAATTCCTGGAACACTTATGAAAGACAGTATCAAGCAACTTGTATGCATTTCTAGGAAATATAAAACATGAAACAAACCAGGTCTCTGTTCTCTATCACAAGTTTCTGTACCCTGAGCTGTTTTAAAGTGTTAGCATTACAAGGAGTGAGTAATGGTCTGTGATGGAAAAGACTATCTTATTCATTTCTCACTCCTAGCACACATAGTGCTAAGCACATTGCAATGCTTAGAAAAAGTTTGTTTTCTGAATGAATTTCTGAATGTCCATCTAATTGAAAAATTAAGTTACATTTCAGAATAAATATGCTTTATGATGTATGTTATATAGTAAAGAGGTTAGTAATGCAGTTCTATATGACAACCATATCTGAGGGGTCATTTTAAACCTAACGAATTCAACCAGAAGAATCTAAACCCTAAATGAATAACTTAAGGTCTAAATGGTATATCTGAGAAAGCAAAGAGCTACTGAAATTGGCCAAGAGTCCGGTTCCATAATGGAAGATGATTTGGTTGAGAAACCATCAAACTGGAATGAGCCTTTCAGTAAAATGAGGCCTGTGTGAAGAATAAGAATACCATGCAAAATATTTAGGTCCTGGTTGCGAATCAAAGCAAGTCAGAGAAAATAGGAACACAATTGTAAGGACGAAAGATTTTTGAGGAATTTGTTATGGGGGAAATTAAACTGCAGAATGGGAAAGTCCTCATGATAGAGAATGTGTCCTCTTTTACATTCACCACTGAATGAAAGTACCAGAAGGCTTGAGAATAGAATTGTGCAGGGCGGTTACAGAGTCAAGGTAAGTAATTCAGGCAAGCATCAAGTTATAATAATTTATTCTGTTATTTCATCAGCAATAAGTGCTAGACACAGAACTGGGTGTTGTAGGAAATAAAATGTAAGACATGATTCTTGCTTTCAAGTAGTTTATAGTAAAATGAATAATTGTACTTGGATGCAACTCCATGCTTGAATATTTTATGATTTTCTCTCTTTATATCTCAGCTGGTCCTTGGTTTCATACCATGCTATTGTATGAACTAGCTTCTAACCATTTCATTGTCTATTGCATTTATCAGTCATATAATCTGATATGGTGCTGGGACCTAAGGCCAAAGAAATGTGAATTGGATTGAAATAAAAAACATTGCATGAACAACAGTTGGTGTTTTAATGATTGAAAATACTACCAGGGCTGGTGCCGCGGCTCAATAGGCTAATCCTCCGCCTAGTGGCGCCAGCACACCAGGTTCTAGTCCCAGTCAGGGTGCCGGATTCTGTCCCGGTTGCCCCTCTTCCAGGCCAGCTCTCTGCTGTGGCCCAGGAGTGCAGTGGAGGATGGCCCAAGTCCTTGAGCCCTGCACCCGCATGGGAGACCAGGAGGAAGCACCTGGCTCCTGGCTTCGGATCAGCGCGATGCGCCGGCCATAGTGGCCATTGGAGGGTGAAGCAATGGCAAAAAGGAAGACCTTTCTCTCTGTCTCTCTCTCTCACTATCTACTCTGTAAAAAAAAGAAAGAAAGAAAGAAAGAAAGAAAGAAAGAAAGAAAGAAAGAAAGAAAGAAAGAAAATACTACCAGAGTATTATTTTTCTACTGAAGTTTGCAAATGAAAATGGTAATCCCCTTGCACAAAAATAATTTCCAAGAGTTTATCACTAGCTATTTTTAAAAATTATGAAGCTTTGAATATAGCTATCTACTTAAATTAGAAAACATAAAGATCAATATTCAAGACTTAAAATTTCAAGAAAAGAAGGTAGCTCATGACTATGGTATATTGTGTATCATGGAGATATGGCTTTGGAAGTCTCACAATGTCTGAGGGAAGAGGGAAGAGCTAGAATGAATGAGAAAATGTGGAGATGTAAAGAAAGAAATGGGTAAATTGGGGCCAATCTTCTCCTTGTAGAACCAGACAGGTCTTTTCATTGAATAATGGTCCTAGAGGGGGCATAACACTTAGCTAGAAGTTACCTGCAGTGTTAGATAAGAACAGGTGCTCTCTGACTAGTGGAGAGTCTGGGTAGATGAAAGCCCTTGAGGACCAGGAAAGAGCGGGACATTGGTATTGCGCAGGCCAGGGACACACTGAGGTCAGCAGCCAGAAAAGGGGACTTTGTCAGCCTATTGGTATTTGTGTTGATTAAACTGAAATTTCACTGTGTGCCCATTAGGCTTGCCAGTTTAGGAGAAAGCTTTTCAGGTTCTATTAAAAACAGAACAGTGAATATACTTTTGTGTTGTGTTCCTGTTGCAGCACAGAAAGACTTGGGATGGACTCCTTCTTTTCCCTCTTACCAGCTGGGTGACTAGAGTACATCATTTTGCATTTCTGTGTCCCAGGTTTTGCTCCTTTCTTTAAAAAAATAAGTATAATCCACTTACTAGGGTAGCTGTGAAGGTTAAATGCAATCAGTGTGTACATAAAATATCTACATGTTAGGTTCTTCAAAACTATCATTTCCTGACATCTTTTCACCCACATTTTAAGGTACATGGTCAGAACTCAAAATTAATAGTCAATATTTAAGCCGGCGCCGCGGCTCAATAGGCTAATCCTCCGCCTTGCGGCGCCGGCACACCGGGTTCTAGTCCCATTCGGGGCACCAATCCTGTCCCGGTTGCCCCTCTTCCAGGCCAGCTCTCTGCTGTGGCCCGGGAAGGCAGTGGAGGATGGCCCAAGTGCTTGGGCCCTGCACCCCATGGGAGACCAGGAGAAGCACCTGGCTCCTGCCATCGGATCAGCGCGGTGCGCCAGTCGCAGCACGCTACCACGGCGGCCATTGGAGGGTGAAGCAACGGCAAAAAGGAAGACCTTTCTCTCTATCTCTCTCTCTCACTGTCCACTCTGCCTGTCAAAAAAAAAAAAAAATAGTCAATATTTATTGAGGTCATATATTGTTTTAATTATAGTAACTACTTAATCTGCACTACAGCTCTACAGGGAAGATATTACTTTTATTCACAACTTTCAGAGGAGGAAACTGAAGCACAGAGAGTTTTAAAACAACTTGGGTTCATACAACTAGGAAATCTCAGAGCCAAGAAGCAAACTCAAAAAGAAGCAAAATTTAGCTCCAAAGCAGGTACTCTTCACTGCTGCCTATATACCTCTCTAACACACAAGACCATCATGGATTCATGCCAGAGTTAGAACACAAAAGGTGGTAACACAAGGATGCCCAGAGGAACTATTTTACTTGACACTAGTATTAGTAAATTAGGGTTTAGGGAAAAGAAACCTGATTCCAAATCCTGGTTCTTCTACTGCTAGCTGCATGGCTATGAATGAATTATACTTACTCACCAAGGGTGTTGTTTAAGATTACATGAAATGATCTTTGTAAATTGTCTAATATATAACAACTAGTCAAGAATGTTGTTGCTACTTAAAAAGAAATTATTTACTTATTTGTTTGAAAGGCAGAGTGACAGAATGAGATGGAGAGACTAAGGTGGGGGGAGGGAGGCAAGGAGAGGGGAGACACAGAGAGAAACAGAGCTCTTCCATTTGCTGGTTGACCCCCCAGTTGGATGCAACAGCCAAGTCTGGCCCAGGCTGAAGCCAGGAGCCAGGTGCTCTATCCTGGTCTCCCACGAGATGGCAGGGACCCTAGCACTTGGACCATCATTTGCTGCATTCCCAGGCACATTAGCAAGACCATGGATCAGAAATGTAGCAACTGGGACTCAAAGCAGCAATTCAATATGGGATGCCAGCATAGCAAGCAGCAGCTTAACATGCTGCACCACAATGCCAGCCCCTGTAGTCTTTTTTTCTTTTAATTCACTCTTAATGCTTGACTGTAAACAGTCATTTGTGTTCTGGTGGTGTCTCATCCTCTACATTAAATTTGCTACTTTTAAGAGGATATAGTGGCTTGGAACTGATAGTCGGTGAGAGAAATGACCCATAAAAATCAGGTGGAAATCTAGTACTGGCAAGTATAAACTTGATGTTTGTAAAAGCACAAACATAAAGTTGCCTAGCAATAAGGATAAAAATAGAAAATTCTCTAGGTCAAAATGTCCTCGTTGCTTGAGAGCAACAGAATCATGCTGTTATTTGACAGGGAAACAACATGAAATAATACCTTTTCTCCCTATAACATTAAATATGTCCTTATTAAGACTACTTTTAAAAATAAAGTACACACATTGTAAACCAAATATAAACCTAGATAACCATAAAAAACATTAAAGGATTATAAGGGGGAGTGAAAAAATATAAGGCCCTTGATTTGTTTAGCCTGGATAGAGATACTATGAAAGAGCCACATTTGTGGCTTGCCAAATATCCATGTGTTTCCCATACTTCCCAGACTTCTTGAGAGGAGGCAGACTTCCATGGCTAGTTTTGGTCAGTGAACTATGTGTGAACGTGCTGGTATGTGATCTCTTCTGTACCTTGGCTATCAGGGAATTTATTCCCAGTGGTACCATTGCAAGATCCTGGCACCTCCATCCTGGATACTCAGAAACTATACAGAATAGAGCCCCACCTCAAGCCACAGTGGATGGGTAGGTGGGTTAAGACAGAAACTTTTGTTGTATTAGGCACATTTAAAGATTTTTTTTATTAATGTATTGTAGTTTTTCATAGCCTGGTAGGGCAGTATTGACATGGGTAATTTTGTATAGTACTCTGTAATGTACATAAATATTTCAGATATCTGATCTTAAGGTAACAAGCTTAAAGAACATTCAATTAGTCAAAAGCACAAAACTAGAAGCTATATTGTCTTAGATAAAGCAATCAAAGTTTATATTGGTTGCAGGGAAAGCTCCCTTAGAAAAGTGGTTGTTGAAGAGAAGTCATCTGTAAAAGATACTTATGGGAATATTTATGAATTGGATGGGAAGGAAGGGTCAGCTTACAGGAGATGGATTCAGGATGCTTCCAGTGCTTGAGCTGGAGGTTATAGGCTGTCCATTCCCTACAGAGTTCTAATATTTGGTCTAGGGTTTGTATCATGGGGTTTTCAGCAACAGTAAGTGGGCTTCCATTTTGATTTGTAATAACTTGCTCCTCTTTTAAAGATGGGCTAGATTTCAGGGAAGAAATGTGGTAGGTTCTAGATAGCTGAGCTGAATTTGCACTAAAAGATATACCTACCCCTTCCTGAACTACAACATTTAGTAAAATTCATAATGCCTTTGTGTAGTGATAGTAATTACTCTCTTGATTTTTCACACTAACCAAGGATTTAGGTTTATTTGTTTATTGATATAAATTATATAAGGAATCATTCCAAGTACAGAACTTCTCATATAAATGACAAATATATTTAATAAATTGTCTCATAGCAAGGAAAGTTTGGAAGCAATGAGTCTATCTATGGAAACAATCACTCTCCAGGTCCTGCAATTTCTCAAATGTAAACAGTAGTGTGGAGAACTTTCTTTCCAGTTCTGATGTACCAAAAGAAATACAGCATTGCTGCACTTGGTTTTCAACTATTAATGAAAAAATTAAGTATATTATTTTATGTGCCTTTTCTCTTACAATTCTCAAAGTTCTATTATATAAGGACTATTATTATTCACATTTTGCAGATCAAGAAACCAAGGACAATTTTTGATAACCTACTATGTCCCAGACACTAAATGAGATGAATCGGACACTCTCCTAATTTTTCTCACTTTTGCAAAGCTAGGGATCCAAATGATTGGCTTTAATGGCTGCAATATTCATTTTAATTAATGTGTCTGCACAGGTGGCTCTGCAACTTCAATTAGACTGAATTATTCAGGCTGATCTACTGTTACCCATGAACAAGTTATTTCACAGGGAACTGGAAATACTGTTACTGATGCAGTCTTAAATTGTTATTTAGCAAATTGAATTACTCAGAATTTTACAGTCTCTATCTAATGCATTTTGGAGACACACTCTAACTGAAACATAAGTTTATTTTTTTTGTTTGCGTGGAGAGTTTATTTAATACATGATATATCATTTAAAAATGTTTTCATTTAAAAAAATCAACTGAACAAAAGGAATGGATGACAGTTTTTAAAAAACAAAGAAGTTTGCTATTATCAATTTGCTGGCCCTTAATCTCATAACTGTATCCTTAATTAAATAGAGGTGATAGACACATGGTAAGAGAATATTTCAAAACATTTTTTCAGTGGAAAGAACTTTCTGGATAGGAGTTCTATGGTGAGTTAAATGTATTTTTTGTTTTGCATATTAGGAAGAATATGATCTGAACACAAAAGTCTCATAATGGAAAGAGGATTAAGATGGTGGATTAAGGGAGGGAACTTATTGCTCTAGTCTAGAAGGATGTACTTTTCTCTGAAGGGAGGAGAGAACTTCCACTTTGCTTATGGCCTTGCCTAAATACTGACACAGTTTGTGGATTCAAAAGGCTTCCATAACCTAGGCAGCTCCTGTCAAGAACCTCAGATAGTCACTGACTGTTAATTGTTAATTAAAAATAGAATTCACTGTGCACTAACTTCCCACACAGGACCTCTGTCCTCAATGTATTATTAAAGTTAACTGTACACTCTGGCCTCAGAATCAGCCCTTAAGGCATTTGGATCTGGCTAAAAAGCCCATGAGAGTATTTCAGGCATGGAAAGCCAAGACACTCTGGCAAACAAACAAACAAAAAAAGTGACCTAAATGAAAGCTCTCTGTGAGTGAGATCCCAGCGAAAAAAAACGGGCCATCAAAGAAGGAGGTACCTTTCTCTGAAGGGAGGAGAGAACTTCCATTTTGACTATAACCTTGTCTAAATAAGATCGGAGTTGGAGAACTCAAAAGGCTCCCATAGCCCTGGCAACTCATGACAATAGCCTTGGGTGATTACTGACACCATAAACAAGGGTGTCAATTGTTAAATCAACAACAGGAGTCACTGTGCACTTTCTCCCCATGTAGGATCTCTGTCCTTAATGTGTTGTACTATGTGAATTAACAGTATAACTAGTACTCAAACAGTACTTTACACTTTGTGTTTCTGTGTAGGTGCAAACTGTTGAAATCTTTACTTAGTATATACTAAATTGATCATCTATATATAAAGATAATTGAAAATGAATCTTGACGTGAATGAGATGGGAGAGGGAGCGGGAGATGGGAGGGTTGCAGGTGGGAGGGAGGTTATGGGGGGAAAAAGCCATTGTAATCCAAAAGCTGTATTTTGGAAACTTATATTTATTAAATAAAATAAAGTTAACTGCATTAAGCAGTTTTGTGTGTGTGTATGGGTGTGTGTACAAATTGTTGAAATCTTTACTTAGTATAGAGTTGGTCTTCTGTGTATAAAGTTAATTGAAAATGAATCTTAATGGAGAATGGGACTGGAAATGGAAGAGGGAATGATGGATGGGAGTACGAGTGGGAGGATGGGTATGGTAGGAAGAACCACTATATTCCTAAAGTTGTATTTATGAAATTTGTATTTCTGAAATAAAAGGTTTCTTTGGGGAGGTGGGGGGAGTCTCAAAGCACAATAGTTCTTATAGTAACTCTACAATTAGCTTCAATAGTATAACAACAGTATAATGAGCACAATTGTTAGAAAGCTTAAGGAAAGTATTACTACAGCTCAGCTACAATATAAAATTCACCAAAGTTGGCTTTGTTGATCTGGTTTCAGTGGACAATGCCTTTCTTTTCTCTGTTTCCCCCTTAAAGCCAACACCAGAAATATTTTTTTTTCCCATAATCTGGTTTCTACTTCTGTATTTCCTTTCTCTTCCCATACTTCCTTTCCCAATTAACAGCAAAATCATTTATGCAGTTGCCTAATTCAAAAACCTTTGGCTTATTATTAGTTTCTCACCTTTTCTTCATGTATAACATTCTACTGTCATTGAATGTATGTTAATGCTCCAATCCTCCTCATCCATCCTCACTGCTTCTGCTTAACATAAATCCTTTATAATTCTTTCAAAAATTTTTTCCTTCACATCTCTATGTTTTCTTCAAGAGGTAACTGGCTCAGAGAAAGAAAGATAAACAGAGATGTCCCTCGTGCTGGTTCATTACCCAAGTGCCTGCAGAAGTTGACAATGAGCTAGGCCCTGGGAAACTGAATCCAGGTTTGCCATGTGGGTGGTAGGGACCCATCTATTTGACATATTATCCCTGCTTTCCAGGGTATGTATTAGCGTAAAGCTGGAGTTTGAAGTGGAGCTTGGAATTCAACCTAGACACTCCAACTTGGAATGTAGGTATCCCTAGAGGTGTCTTAACAGCTAAGCAAAACTCTGCTCCATGATTGCTTATGTTACTCTGACAGGCCTTAGCTGATGCCCAACCTCCAATCTTAACCACCTTTATAATCAATCACCTATGTAATCAATCCTTCCCATTGCTTTTAGGATAATTTCTAAATCACCAACATGATTACAAGACTCCTATTGTCAAACTCTTCACTGTTTGAAATAAGACTCAAATTATTTTATATGACATTCAAGATCCTTCACATCTAAGCCTAACCTTCCTTTTAAAAAAATATTCAATCTATGGTTTCTATAATTTAATCACACTAGGTTCATATTCCCAGGCATACCATTAACCTGTCCATTTCTACATTTCTGTTCTTGCTTCTCCTGTCATCTAGACCATCTTTCTATCTCTGTCTTGTTATTTCCCTGTGCATTTTACAAATGTTTCCTCTTCTATAATGCAATCTGATAATGGACCTAAACGAAAATTACCTGCACTCCTCTCTGTGCTCCCATAGTTCTCAGTTTGTACTTTTGATCCCTCACTGTAATTAGGTTTTTTTTTTTTTTTTTTTTGACAGGCAGAGTGGACAGTGAGAGAGAGACAGAGAGAAAGGTCTTCCTTTTTGCCGTTGGTTCACCCTCCAATGGCCGCCGTGGTAGGCGCGCTGCGGCCGGCGCACCGCGCTGATCCGATGGCAGGAGCCAGGGGCTTATCCTGGTCTCCCATGGGGTGCAGGGCCCAAGCACTTGGGCCATCCTCCACTGCACTCCCTGGCCATAGCAGAGAGCTGGCCTGGAAGAGGGGCAACCGGGACAGGATCGGTGCCCCGACCGGGACTAGAACCCGGTGTGCCGGTGCCGCAAGGTGGAGGATTAGCCTATTGAGCCGCGGCGCCGGCGTAATTAGGTTTTTATAGCAGCTCATTATGCATGTACCTGTCTCCTTCCCTGAGATGGGGTGGCAATTCTGTAATGATGGAAAGAGATCTGAATTTGGGGAGTCAGAATACTCAAGGATGGTCCCATTTCAGTCACTTCAAAGCTCAAGTCACATCTACATTATAGGGAGGGACAAATATCTATATTGAAAGATTAAATAAAAATTCTATTATTAATGTGCCATGTTTTAAATCTCAAGATCATGAGCTCTCTGCAAGTTAAAACTATGCCTCAATTTGATGAGCACACAATATTTGCTGAATGAATGCTTGGTAAAGAAAATAAAAGGAATAAGATGAAAATTCCTCCTTCAATCTAAAAGACTTAGAGAATAAAAACAAACTCTGCACATGTACATAGTATTTTACCTTTCAATATAGTGACCTTTCTTATGCTTATTTTTATAACATCCTCAAGTAAGCACATATTGTCATTTTCCTTTTGCATCTGAAGACACTGAGGCACACAACAATTAAATGGATTATCTAGGCTTGAGAAGCACTAGAACCACAGTCTTATTCTCTGTCTGCGATACTAGAGAGGATGCTGGGATAACTTGAAATTTTTTCCAGAGTGAGAATTAATTTGCAACCCCAAATCATTTCATAGGAGATGTGTTTTAAATGGGAAAGATGGAGCATGTTTAAATCTGAATTTCTGAGACGGGAAAAAAAAAATGAGCTCAACTGTTATTGTGATGATTTTCTCAGCTCCACACATGTGCTGTCTGTTGTCTTTGGCTGTTCTTTCAGAGAAGTTATCATTTTCTATTCATTGCCATGTAAAATATCTCCGAAACTCCTGAGCACCAGCTCAAAGATAGGACAGCAAACTCTAAGCACATGTTATATTCTGCATGTTTTTCTGATCTGTAGTAGCTTCTCATTTAAGTCAGAATTGTGATGTTAACTTAAAAGTAAAACTGGCCCTAGAACTCTTAGTGTTATGACCCTGAAACATTTACTTCCTTCCTCTAACTTATCTACTTTTGGATTCAATAGTCCTTTCCAATTTTTTGAGGCTTACAGGAAGTAATATTCCTCAAAGATCCATAAATACAGTTAATAAATTTTAGATCCTTATATATTAAATTTCATTTATTAAGATCATTGGAAGTAATATATTAAGCATAAATGAATTATTCAGACAGAGCCTTTAATAAAATACATGTTTTGCTTCACTGCTTGAGCAAACGGTGCACAATAAACACACTTAAAACTCTTTCAAAGACTCATGGCTATCGGTAAAGATACCATTTATGGCGACATCCACCAGGCCATGATTCCTCAAGGTTACCTAGGTGTATAAAACTGTCTGCCCCTGCTCTGCTCCCTGCTTCAGTAGGATTACATCTGTCCCCTATTCTCTAGTTCTTCTGCTTTGGCCTTAACTTAGCATCTTATGATTTCTGGCATGGACTGTGGCAACAGACTAATGAGATTCTCAATTTCTAGTCTCAGCATCCCCAAGTCCTTTTCCACACTTAGCAAGAGTAAAATGTTTCTAAAAGTGTTTCTGATTACTTTACATGATTGCTTAATGGAACAATCAAACAAAAATTCCATATATACTATGTATATAGATGGATAACAACCTCTATGTCAGCTTGTCTTATCGCCTCTCGGGCTTCATCTCCTTTCATCCCTAACCACTCACAACCTAAGCTCAAATCATGCTGGACTGAGTCTTCTATGGTATACTTCTGAGGGCACTAGGCTGTTTCACACCTTCTTGCCTTTGCTCATCCTGCTCCTTCTTATTGGAAAATTTGTGCCTCCTTCACTACTCCTGGGTTTCTGATAAATACCAATCTTTCAAATGATACCTACAGCATCTTTGATTTTAGGAAACCCTAAAATAATACCCTTCAATAATTCCCTGACTAGAAATGGCCACTGACCCCTTTCTTTGTGACACCATGATGACCTGTACAGATATTCATAATAGCATTATATTGTGGAGTTATCTGTTTCCCCTGCTATCAAAAGATTTAGAAAAAAATTGTACCTGATTAAGCTCATCATTTGATTCTATTTACATGCACTTTTAAAAAAGATTTATTTATGTATTTTTTTATTTGAAAAGCAGAGCAACAGAGAGAGGGGAGAGAGAGAGAGGGAGAAGGAGGAGGGGACAGGGGAGAGGGGAGAGGGAGAAAAATCTTCCATCTGTTGGTTCATCTCCCAAATGGCTGCAACAGCCAGGACTGGACAATGTTGAAGTAAGCATCCAGGATCTGGGAACTCCATCCTAGTCTCCCGCATGGATGGCAGTGGTCCAAGTATCTGGGCCATCTTCAGTTGCCTTCCCAGGCACATCAGCAGGAAGCTGAATCAGCAACAGAACAGCTAGACTTGAACTGGCATTCTGATGGGATGCCAGCATCCCAAGCAGTGGCTTAACTTGTTCTACCACAATCTGCTACACCACAAGAAGAACTTTGTACTTCACAAAGACAAGATCATGACTCATTTATCAAGCCCAATCATAGAGTAGATACTCTATGAACATTGGACACTAGTTTTCTGTTTCTCCCTTTATCAGGCTAATTTTCAACTGATAATGCTGCTAGTTTCTTTCATTATTCTACTTGTTTTTTATAGTGAGTTGAAAATAGTATTAGCAGTTGAAAGAACTAAAGTAATGTTAAATAGATTTTCCACAAGGGAGTGAATTAAGTTTATGAGCTTTGAAAATTCATGGTCTCATTAACATTTATTTTGGCCATTAGTTTGTTCTTAGTGGTTGGATTCTTGAGATTGGCAGATAAATTGCCTACAGATAAGTGGAGTGTGACCTGATGATGGTGACTACCATTTATTCAGACCTTCCCTAATGTGCCAAATTCTGGGCCAGGGACTGTGGACACAAAAGCACAGTCAAGAAGGCCTTTAAGAGGTTCTTGTGTACCATTTTTTGCCATTTAAAATATGATCATGATATAGACATTTCCAACACACACACACACACAAACACACAGATTTTTTTAAGATAGGAGAAGATGAGTTCACACAGTTACCTAGAGGGTAAATGTGTGACACCCAAACCTAGGTAGGTGTGTCTCAATCCAGTGATGTTTATTAGAATCAATCTATAGTGACAGGAATGCAATACTTCTCTTGGCAAATTTTCTATGTCTCTTTTCCTCCTCTACATCTTAACTTTGATTCCTGAATGCATAAAATCAAGTGTTTGGTAGCCTGTAATTAACAGAACTTCTAGAAAATGTGCTCTGCATTTCAGGCATGGAAAGCTAAGATACTGTGGCAAAAGATGTTCTACATGAAGGCCCTCTGTGAGTGAAACCCCAGCAGAAAGAAGTGGTCATCAAAGAAGGATGTACTTTTCTCTGAAAGGAGGAGAGAACTTCCACTTTGCTTATGGCCTTGTCTAAATTCTGACACAGTTTGTGAATTCAAAAGGTTTCCATAGCCTAGGCAGCTCCTGTCAAGAGCCTCGGGTGGTCATTGACATCATCCATAAGAGTGTTACTTGTTAAATTAACAACAGGAGTCACTGTGCCCTAACTTCCCATGCAGGACCTCCGTCCTCAGTGAGTTGTATTATCAAAGTTAACTGTGGGGGCTGGCGCCGTGGCTCACTTGGTTAATCCTCCGCCTGCGGCACCGGCATCCCATATGGGCACCGGGTTCTAATCCTGGTTGCTCCTCTTCCAGTCCAGTTCTCTGCTATGGCCTGGGAGTGCAGTGGAGGATGGCCCAAATCCTTGGGTCCTGCACCCGCATGGGAGACCAGGGAGAAGCACCTGGCTCCTGGCTTCAGATCTGCGCAGCGCCGACTGTGGTGGCCATTTGGGGAGTGAATCAATGGAAGGAAGATCTTTCTCTCTGTCTCTCTCTCACTGTCTATAACTCTACCTGTCAAATAAATAAAAAAGAAGAAAAAGAGGAAAATAACAATTAAAAAATAAACTGTGATACTTGTTCTCAAACAGGTTTTGTGTGTGTGTATATGTGTGTATGTGTGTGTGTGTTACTTAGTATAGAGTTGGTCTTCTGCGTACAAAGTTAATTGAAAATGAATCTTAATGAAGGATGGTACTGGAAAGGCAAGAGGGAGGAAGTGGAGGGGTGGGAGTGTGGGTAGAAGGGGGGGTATGGTGGGAAGAATCACTATATTCCTAAAATTGTAGATATGAAATTTGTATTCCTTAAAAAATAATTAATTAAAAAAAAAGAAAAACTTGCTCTGATATTATGATTACAGTTATTATATATGGATAATCAAGACAGATATACAGAGAGAAAAGGTAAGGTCCTGAATGTAAAAAGCAATTCATGTTTAAGTCCAGCATTTATATGACCCTCCAGAATTTGGACAGAGAGGCGCAGATTGAGGTGGCTCCCCAGGGGCTCAGTACTCTGCAATGACCCACACCACAGGTGATTGTTATTGCTGGAAATTCATACCTTTCCTAAAGTCCAAGCATAACTTCAATAGCATCAGTGATAGTTATGGAAGGAGGAGAGCTGTTAGATCAGGGTTCACATACACAGTCTGTAACAGTGACTGCAAGCAGGCTTTATCTTGTGTGCCAAAAGATGCAGTGTGATAGTGTCAATCGAGAAAGATCCTGAAGTCGTCTGAGGACTCAGTGGGAGAGTGCTTAGAACAGTTATGAACAGTGTCTCCTCTACGATTGAGAGAAGCATATCCTATAGATATTTACCACCTTTACTAGAATTTCACTGGCCACTGAGCATTGGTCAGGTAGTGCTGTTACTTATTTTGAAGTCTGTTGTAATTCATGAATTCAACTAAGAACATGCAGTGATAGTGTAAGGTGCAATATATAGTATCTGTAGGATAGTAGGTACTCAATAAATGTTTACCAAAGGAATGAATGCAATGGCTATATGTTGCCTTTTCTTCTCATAATCAGAGGAAGTAGGGCACACTGAGGTTAGTTTACAAAAGGCTCTGAACCCCCTCAGGGTAGTCTAATATATGAGCCAATAGTTTTCAGATTTCCTTAAGGTGTTTTGTATATAGAATTTCTGGCCCTTTCTTCTGATTTTTTTTAAAGATTTATTTATTTTTTACTTGAGAGAGTTACACACACACACACACACAGAGAGAGAGAGAGAGAGAGAGAGAGAGAGAGAGAGAGAGAGGTCTTCCATCTGATGGTTCACTCCCAGTTGGCCACAATGGCCCGAACTGCACCGATCTGAAGCCAGAAGCCAGGAGCTTCTTTCAGATCTCCCACGCGAGTGAAGGGGCCCAAGGACTTGGGCCATCTTCTACTGCTCTCCCAGGCCATAGCAGAGGGCTGGATCAGAACTGGAGCAGCCGCGACTAGAACCAGTGGCCATGTGGGATGCCAGCGCTTTAGGCCAGGGCATTAACTTGCTGCGCCACAGCGCTGGCCCCTCTTCTGATATTCTGATTTGGTATGTTGGGGTGAAGACAGAGATCTTTTTATTTATTTATTTATTTTCCTGCTAGTTTGAACCACTTACTGGCTTGCTGGGCAATTTGGATAATCAGCCAAGTTTAGGAACTACAGCGCAAAATAATACAGTTTCCCTGAAACTCTTGTGAAAGAAACAGATCTTTGTTTCTGATTCCCCCAAACTCTAGTGTTGTCTGCCTTTTGAGATGAGAACTGTCTCTGCCTTTGTTGAGACCCTAGACCTGCCAGACTGCCTCCTGCAGAGTTAGACTCTGACTCCCAAAGAGCTTTGCCACATAGCCCTCTCCTCCAGGAAGAAGGATGAGAATGGAGAACAACTTTTGCAAAGCACAGGAGATTAATGTGCTGCAGTGGGAATAAATCACAGACAGAGGAAATGAATGAACTGAATGTTTCTGGGCTTCAAATATCATTTGTGGAAATAAATGAGTCTGCTTTCGGAGTTCAATCAGTTTTCTCACAAACCCCTTAGCATTTCTCATTGCAACCAATTATTTAACAAGTTCCAGAAGGAAAATTTTGTCATTATAGAAAAAGTAATTGGTTTGACCAGTGCTCTGACCCAACAGTTTGCAAAATGCATGTACTTTCATACTGATTAGCCCTCCTGGGCCATTATGTTCTAGTAAAATAGAGCATAATGCTGGCAGTGGATGGTGCACCAATATTATAAAAATATGAGATCCTTATTTTTGTGGAAAGTTACCACAGGGAAATTGTGGATGGAAGCCTAATAAGGCCATCATTTGTCCTAAGACTTTGAATAAGAATCTATTTATCACTAACACTGCTCCTTGCATGAGAACAGAGAGGGGAACACATTGAAGAGAACAGGGCCTGGGCCTGGCCAACTGAATCTGATTTTCAGAGTGACCACTTGGCCACTTTTCAGTCTTAGGTCTGGGCAAATTCCTTAACTGTTCTGATTCACAGTGCTCATCTTTGTAAATCTGAACACATTATTCCTGGCCTCATAGTGCTAATGAGGAATAGAGAAAATGAAGAAAGGTCCTGAAATTCCTTAAATATGTTAAGTCCTTTGAAAATGGAGTTAAGGATGTAACATCTCTGATTAGGTTATAAAAATTAGTTGGCTGATTCTGCCCCCTTCCCGATTTTAGTTCTTATTTATAATTAAATCGTCTAATTACAGGAAAAATGTAATATGATCACGTTTGAAGGAACATTACTATTTTACCTTTATGCTTCTATATCTAGGGCCATATATTCAATCAAGGCTCATGTTCTATTAATTTTTTTAAGGAATAAAAATTAGTGACTACGTGTGTGTCTCTGTGTGTGTGTGTAAGAAAGTGAGAGAGCGAGCAAGTGAGAGCAAGGAAGGATAGAGGAGAGATATCTTACATTCAAGAAATTGTATGAAATCTCTGTAGAGTTTAAAAAATAAAATCACTGTTATACACATAGCACTGAGGTAACAAAGACTATTAATCTCATAGAAAGATATTTTGAGACCATTTTCCTTTTAAATCATTTTCCTTTCATAGGCAAACCTCCTGAATTTATAGAAAATTATACCTTAACTCTAATGTTATCATGTGCAAGTATGTATCTCTATATAAAATTTGGAATACATATATGAAATCACACTGCATATATTTTCCCTGCTTACTGGAGTCCATATTATGTTCTTTGGTTCATCCATATTGATGTATGTAGCAGGTGTTCTTTTTATCCTCATGATATATTCATGATATGAATATAGTGCAATTTAAACATCTATCCTATATGGATCTATCCTGTCTTTAGATTTTATTAACAGTAATAGTATATCTATCTTTTTACCTGCCTGCTATGCATATATGCAGAAGTTTCCCTAAGGTAAATGCATGAGAAATTAGTTGTTGAGTAGTATTTTTAATTTTATTAAATAAAGTTAAACTGTTTTTCCAAAGTACTTGTTTCAGGAGACAGTGGATAAGAACTGTAGCAGTTCTATATCTTCTTGGATTTCCATCCTAATTTTTGTCAATATGGTCACTGTGAAATGGTGCTTATTGTAGTTTAATTTGAAATTCTTTGATTAGTAATACTTTTAAGCATCATATTTTAATATGCCATTTATCTTTTCTCCCATTTTAAAAAAAATCCTTGTCCATTTTGAACAGGGCTACTTGGATTTTTCTGATTGCTTTATCATTCTCCATATACAGAATTCCATATGGAGATTTTTTTAATCAGCTATATGTGTTGCAAATATCTGTTGTGTTCTATTTTAAATTCATATCACATTTCACCTCAGAAAACTCAGATATAAGATCCAAAGGTTTTTATTTCTCCGAACTGCTGGTGTGAGTAGCTACAAATATAGACAGATTTCAAGATAAATAATTCATTACTGTGACTTAGCTGAAATATATTCATGAATATTTTTGCTCAAACTTGCAGAAAGTGCTTGAAGAGCTTATTAAACTAAACTAAGCTAAACTACACTAAACTAATCTAAACTGAATTAAAACAAAAAGCAACACTGTGAAGATGAAAGCTTTCTTTCCAAGATTCAAAATACACTAAAGACATTTATCTTCAGTAGTTTATTATATTCACAATGATAATACTTCATACTGTTGTCTTTATTCATAAGTCATTCCATCTATTTCAGGTGTATATACTGCCCAGTCAGCACAGGCAACTATTACCAAGTATACTATTGAATTTCAAGTGTGGTCTTGCAGTAGAACTTCTGAGAGTGATTTTTTTCTTTAATACAATTCCCTTGGAGTCATATTTTTGGTCAACTTATCTTTGGAGTTTTGAGGAATTGAAAATGCTCACCTGCTTTCCTCCTAAGTAAGTGTTCCTAGGAAGTAAATATATATATATATATATATATATATATATATATTTATATATGCTCTATCAAAAAAATGAGGATTTTTAGGGCAGCGAAAGTACTCTGTATGATACCACAATGGTGGATACTGGTCATTACACATTTTTCCAAGTCCATAGATTGTACAACACGTGCAAGGATATATCCCTATGTAAGAATTCTACTGTAAACTATGGACTTTTAGTGATAATGATGTGTCACTCTAGGTTCATCAAGGGTAACACAAATATCTCTGTGGTGTACGATTTTGGTAATGGGAGAACCTACGCACATATAAGGGCATGAAATATAAGAAAATGTTTGTACCTTACTCTCATTTTTTTCTGTTAACCTAAAAAATAGAAATTAATTAAAAATATTGCTTTTTTAAATTCAAAGAGTGTTAAATGAAATTAATGGAAAGCCATTGCTTTGTCAGACTAATCTCCTGCACTAGGCCCAACAGATGAGAACAAAGCAGAAGGAAGTCATTAATGCTAGGTGCTACATAATCAACTGAACTCTGAAACAGGCCAGTTTTCCAAGAAATCAGCAAGGCATCAGAAGGGGACCAGTTTACCTTAGCAGGCATAATAAGGAAGTTGCCTCAATTTTAATCCTTTAAGGAAAGTAGCTTTAAAAATGACTCATCTGATTTTTGTTCCCTATCTCTACTTTCTTTAGATTTTTTTTTGGCCTATAAAGCAAATCTCTGCTCAGCTTTAGACACTGATGGATTCATGAATCACTAATAAAAGGGAATTTCAATCTAAATTTGTTTTAAAAAATTCTTAACAGATGAAATGAGTTTGTAAAGACCTATTCAGGAGGTAATATTGTGGGGAGAGGGGAAAATAAACAAGTAAATAAAGAAACAAAATTAAATGTTACACCAATGGGTGTTTACCAAATGCTGAGCAATATTCTAAAGAGTTTTATCATAAGACACTCAGTTAATACATGTAAAAATTCTATCAGATAAGAGTTATTATTATTGTGCTGTTTTTAAATATGAAGTAACCAAGACTCCTAAAGTTTAAGAACTTATTCAAGGAAATGTAGCCAGTTAAATGTGGCTGCTGTAGGTTTGGGGAAATTTTATATGGCTTTTCTCTGCTGTTTTTACCTTCCATATCACTACCCATATTCTAAAAGAGTGCAAAGGCCAAGCTAATGAATGGATCACAGAACACTACACTGGAAAGTATTTCCCTAGAGTAACATGCTGACAGGTATTGAATTTAACAGCACAAATTCAGGATTCCTCTATTTCCCATAGAAGTGAGAGCTTCATGCTTCATGCATTTCATGGAAGTGACCATTTTTCAGTTATGAGGTCATAAAAGATAGCAATAAAGATACTCATGTCTGTAATGCTCAGCATTGGCTACCCTAATCTGTCATTCTGATTTACTTATCTGTGTGTCAGATCCTAGGGGAGGAGGGTACATATTTGTTGAGCACTTAACTATGCTAGGTGTTACAGCACCCTTTAGACTCATTCCTCAGAGTTGTCAGAAACTTTGTGGTTCACAACTTCATATCAAAAAGCAGAAATATGTAGTTAGTAATACATATAAGTAATAAATTGGAATATATAAACTAATTCAGATTACTAACAGCAGGAAGTAATTATAATTGATTGATAGTAACTTTTTAAAGAAAAAACAGATTTTAAGAAATTATTACTGAAACTGCTTTATTGTTCTATCTTGTATGTTATGTTCTACATGTGTACATATTGTATGTCTACATGGAAAAATTTATTAACAAATCTGTTTTAATTGGCTTATAGATAAAATATTGCTCATGAATTTAAACTGCTAAGTCAATCGAAGATACCTTTTTTGGTTCATGTGACATAAATCTCTGTATCAGATGTTTTAAGTCATTGACATGTTTGTGCTTGGGTTTGCTGGTTAAAAAAGTTACACTTGTATTATATATTTAAGTGATGTTTCCAAAAACATGTACTCTTGCCTTGAAATTTATAGAAGGCATTGGACCTTCTGGTAAATGTTTTTGTAAGTTGATATTTAACAGTTAAAATTGTTTGCTGAGTTTTCATTTGACAGTGTTATTGTCAGTGAATGATCTGGGAAGCCTGACTTATTCTTTCATTTCTCTAGTCTCCTCAAGGAAACTAATTCTATTCTGAAGGAATCTCCAAGATGTATAATTTGATCTTTAGACCTTACAAAATGAATGACCAATATTTTTCAGTAATAATAGCATAGCCAAAATGAGAGTTAAATTATGATTGCACAGCTAGATTTACTTTGCCATGGGCACAGTAAACTGGTAAAATCTCCATTCAGACCAAAGGAAGGGAGAGAAAATTTTACTAATGACTTTAAATTTTTTAGATAACGTGATCATCGTGTTTGTTAAAGTGAGGACATAGCTTCCTCATGGGTATTATTTACCTCACATAAAACCCACTATCAGAACATGCCTGTGACTATACATTTCTAGTTTAGGATACTGAAGAATAGAGATGGAACTGAGCACCCCCTTGACTTGCATCCTCTTGAAGGTTTCCTCTGGTATGCTTTAACAAAAACCAGGAGCAACAGGAAGGTAGGTAGCAGAAGCAATGTAAAGATAGGTGGCAGGCCAATTAATGGCTGCTTTACACAGTGATCTGCCATCAAGAAGACCCAACAGGCCAGTCCATTGCATTGGTTTTCAATGTGGACAGCAAGGGCTTCAGCAGAAGTCAGCTTATGAAGAGCCCTGGCAGCTCTGCCAGCCAAGAGTTGGGTCACTGGAAACGGAACTGTCCTGGAGTTGAAGGACACCAGGTCAGAGCTGCAGGCCTTGTTTGCTCTAAGCTGAAAAGCCAGTTACTCGGCCCAGCTTCCAAAGTAACTACTGCTATTAAGGGGATGGCCAAATAGGGTCAGCAAGTGTAGAGATGCCACCTACCTTCTCTTCAAGCCAGCTCTCCTCCCAGGCCAGCTAGGTAATGGAACTCAACAGGGTGCCTTCCCTAACAAGGTTCACAACTCCCTTATGATGTCTCTTCCAGTAGCCCATGTCAAGAGATAAATAGGCCTGGGCCTCATAACTGGCAAGGTCTTAAAGCCCACCTTTCATTATTGAGCCCCTTCTGTCAGTTTCTATTTGCCTCTCAATGAGAAAAATTGCTTGTGGTTTAGACAGCACCTTTCTTAGGTCCTTTAATAATGACTCTGCCCTTGCTTTTAGATCCCATACTTTTAAACTGCTTTGTTAGATTCATTTTCTTCAGACTTGAAAAAGTAAAATTCTAGGTGGCTGTGCACATGAAACCTCAGATGGAAGCAGTGTTTCAAGCTGGCACTACAACCCCCTTGAGAAGTCACCTCCTGCTGAGAAGCCATCTCCTGTTGGAACCCTGTCTTGACTGCTCTTCCCAGTGATGCTCCTTTTCAGCATGAAGCAGCCAGAGCGAACATCACTCAGTATCCCTAACGGATGTTAGGGTCCATTCTTCTTGAGGGGGGATTGTGAGGAGTCAGATGAGTTAATAGGCAGTCAGGGTGGTCCTAGTGGAATTTGGGGTGTAGGATGCTTGCCTCCCCCCAGAGGGTTATCTTTAGCAAGAACAAACTGTCCATGCTCCTTCCTTAGGAATCTCCACATTTACCATGAGAATAGCGAGGGAGTGGTGATCCTATCCTTCTGAGCTCACAGTTTATTGTGAAAACAAGTTATCTATCCCACCTTTCTGGATGGTTTTTTGTTTTATCATGAGCAAGTCAGATAGGAAAAAATATTATAAATCAGTTCTTTTAATGGGTTTTGTCCCTGCCTTATAACTGAATGTCAATCAAAATTGTGCTTAAAAACTCGACTACTACAGACCATTTTCCATTTTTTCCTCTCTTGGAAGCCTCCCTCCATGCTGCTGTGGCTGGTGGTCTTTGAATCTAATAAATCTTAAATTTAAGAAAAATACAAAAAACCCCCCAAAACAGAGAAGTGGTAATCAGTAGAGATATTTAAAGATACAACAGAAAGAACAGAAAAAAATGGAGCTAATCTACACTCACTGATCTAAATCTATAGGCATCACTATTTTACTAACAGCAGGAAGCCTTAGATGGGTGCAGCTAGACGCTAAAAACATAATCTTATCAAAGTGAAAGAAGAAGGATCAGAGGGGCTGAAAGCCTTTGACATCTCCACTAGCATTTCTTATAAACTCTGGAATCAAAGGAAACCATTTCACTGTCCTTTAAGAAGATCAACCCACCACAGCTGTCAGTGTCTCCTAGGATTTACCTCCATATCAAGAAAGATTTTCAGTTGCTTGCAATCAGGTCTTAAATCTCATACTCTGAAAATCTTTAGAAGAAACAGTCTCACTATACTCACGAAATATTGTCCTGGGCTCTATAGTGGGGAAATGTAATTATCCCCCCCCCCCCCAAATCCCTTCCTCTCTTTTCTTTTAGTAGTAGGCCCCTCACCTCTGCACACCTCAGAGTCTTAAGAAAGGCACATGGCTATTCACTATGCTTCCTACAACTGCTATGAAAAAACTGTTTAGCAGTTTATTTAAATTATTTACCTCTAACCCTACAATTTTACTCTCCTGGATACATAACCTACAAGAAATAGGTACATATTTTCTCAAAAAAATTTTCTAAGAATGTTAATAGCAGTTTTATTCATAATAGTCCCAACTAGAAATAATTCAAATATCATTCAGCAGAAGTATTGATAAGCAAATTGTTATATTCATGCAATGGAATAACATAAACAGTTATAAAAAGTAACAGATTATTGAAAAATCAAACAATATGGATGGTTTATAGAAACATCATGTTAAGCCTAAGAGAGCAGCTATAAATGAACAAAGACTGTGGTAAATTTAAATAAAGTGTAAGTAAAGGCCAAACTAATCCATAGTATCAAATGCAGAATAGTGGTTATCTCTCTGGATTGGAGGTGAAACCTAGAGCAAGAGTGGACTAGAATAAGGCATGGAGAAAACTTATAGTGTTGGACCATTCTGTATCTTGATCTGGGTGGTGGGTATATAGTTATCAGCTTTTATTAAAATCATGGGTCTGAGAATTTCATTGTATACAATTGTACCTTGGATAAACAGATCAGGATACATATACATGTATCTATATCAGTGTATTCTTGTTTAGAGAGAAAGAGGTTTTTTAGATGCTATAGTTGGCTAAAGGCACAGTTGGCTATGCTATGTCAGAACAGTAGGATAATGGAAATGGGGGTCTTTTATTTATAGAGCAACTATTGTAATTTAAAATCAAGCAAATCACCGTGGAGTTCTGTTACACAATCAAGGGTCCCCAATTAGTTTCTTCAGCACAACAGACTGTTCACAGACTTGCAGATGGAAATTATATACACATTCCCATTTTGAACCCCCTGTAGTCCAAGGCCTTTCTTTCCTGCCAACACAGTAATAGCAAGTAGCCAGTACATTGAAACAGAAGCTTCCTTTAAAATTGAAATATTAGGTTGAACTGTATGAAACCTTGGTGATTTTATATGGTGCAATTGATATTTACATCAAATCATAGACTGAGGTAAATCAGAGGTGAAGGTAACCAAAAAGGGGCTGGAAAGAAGAACAAATACTTCCTCCAGTTCAACTTTTTCCACCCTGGATGCAAATGGCTTACATAATAATAAACATGGAGAATATCTTGAGCCAGGCAAACCTTTAACTGTACATATAGCCTTCTGCTCTAATATACAGGCTACAGAGTCTGGGTAACTTACTCCAGCCTTGTGCCCAACAAGCCCCAGCAGGACTCCATATGCACTCATCCTCTTGGTCCAACAGGTTTACTGCTAATGAGAAATCTGGCTTTATGCTCTTTTCTGGCTCCAAGCACAGTTAGAGCAGATGGAAGAGCCCTGGGAGCTGGAGGTGATAAAATTCTGAAATCTCCCATTTAGCTGGCTTGATTTTTACAGGCATAATGTACAAAAATAAGAAAACAGGAAAATCTAATTTCAGGAATCATCTACCAATGGATTAAAACATTTGTTTCTTCATTCATTTATTTATTTGAGTGGCAGAGAAGCAGAGACAGACTGACTAATAGGGACAATACAGAGAAAACTGCCCAAATCCGTGCAATGGCTTGGGCTATGCTGGACCAAAGTCAGGAGCAAGTAATGCAATCCAGATCTTCCACATTGGTGGCAAGAACTCAACTTCTTGAGTCATCACCTGCTGCCTCCCAGGGTCTGCATTACTGCATGTTGGAGTCAGGAGTTGGGACTCGAAGCAGGCACTCCAAAATAGGACATAGGTGTCTTAACTGCTAGGCTAAATGTTTGCCCCTCACAACTCATTTTAAGCTCAAAAATGAAAGCATATTTTCCATTCTGACAACAACCTAGGAGTATATAAAGGCACACTCAGTCCTTTTCCCCACATTCCTATTTTTATTTCCTGTGCCAATCTTGAAGTTAAGATAGACTAAAATTTGAAATTTGTGGAGTATAATCTCTTTCTATCCCCAAGCAAAGGAATTCCTATTGGAAAGTTTACTTCTCAACTTGCCATGCTAAAGCCTTATGAAATTTTAATGTTCAATTTTCCTTATTAAGTGAGACTTGGCTTTTCGTGAACAATAGAATGAGTTCTTCCAGGGAAAAGATTGTCACATGGAAGCAGGCTGTAAATCGCCTTCTCTATATAACTTGCAGGCAAGCTTTAAATGCTTGCTGCTTGTATCTACATGCCTGTATTTCTGGCAAAGCTGAGGCGTGTTTCCACAGAATCAAATTTTTACAGTCTAACCCTAGTGTCTTAACACTCCTCAAATACCGACTAGGTAAAAAACAAAATGAATCCAAACAAAAATCAAAAACAAAACTGAAATGACACTGTTCAGTAACTCCCGTTTAAATTTACTGCAAATAGTAGGTCTCTAAAACCTGGGCCTCTGCACCATGCAGCTCCCTCAAGACTCTGATTCAAACAGAATCTGAGAGTCAGTGGATGGCAGGTGGAAAGAAATCTCAGAGATTACCTTGTTTTACACATGTGATTTACATGAAAAAAATCTGAGAGCTAGAAATGAGATTAATTTGCCCAAGGATGCACAGCCACCAAGGGTGCTGCAACTCCAGCCTAGGTTGCTGATGCTCCATGAATCCATAACAAGGTGGGAAAAGGAACATCTCTATCTGTGGAACATAATTATAAACAGAGCTAAAGGTTAAATGGGAAGGTAATTAAACATTTATGGGGTTCTGTTATTTAGCAAAGCAGAGTGGGAAAAGACAAGAGCTTTAGGGAATAGTAGTATTGCTGCTAACTATGGAACAGTTACAGGATAATAAATCAGTGGTAGACCTTAGGGATCCAATGTTTATTAAGCACATTTTATCTGCTTAGAAGTGTGTCAAACAACTTAATACGTTCCCTTAGTTAGCCCTTATAACTCTACAATGAGGTAATGACAATAAATAGTGGCTGTCATTTACTGTGTATCCTTTACATATAGGCTGAACACTGTGCTGGCATTTTATAAGCAGTATCTGATTTTATTTTAATTACATACTATGATTATGAGGTTGGTAGTATTGCTATTTTCAATAGAAAGAGTAAACTGAGGCTTGGGAGAGTATTAAATAACCTTTCCATAGCCTTTCCAAGATCTCACAAGTGGTAAATGGAGGGACAGAATTAAAACTCAGGTTAACTGGTAAGAAATCCTAAGTTTTTAAATGTACCACTATTGTAGCTCTCACATACCAACTGCTTAAAGTCACATACAAAACCATTGTTGTTTACCTTTGATCTTTCATTTTCTTCAAAAATGACTAGCCTCTAAATAACGGCAGTATTTACAAAGAATAGTCTAATTGTCTAATCTATTTATGTTGCAAACTGGAGTGAATCCCAGTATTGGCATTGTATCTAGAACAGTTAGGGGCTGTAGCATTTAAAAAATCTCATACTTTAGCACTGGGGAAACAATAGATAGTCCTTTTGAGTGTAAAATAAATTGGATTTTAAGTATCTATCATCTATCTATCTATAATGTACTGGGGGGTAGAAGAGGATGGAGGGAGAGGAGAAAAGAAAAAGAATATATATGATGGGAAGAAGAAGGTACTATGGATTCCCTGCTTCCAGGATTCTAGAGGAAATCATGCTGTTAAGAATTTCAGCACTATAATTTTAAAACTCAGTAGCTCTGGTAACCAAGTCTATTAGTGAAACATGCTTTAAAAAGACAACACTGTGTGGTGGCTGGTCCTAGACAAACTGACAAGCTTTGTTCCTTGCTTTTGAAATCCCAGGCTTTATTTACATACACTCAGCTGCAACACAGAATCCCTTCATTAAAAGACATTTTTACACTTATCTTTTCATAAAAATAGAAATATTTGAATAAGATGGTATCTTTCTTTTTTTTGCTAAATTACTGGTTAGAGAAAAAAATTGCAGAAATTCAGTGAATGGTTCTGAATGATTTAAACAAAAGGTTACTTATGCACCCCCGAGTGGTCCTCACTTAGCTGTCCTCCGCTTAGTCCTCTCAAGCAGTAAGGTGCAGTGACCCTGGGTTGAAGGATGGCAAAATGGTACACGGAAGGCTTGTTTCCAGGTGGCAGCTGTCAAGGTGATTTAACAGCTATTCAATAGCTTTTTTTTTCCCTTCTGTTTTTCAGTTCTCATGGAACTAGTCTTCAATTAGCTTTTTTTGTGGGGTGTGGATGGGGGCGAGGTAGGGAGAGGGCAGCAGTTCAAGCAGGAGGGAAGATGTTTTTAGAGTAGCACACAGGTAGAAACAGGGGTGATAGAAGCCTTTATGTTCTTGTCCTTTGCCGTAATAAAGTTGGAGAATCTGTGCACATTAGGCTTAAACCACAGGCGGGGATTTAATTTTCCATTTGGATCTCCAGAGGATCATGCTTTTTCCAAGATAATTTATTATCAAATGACCCATCCATCCATTTCTCTTCCATGCCTTCCTTCTCCCCGAGGGCAGGCACAGGGCTAGGTGCTTTACATACATTTATAGGCAGGAGTACAGAAAGAGAAAGCTCAGCTGGGTTTGAATATTGGCTCTCCCACTTGAGAGCTGTTTACTTAGGGCAGGCTTCTCAACTCTGAGCCCGAGTTTCCCCATTGTAAAAAGGTCATTAATATTGTCTTAGCATTCATTTAATGGGTGTGTGGATTAAATGAGATTAAATGAGTAAATTCCTAACACATAGTCTGCATTTGGTAAATAGAAGGCATATTATGTACCATCATTCCCATTTCTGGTATGAGGAAACTGAGGCACAAAAGAAGATGTGATTCATGTATGATCTTATATCGAGTGATCAGTGAAGACAAGATCTCACCCCAGAAGTATGAGAAACATACATATCCCTAACAGTGGCATGCTTCTCTGTTAAGGTGCTCACTCACTCACAGTCCAGGGAAGAAATTAATAACCTAAGCTTGGCTTCTCCTACATTCATTTTAACTAAAGTGCTATGAGAAGATGGAGCAAAAGTGTGGGCCAGAAAAGCTTCTAGGAAAGCACATGTCAGAACAGGGTCTTGAAAACCTGTTAAGAATCTCTTGGAATGGGAAGAAGGAGGAAATAGTACACAGGTTGAAGAAAGAGTCTGTGCAAAAGGAAGGGAAAAATCAGAGATCCAGATGTCCCTGAAGCTCCATCCCAGGGCTTTTAGGGGAAGTAGCACAAGTAGTCAGACTATGGGTCAAAGATGGTCTCCTTTAAAAACCAGGTGATCAGCAGGCATGGATATGCTTTAGATAGCTGGATAAACAAGGGATAAAGGGGCTGGACGTGATTCACCCTTGAATCTTTCCCATTTTCACTTGGAAACAGAACATCCCTCCCACCAGGCAGGCTCATCTAATGTTTCCATGCCAACTGACTGCGGAGGCCTGGGATAGGCTAAGACTAAGTGAGGTGGGGAGTGATGTGGGTAAAGAGAGCATGGAGGGGAGGCCAGGATTATGATCAAACTGTGGAGGTGGGTGCAAGGGGAGTGGGAGGCAGTGTACTACAGAACTGGAGAAGGGAGCAGCAAGTACCAGAAATGAGGTTTGGTTAAATCTAGGTGTACTTTAATTTCCTGCAAGTCTGGTCATTGCTACACAGACACACACACACACACACAAACATTCAAACCAGATTCTTTGGAGCTTATCCATACAGTGAATATTTTCAAAGGAACCTTATGTAATTTAAGAACTTCTAATCAATTCATCTTTTATGCACTGGAAATTAAAATATGGAAGTTAGAACTCTGGTTCTCAACTAATCTTACCAACCTTTTCAATTTTTTTAGTCTTATACTACGGGCTTCTATTTTTGTCAATTATTATAATATCAGCTTCAAGGTTGGTTTCTGAATTCTGAGTCAATTAATGCTGAAACTGATGATAAAAATTTAAAGTCATCCTGGTAACTAGTTTTAGTTTCAGGTTTGCTGTAGACTTTGATGAAAGAAATCTGAGACTATTTAAACTATGGTTGTCAGTTTAAAACAGAGATGAGGAAGAAGCTAAACAAATAAAAAAGAAACAAACAAACAGAAAAGGGGAAAAAGAGAAAAGATCAAGTAGTGGTTCTCAACTTCACTGTACATTGAGATCACTAGGGAAGCTTTCAAACAAAACTGATTTAGGGGATCGTCTCCTGGATTCTGACTCAATAGGTCTGAGCTGGGACGTTCAGATCTTTCCAGTAGCTAAGGAAAGCTCCTAACCTGCAGCTAAGATTGAGAAACACTGAAGGAAAGGGAGAATGAGCCCGAGAGAAAGCCACTGTGGACTAGATTTAGTAGGAAAGAGACTGGGGACATGACTTGTTCTGCTGGTATCTCCCTTCTAAGACAGTGTATCTAAATTCATTGTTGGATGGTAAGGTGAATTTGGACATCTTTTTATTGTTGGTCCCACAACTAGACTGAGAATACCCTAAAGCAAGAGGCCCAGTATTTTCATCCTTGTATTCACTGGGCCTATCTAAAATGAATGAATAAAATACTCAAAGCAAGGCCAGCATTGTGGCCTAGTGGGTAAAGCCACTGCCTACGATACCAGCTTGGATGTTGATTCCTGTCCTGGATGTCCCACTTCTGATCCAGCTCTCTGCTGGTGGCCTGAGAAAGCAGTGGAAGATGGCCCAAGTGTTTGGGCCCCTGTCACCCATGTGGGAGACCTGGATGAGGGTTCCGGCTCTTGGCTTTGACCTGGTCCAGTGCTGGCCATTGTGGATACCTGGGGAGTAAACCAGAGGATGGAAGATCTCTCTCTGTGAATGTATCTCCCTTTCTATCTGTAAACCTTTTAAAATAAATAAATATTTAACAAATGTTTTAAAGCACAAGCATTTGAAATGAATGTATGTAGTAACCATGATGAAGTCATGAAGTCACTTATTAATTATTGATGTTTATTTAGTTTTTAGATGTTTGATGCTCACAATTATGTCATCACAATAATTTTACATTTCCTTGAAGTTCAATTGAATAAAATTTTTACTTACAATTTTTACTTTTTCTTGAGGTTTCATTCAATAGAAGTGGTGATAGAGAGTATTCTTGTTTCACACTTGCCTGCAGGAGCAAGCTCAAAATTTTATTATTAAGTATGATGTTTGTCTTGTTTGATTGAGAAAGCCCACTATTTTTCAAGTTTGCTAAGAACTTTTTACTTTCAATGGGTTTTGAATTTATTGAGTGCTCTTCCTGTAATATTTAGATGATTCTAATTCTTTGATCCTGATAATGTTGTGATTTTCTAATGTTAAATAACTTTACATTCCTGTGATAAATTCCATGGGGTCATGATATATTATTCTTTCTAAATATCACTGGATTCACTTTGTTAATATTTTGTTTTAGATTTTTGATTTTATGTTAATGAGAGATTAAACTACAAGTTCTTTTATAATTACTTCATTATATCTTGGTGATATCTGGAAGCTAGGAAGTGTTCTCTCATTTCTAAATTCTTAAGAGTTTGTGTAAGATGTTAGGTGGCTTACAGATATTCCTCACAAACCTTCGGAGATGTGTTGTTTCCTGATTTTAAGGAAAATGCAGAAGCCCAGAGAAGAAATGAATTGCTCAGGTCACAGGAGAGGCAGTAAGCATCAGAGCCAGGATTTAAATCCATGTACTTACAACTCCAAACTTCAGGCTTTTTGCCTACTGCACTGTGCTATGAACTCATGAAAGAATGGCTGGGAATTCCTCTATGAAGGATAGGAAGTGCACTGTCAAAGATGACCATGGTCACAGGAGAGGCAGTAAGCATCAGAGCCAGGATTTAAATCCATGTACTTACAACTCCAAACTTCAGGCTTTTTGCCTACTGCACTGTGCTATGAACTCATGAAAGAATGGCTGGGAATTCCTCTATGAAGGATAGGAAGTGCACTGTCAAAGATGACCATGGACACACACACACACACACACTTTAATTTTCAAACCTACTGGTTTATCCTTATTTCCTACCCTCCCACCCCCATATCATCAGATCCTGAGGCAGAGTCCGAGTTCAGAGTAACATCTTATTTTCACCTGGTTTTTTGTTTGTTTGTTTGTTTGTTTGTTTTTGCAACTGGCTTTAGATGGATCCCCGAGGGCATGTATAATCCACTCTTTTATCCCTAACAACATCCTGTGTAGTATTCTATAATTAACCTCACACACACAAAAAAATCTTAAACCCATATTCTTTCCACTGTACCATACTTGCTCTAAGTTAGTCAGAAGATCTTACAACTCTCTTCTGTGTGCATGCTACATTTGGAAACCTTGTGCCTGTTTGCTGAGAATGCCTAGTCAATGAAGGTGCGACCCTAGAGTTCAAATTTGAGCTAGTACATAACTCATTGTCGAAGATCCACTCAGTGAGGGTTATTCAGGTTATTACTGAAGGAACTGCACTGAACACTAGATGACTGCACTTTCCAGGGTAGAACTTACAGAACTTGATACAACAACTTTAAGTACTTACAGGAATGAGAGAGCATATATGAAATCAGGCATATCTAAGAAAAAGAGGGATGTTCTCAGAAGCCCTTTGAAATTAAGATTAAGAACTGGGACTTGACATGGCACAGATTAAGCTTTTATTATGTTCTTCAATGTTATATACATTTTAGCAAGAATGTAAGTGTATAACCTTGGTTTCGTTAACTGTGAAATGGGGATAATGATGACACTTCCTCATAGATATGAGATTTAAATTCTTGTTGCCATTTCCTGGTCCTTAGGATACTTAAATCCATGAAATAACCAAGGATTCCTAAGACTTGAGGATTTGAGTGTGTTCTTGATGTGAGCATATGGGCATGGGAGTGGGAGCTCATTATAAGGGCAGGGACAGAAATTTTTAAGAGAAAAGTAGAACTTTATAAAGATCCAGCAATGCAGTTCACTCACACAGGCCTTTTAGTTGGGGAAATGTCCCACTGAACTGGATTTACAGCCACCTCAAACCCAGAGACCCCTTCCTGATAATTAGCCAGAAGCTTTCATTATCAGGAAGAGAGGATGAAATCTGTTCCAAAGACATTTCAGGAACTGTTTTAAGAGATTTGTGGGGCTGGTGCTGTGGCATAGTGGGTAAAGCTGCTGTCTCCAGTGCTGGCATCCATTTGGGTGCTGACTTGAGACCCGGCTGCTCTAATTCTGATCCAGCTCTCTGCTATGACCTGGGAATGCAGTAGAAGATGGCCCAAGTCCTCAGGACCCTGCACCTGTGTGGGAGACCTGTAGGAAGCTCCTGGCTCTTGGTTTTGGATCAGCCCAGCTCAGGCCCTTGCAGCAATTTGGGGAGTGAACCCAGTGGATGGAAGACCTCTCTTTCTCTCTTTTTCTCTTTCTGCCTCTGCCTCTCTGTAACACTGCCTGTCAAATAAATAAATAAATAAATCTGAGAGAGAGAGAGAGATGTTTGCTTGAAAATCAGGAGCTATGAAGTTAAATGAGAATCTATTTTCATGAAAGAGGTCTCTAGAAGTTACAAAATGCCCTGTTTTATTGTAAAATTCTAATTGGTTCACACCACATTTTTCCATTATTTTACCATGGAATCAGATAATTTTAAGAAATTTAATGGGATCCTGGATAGAAAAGGCCAAATCTGCATTTTCAAAGAAAATTAAAGGAGGAAAAGTACAAGAAATAAACAATTCAGTTTGAGACAATATATACAATGTTTTAAAATACATGTCTGAGAATATAATGTTGATACATTTGAAGAGTCTGGTTTTTCAAAGTCACCAAGTTGTATACATCAAATATGCAACTTTTGTATATTGATTATATCTCAACAAAGTTGTTAAAAAGTGGAGACAGATGACTCAAAGGGGTCTGTTGAGAGTTCAGAGCAAGTGGGAATGTAAAGTTTCTCAAGCACTAAGCAAACTAGAAGAAAATGTTTTTACATATGACAAAAACAGGCATATGGATAATTTATATAAGGTACTTTTTTAGGCAAAAGACAAGGTTTGGATGCTTGAAATTGTTCCCAATGCTGGTCTTGTGTTTCTTACACCTACTGTACTACATATGCTAAAGAGAACACACATCCTTTCAGTTTTGAGTAAAATATCCTAAACCAGGTTATCAACAGGGATGGCTTTCTAGGGGGTGGAACCTGTGTTGCACAAGGTCCCATACTTCACATTATGTTCCACTCTCATAATATTCTGGAATTCTGAAATTTGCATTAAGCCCCACAAATAACACAGCAGGGGCTGGGTGTCAGGCTGGGACTGGCATTACATAGAAGGCATTACGTATGAGAAACATATCATCTGGGCTCTTTAATTGTTCTTTATTTGTGTAGGATTATCCTGGCTACAGAATCTCAACTTAGTCACAAGTCCACATCTACTGGGTATTTTCAAACTAAAATACAGGTTCTAAGGTGAACACATAGTACTAAATTGCAATTTAACATTTAATAATGCATAAATAGTTCTGCTAAAGCTCATGTACTAATTGAAATGACAGTAAGTGAAATATAAGGCAAACACTAGAAAAGATACATGTCAGTTGTGCTTACATCTATTTAAAGAGAGGATAGAGTCAAGGCTTAGTACTATTTTGCAGTGGGGAAAAGGATAGATAGCCTAATACTCTGAAAACTGGGAAAAATTATAACCACTTAGAGAAATATTGTATCAGATAAAATTAAATACGTGAACCTTTGTCAATAAAGTCATGTGGTACACGAAGTAAAGTTATAAGATAGCATGCTGAGTTCTAGTCCCAGTCTAGCCTCTTATGGGTAAATTTACAATCTGTCTTCAGTTTTCCTGTCTCTACAATGGGTATAATAATAGCACTGGTTTAAAAAAGATTTTAGGAGAATTAAATAAAATAATGCACATAAGGTATATGGCAAACTGCCTATACACAGTGGATAATTTTTATCAGCTATTATTGTCAAATATTTTAAAAGTCCTTCTGAACAGTTAGCATAATTATTATTTTTATTGATTTATACTAAAAAATGAATTTGAAGTACCACCCATATTAAATACAGATTTGTTTGGTTGAATGAGTCTTAAAATTTATTCTGAAACCATTAATAAATAGGGTGGCTTATTCATTTGATCAATAAAGGCAAGGACCCTTGTTAGGCAAGCAACCACCTATAAGTCATGAGGTAATCAAGAAAAATTTTAAATAATGTTAAGTTAAACTCTCCAATCTAGTGACAGCCCCGATTCATTCATTTGAATGAGTCAGCAAACTGTAAGATGTAACTATAATCATAGAAAATCTCCTATCTCAAGGTGTTCATAGCCCAGTGGAAGGGACAGGTGGGTCAACAGACAGGACAAGAGCATCTGAAGCTTTGTAAGGAGCAATTTACGTGGTGCAGAGGAGCACATGTCTGATTCAACCAGATGGTTCTTTTAATACCATGATGCATTTGATCATCATGTTCAACTGTCATCCCAAAAAATTCATTCATACAATATTAAAACATTCCTATAATGTGTCAGGCACTGTTCAAATGCCAAGATTAAAGGACAAATGTCTTATGCCTCTTTCATTGTTGCAAACCCCCTCTTCATGATTTACAGTGAAAGTGCCTTAATTTTTCCATGCCTTCTTCTCTTACCTGTTCTCTCTCCTGTGAGTATCTTGTGTCCTTGCCTTTACTATACTGCTCCTTTTCTAGCTCAAACTGTCTAGTTTATTTTAGAAAGTACTAATTTTGGACTATGAGGTCATAGTCCAAAACTTCCTCTGTAGTTGAGATTTCCAGAAATATAATTACCATGGGGTGAAGGTCAAGTAAAAGAATCCAGGTTGGCAGAGTGATCTTTGAGCTTCTTAGGGGCATAGAAAAAGTCTTACTAATCTTTTTATTCCTAGGGCCTAATACAGTATGACATGGATGGTTAAAGATTTTCTGAGTGAATGAATGAATGAATGATAGGCCAACCATTAATAACAATGAGATCAGGATTCTAGATTTTGTGGTAGTGAGAGAAGAAAAATGTGACAGTTCATGGGAGGGTCACTCATGACATTTTGTCCTTCTTCCTTTAGCAATCTAAAATTAAAAGCTGTTTTTAAATCTGGGGCAGACTGATTACAGATGAAGGAAAAAAACTCCCCCGTATCCCCAATGACTCCTCCTCCTTTCTATTTCTGGCATAAAATTAGCTGCTGAAAGACAAAGCCTTTTATTCCCCAATTAAGGATGCAATTAAAAATGCAAATGCCTGAAAGAGTGAACATAATGCTAATGAGTCTCAAAGTATAAATGAAGAATTAAAATTCATTCTGCTTTAAAAGACACATCAGCTTAGGAGGCAGGCTCTAAACTTGTCCTAAAGGGATAAGGGGATATTCTCCTTACCTAACAAGTCCCATATGCCAGGCTCCTTCATAGACTTAGTTTAGCTGAATCCTAAGAAGCCTCTGAACTAGGTATTATGTCCATCTTATAAGTGAGACAGTCACGTGTTAGTAACTGATAAACTAAATTCTGGACTGGAAGTCAGGCCTATCTGGAGGAAGTCAGCATAAAGGGTAAAACTAACAGAATTTCTATCAAACTGAATTTAATCAGTGCCCCTACAGGACTAACTTTACCCTCACTGTATTGTAGTAGAACAAAGCCTGATTCAGCCACTTAGCACCTTGTGCGGTTATTTTCAAAACTGGCTCTCTACAAGGGTCCTTCTCCGCAGAGTGAGTATAATAATGAAATTGATGTCACAGTCCTGTTGAAAGGTTGAAATTAAGTCAAAAGTGAGTGAAATCTGGCATTTAAATTCTTGAGTCTGTCATCATGTGGTCCAGATGTCTATCTGCAGCTCTCTTTCCAGCCTTTTTCTGGTCTCCCTAGTCTAGGCTTCCTCCAGACTGTCTGCTTCATCCTGTGAAATTGTTTCAGGTACTTCCCACATCATCCCAATGCCCCCAAAAAATTTAAGGGGGAAAAGTTGTTTTTATTTCCTATTCTGTTACAACATAGCATATTTAATAAGTTTCAGAGTGAAATAATGATATTGATAAATAAGGACATATGAGTAAATGAATGAGAAGTAATAACAATACCATTGCCTGCTAGCCCTGTGTCAAGTACTGAGCTTGTGGGGTCACCCAGCTGATTATGTGTCCAAGGTTGGAGGGGGAAAATATAAAAATATGACTTGTAACAAAGCCCAAAGATTTCCTGGTTTTACCTCTTAAACATCCTCAAGAAATTGGCAAGTCAAGTGATGTTAGAAGTAGTAGTGCCACTGGAGAGAAGTCTCCTGTCAGGACCCATGCCACAGTCTTCTTTACAATTCCTAGGTTGGCAAAGAACTTCTGTGCAGTAGGAAGTAGAGTGGAAGAATACACTGCTGTTTTAAAAATATAATTACTAGAGTCTGTTACTTACATGATGCTGCTTTACATTCCTACCAAAATCAAATGGATGAGAAAACTCTTCCTTCAAATAAAAGTCCATTGGAGTGAAATATCATAGGTGGAGTTTGTTTTCTCAAGGATGACTTTGGTGTTACTTCCAATCTTAGTCTCAAACAGAAAGACTAATTGTGTTAAGAATAAGGTTCGCCTTGGTTGCTGCTGCTATGCAAAGTTTGTTTACTAAGATGGCATAGGCTGTATGTGAATGTCTAAATCAATTATTGAATTAGGCACTAACTTAAAGAATCATACAATTCAGTGCACAAATGAGGCAGCCCAACAGGTCTTATAGTGCTAGATGCATCCTGGAAATGCCAGTAAAGCAGGTAGTGCCTGTGACCTGAGGATACAACTGGACCATAAGTACTTGTTATTATCCCAGCTGGTACTGGACTTCCATAGGAATTTTTATTCAAAGATCTTGGCTTATATTTTAATATTTTCTGTCACATCTGTATAGGAAAGATAATCTTAGAATGAATTTATTTATTCATTCAGCAAATATTTACCAAGGAGACTTTATTAAGCCAAACACTGTGGCATAAGGCATGAAAGACATCATAAAATTAAGACATTAACAGGATTTGCAGGTCCAATATTGCACATTTCAAGGAACTATACAATGAAACCCTAGTAAGGACTGGCATGACTACAATTTTAGTAGATGAGTTTCAAATGCTGATGATCTTTCAGTTAAATTTCGGTGTAGGAAGCTTCATTAACTGAAGTTCTAAGACTGAAATGGTTTTAGAACCTTAAGTAAGCTTCATAAGTGAGTTGTAATGATTAAATATGATAACAATTGCAGAGCACATAACATGAGTTATCATGAAATACTAGATACAATAATAGTCTACTGAACTAGTTGAACTACCTAACATCTGGACTAGGAGTAACTTAAGGGAAGAAGGTCTGTGTCCCTATTGATCTCTATCTTTAACTATTACTGCAGACTAGTATATGGTAGGTAAGTATGGATACCATGTTTGTTGAATGAAAGAATCAATGCACTAGTGAATCAACATATGGAAGTGTATGTAAAAAAATGGAACAAGAGGCTAACCTCAGTGTCTTTGTCACATTACAGCCATTGAAGTAAAAACTGTCTTAGGAAACAGCCAATTTGAGTAAAATATGGACTTAGAACCATTGTAAGACAAGCAAGTCCTTCAAATACTGAACACAACTGTGAACAAGAGGCTGAAAGGAGACGTGAAGTCACCACATGGGAAGGGGCACTGATGACACGGAAGGGCCAGTCCAGACTCACTCAGTGAGTCTTCTCTCTCCGGCTCATCCTGATATTTTTTCAGATTCTGCCTTCAGGTGGACTCTTGTTTGGGCTCAAAAATGCCTGATGAGTTGACAGAGCTGAGCGGGACAATCCGGAACCATGAAACTCAGGCCTTCCCCTTCAGACTTCATGGTGTCTACAGGCATGAAAATCGACAAGGTCACAAGAAGCCTGTCCTCCTTCCCTTGCTGAAGAAAATCAGTGAGACAGGGAGGCTTACCCCACTGTTGAGAAAACAGTGCCTTGTTCACAATCAATTCTGTTGTCTCTGCCCTGCAGGGAAAAGGTGGCCTTTACAGGAAGTGATGAATATCACCAACATTTATCAACTGATTCCCATATACCATGTATTTAAATCCACTGTTTGCGTTAATCCTTACAATTACTATGTGGGATGCTACTATCATTTATTTCCATTATCACAGGTCAAGAAACTAAGAGGACAGAAAGATTCATTTGTCCAAGGTCACAGAGCCAGTAAGTGACAGAAGTGTGATTCCAATGTTTGGAAGAATCTAGCAACATTGTTCGATAATGTCTCACAGACAGGACTGGAATGTCTATGTCCATGCTTAGTCTACCTCTGTGATCTTGGTGGAATCAGTTAATTTCTCTGAGCTTTACTTTCTTTATCTTTAGGTTTAGTATCTTTATCTGGGGTAATATATTTGAAATATCTGCGTAATGGTTGGCCCATAGAAAGTGCCCCATAAAGGTTGCCTTCTACTTCCTCATCTTCACCAGGGATAACTGCCTTCCAAGGTGGCTAGACTACTGAGGGATTCCAGAGACGCTAACTGTAATGTTGTGAAGGTCCTCTCTCCTGCTTTTCTGTGTACTATGTTACTGCTTGGAAAGCTGCTTCTTGTCCATTTCATCTGCAAACTAAAAATCATTACCCACTAGTGAGTTATTTAATCAAGTTAATGAGCTGTGCCTTCATTTTAAAAAAAGAAACAAAAAAATGGAAATGGAAAAGTGCTGTTAAATAGTGTACTATTTAGTGAGAACTGTCTTTCACCTTTATGTGTGTGTGTATTTATTGAGTAATGATAATATATTTCTTACTTTGGGCCAAAAGGTTTGAAAGGCTCTGGACTAACTCATACAAAACCTTGAAGTATCAATGCAGATCTCCTTGCATTAGAAAAAAAAAATCAAGATTCCAGGCCTTTCTAACAAAACTAACAGAGGTCTTTTCATTTCACATTAGGTTTCATTGTCTTCACTTCATCTGTTCTCCCCCACTCTCTCTACAGCTGAATGTGAGTGTATTTGTAGACAGGAAGCATGACTATTACAGCTGAGGCCCTAGTGTCCATTATAGTCCTGATAGATAATATACGCTCAGATCCTTAGTGAGTGCACGAATAAATCAAAACAACTGACTCTCAAACCCAAATTCACAACACAGAAGTTATTTCCTTGAAATCTCAAAATAGCTATATTTTTATTAACAAATGAACATGGGTTAAGTTTTTCTTTTCCATACTCTCTGTTGATGGACTTAGTTGCTTTTCTTTCTTGCTTTCCACATTCTCTCAATGTTCTGTGTGTTGTTACTCTCCTTTATCAATTGCAGGTGTGCGTGAATTTAATTTTCTGTATTCAGATCTTTCCTGGTAGCACTTAGATGTAAGGATATGTCTCTAAAACTAGCAAGAAAAACCTTACTATGTATCATACCAGCTTTTTACCAGCTGGTAGGTAAGAAGGAAAGACTGTATTTTAGAGACAGGGAGATCGTCACAAACTCATAAATTTACTCTACCTCAGCCATTGCCTCCTCTCACTGCTCATATGGAGAGCCTGGAAATTCATTCAACAAACAGCAGTACGTCTACATTTAAAGAACTGATGATGTTCTTGTGGAGTATTTTGAACAAGTTTTTTTTCATAGTTTAACACTTGACTTACTTAAGGTTCTAAAACTGTTTCACAATGCAGAAAATTTACAATACAAATAACCCCTTAAATCCAACATATCCAAATCATTCCCAAAGAATACAAACAGTAATACCATCAGCTGCCATCAATCCCATTTATCCTGCAATATCAAAGCATTTCAAACACTTCACACAAAAGACTGAAAGAAGCATAACAATTAGGACTGAATTAGAAAATAGAGAAGGCTGGTTCAAGTTTAAACTTCTGCCTGCCTCAGGTAGCGCTGAGTATTTCTGCTTCTCAAGATTTCAGGTAAACAAATTGCTACCATCTGGGGAGATAATTGCTAGTAATGGAATATGGTCAATTTCCACAAAATCTTAAGGAGTATCCCCTCCAAAGTAACTAGGGTGCAAGCAGGGGAGAGTTGGAGAAAGAAAGTTAGAGCTAGAGAGCTAGAGAGAGAGAGAGAGAGAGGACGTCATTTTCAGATTGAAGACATGCTTATCTCATCTCTGTATCTGAGAGAGCGAGAGCGAGAGCAAGAGAGAGAGAGAGAATGTGTGTGTGTTTAGGGCAGAGCAAGAAACTCCGAGGGAAAGAATGGTTTGTGGTATAGGCAAATATTCCTCTAAGTAGTTAAATTGTTTATCAGAACAAAGCAGCTGTTTGCTTTCTGATTCAGGCTTAGGCTTCATGGAAAAATATGAGTAATACCAAAGAAATCTCATGTATCCTAGAGTACAATTTATTCCTTGTAAAAACACCAAAGAGGGCTGTGTTGTGGTGCAGCGGGTTAAGCTGCCATCTGCAGTGCTGGCATCCCTTATGGATGCCAGTTCAAGTCCTGACTGCTCGACTTCCAATCCAGATCCCTGCTAATGCACCTGGGAGAGCATCAGAGGATGGTTCAAGTGGTCGAGCCCATGCACCCATGTGGGAGAACTGACTTTGGACTGGGCCAGCCCCACCCATTGTGCAATTTGGGGAGTGAACCTACAGATGGAAGATCCCTCTTTCTCTCTCTGTCTCCCCCTCTCTCTGTAATTCTAACTTAAAAATAAAATAAATCTTTAAAAAAAACTTCAAAAAGATTTGTGTTTGAATTTCTTTTTTTAGCTAAATTATTCCTTAATCTAACAGCCCATTGCTGTGCTGGCAGGAGACTGGGAATCACAGCTAAAGTGCATTAAAGTGCATTCAACAGCTGACACCACAGAAGAAAAGCCCTAGAGAGGCAGAGTGATGTGGGAAGTATGGACTGGGGATAGGTTGTCTGACTAGGCCATAAATAGCTGCGGCTTGCAGGCAAATCTCTCTTCCCCTGGAGTCTCAGGTTTCCTCTTCTGTAAGTTAAACAAACACTGGACCTGGTGATAGCTAATGTTCCTTCCAGCCATAGAGTTATATAAAGCTATGCAAAACGAGGAGAATTATACACAAGGACGTCATTTTCAAATTGGAGACATGCTTATCATCTTGTATTTATATAAGGGCACCCTGCTACTAATTTATTTTGAGAGAGCAAATAGTTGACTATCTAAAATAAGCATAACCAACTGGCACTGGTCCTATCTGAACACTAGATAAAACAAGCATCAGTATGAAAATCCTATAGCCAACACTAGTATTAAGGAAAAAAAAAGACAGATGCAAATATGCTGAAACCTTTTTGGTCAGGATTCCACTGACGACTTGCTAGTCCACTTCATGTTCTTGTGTTGTTTTGGCCTATTTTATCACATTGCAAGAGAACAAAGCCAGGGGTTCTTTTAAGTTTATTTTCCTGGATTTTACCATATGTATAGCTCATATTTTTCTAATTCTATGTCTCATAGAGTCATGCATTCTGAAGTAAGCCCTCTAAGCACTAAATAAGTTTCAACAATTGAATGTTTAAGAAACCAAACACTGTGTTTATATATTGAAGATATGTATCTTTAGAAATTTTCCATGGAATGTCACATACTTTTGAGTCTCTTTTAAAAGAGATTACTCTTTTCAATAATCTCCAGCTATTACTTTATTACTTTAAATGTTCATCTCTTCTGTATGTTACAATTTTATTTATCATTTTAAATGTTTTGATTTTAATATTGCCCTTTAAAATAACAGTATTAGTTTTACATAATATCATACCATTTCATATAATTTTTCTTATCTTTCACAATTTAATTAAAAGCAATTACCAATATATTTTCAGCAAATTTCTTCTAGTACATTAATAACATTTTGTACATTCTAATTTTTGACACAGCAATTTGATAATTTTTCTTTTGTTTTATTCTATATAGCCATTTACATTGCATTAGCTGATTTATCTCTATCCTATTAACCTAAGTGGGTTAATTTACTACCTAAAACTAGAACATTTAAAAATTTAAAAATATTTTGTATCATTAAGGATACAATATTTTGTATCATTAAGAAATACAGTATAAGTAGGGAAATAGCACCACATGAGATTGCTAACTCACCATCATATTTGCTATGCCACTATAAAAAAGTTCTGGGGTGATTTTTAATAGTTCCTTTCACAGATTACAATGGCATGCATAAAAATGTCTTTTGAAATACAGCTAACCAAGTGGAAGGCTAATAATATCTTTGAATTTTAAAAAATAAAATTACCTGAGAGGAAAGAACAACATGGGCAGAAAGATAGGGTGGAGGGGTAGCTCCCATCCATCCACTGGTTCACTCCACAGGGGCCAAAATTGGGAGCCTAGAACTCACTCCAGCTCTACCACATAGTGGCAGGAACCCAACTGCTTGAGCCATTACTGCTGCCTCCCAGGGTCTGCATTAGCCGGGCACTGGAGTCAGGAGCCAGAGCTCAGTATTGAACCCAGATACTCCAATATGGAACGTAGGTGTTTCAACTGGCATGGTAGGTCAAACACTCAACCCTGTTTTTGTTTTAGTTTTAGGGCTTCTGAAGTACTGGAACTCTACGAAATAATAGGGGAGTTAATGTTTTTCAGAGTGGCCTGCAAATTAAGGCCCTCAAGTATCTGCTGTCACAATTCCAAGATGGCTGAATAGGGTATAGCCACACCAACTTAAGCTGCTCTGGGATGTGAAAAGAACAAAGGGAGGACTAGATTTCTAGGGGTCAGACAGATGGAAATTTTGGTGAAGAAGTGGAAAAAAAGAAAAAGAGAAGACTCCACGGGACAAGAAGAAACCAGCCTCATGGGGCAGCCAGCTGCTGGCTGTGAGCCACCATCTTACCACATCAAGGTAGGAAGAAACTGCTGTGTGCCCCACCACTTTCAGTTTTAGCTGAGAGGGACTCTACATTCATCCACTGACTTTAACTGCAGCCTGGGGAGCTGATTGGGGTCTGAGCAACTGCAGAGCATGGAACATGAAAGCTGCCGTGCTTCCTTCCTCTCACCCACTCCTGCAGAGTGCCATACCCATCAGCCAAAAGTCCCATAGCATGCCTCTCTTCTCCTACCAGCATCATGGTCAGAGTCAGGGCAATGTGTGGAGCAAAACACACAAACCCTGCATCCTGCAACTGTGCGAGTTAGGGGGCATTAGCTATGTGTATGCTCACTTACACTACGTGAGCAATGAGGATTCACCTTAGCTTTGGGGGGTCAGCACCAGAAGCAGCCCATAAAAAAAAATCCACGCCCATCCTGGAAGATCTGGGTAATAACCCCACCATGTCCTGAACACCAAGACTGTAACAATTCATTCTAAATTGCTTGGTGCCACTGGAATCTACCTGGTGGATATTGGGATGAACATTCCTGCATTCCACCTCTCTGGATTCATACCCTCCAGAGAAAAATCTCCTGTATACCTTGTAGTCAATGTCCAGTTCACATCCTCTAGTCTAGGGCTAGAGCTGTTGGTATTATAAGCCACAGTAGCAGTTGGACTCTTCTAGCAGGACCTGATGAAGGGTCCATCCATATCACACAGTCCTAGAGCCACAGCAATTTGTGTCACAGGCCCCAGCATCACTCAGGCTTGCCAGTGGGACAAGGGAGCAGCCACCCATGTCTCTCTCAGCACAAAGAACAAGGCCCTGGCTATCACAATCGCCAGGGAAACTGATGCTGAACTCTGTGCATCAAAGATACACATTCAAGGAAATCCTCATTCATCTCAAAGCCACACTCTATCATAAGAACTGCAGCAGAATAGTCCACTGGCTCACTTACAGACACAGCTAACATTGATTAACACAAAATAAATCAGCAGAGACTATACTCCTGAGTTTACCTAGATCCAAAGCCAAAGCAACAAGCCAAGAGATACCTTGCATTCCAGCTAAATCATAAACTCTTTTACAATAAAACCTACTCTATAAAGAAGAGACAAATACACTAGATGGGCAGATGCCAACACAGGGACACAGGAGACATGAAGAAGGAAGGTAGCATGAAGTCTCCAAAAGAACAAAATACTCCAGAATTAGATCCTGACTGAAGGAAATCTCCAAAATGACCAATATATAATTCACAATGACCGTAAGGAAACTCAGTGAGATTCAAGAGAACGTTGACAGACAGATTAAAGAAATGAGGAAATCAATGAGTGACATGAATGAAAATATTATTAAGGAGACAGAACTCATTAAGAAGAATGAAACAGAAATTTTGGAGATGAACTCTTTAATCATTGAAATAAAAATACGATTTAGAGCTTTGACAGCAGAATAGGTCAAGTGGAGGAGAGAATTTCTGACCTCAAGGACAAGAATTTTGAAATAGCCCAGACAAAAATAAAGAGAAAAGAATTAAAAAGAATGAAGAAAGTCTACACAAAATATGGGATATATGTAATGACCAAATACTCATAGTTTAGGTATTCCTGAAGGGGAAGATAAGGAAAAAGGGGTTGAGAAACTGCTAAATGAAATAATAATTGAAAATTTCCCAAGTCTTAAGAGAGACATGAGCATTCAGATAAAAGAAGCTCAAAGAACTCTAAGCAGACTCAACCAAAAAAGGTGTTAGCCAAGGCATATTGTTATCAAATTGTCAAAAGTTAAAGACAAGGAGGGAATTCTAAAGATAGTAAGAGAAAAGCACCAAGTTACATATAAAGGAAAACCAATTAGATTAACATCAGACTTCTCAGTGGAAATGTGTCAAAGAGATTTCACAAATAAGACACAGTGTAAGCAAATAATGAAGGATAGAATTAAAAGGGAGAGAATGATCCTGCAGGGGAAGCAGGACACACAGCAGACTCATAGAATGGCAAACGCCCAAAACAGCACTCCGGCCTCATAATCAACCCTTGGGACATTCGGATCTGGCTAAAAGGTCCATGCGAGTCTCACAGGCATGGAAAGCCATGACACGGTGGCAAAAAACAATCTAAATGAAAGACCCTGGTGAACAAGACCCCAGCAGAAGGAACAGGCCATCAAGGAGAGAGGTGCCTTTCTCTGAAGGGAGGAAGGAACCTCCACTGTGACACGGCCTTAACTAAACAAGTTCAGAGTTGGTGAACTCAAGGGACTTCCATAGCCTAGACAGCTCATAGCAAGAGTCTCGGGTGATTGCTGACGTCATAAATAAGAGTGCCAATTGTTAAATCAACAACGGGAGTCACTGGGTACATGCTCCCCATGTAGGATGTCTGTCCTTAATGTGTTTTACTATGAAACTTAAAAACACTACTAGTTGAACAGTACCCTATACCTTGTGCGGTTGTGTGAGTGCAGCCTGTTGAAATCCTTGCTTAGTATATACTAAGTTGATCTTCAGTATATGAAGGTAATTGAAAATGAAACTCGATAAAGGGCGGGATGGGAGAGGGAGAGGGGAGGGCCACGGGAGGGAAGGAGGTTGGGGGGGAAGCCACACAATACAAAGTTGCACTTTGTAAATTCACATTTATGAAATAAAAAATAAAAAAATAAAAAAAATTTAAAAATATGTATACATATAAAAATATAAAAAAAAGATAGTAAGAGAAAAGCACCAAGTTACATATAAAGGAAAACCGATTAGATTAACATCAGACTTCTCAGTGGAAATCCTACAGGCCAGAAAAGAGTGTGATGATATATTCAAGGTCTTAAAAGAAAAAAAATTCCAACCGAGAATACTACAGCCAGTGAAGCTATCCTGTAAAAGTGAAGGAGAAATAAAGTACTTTCCAGATAAGCTTATAAGAAATTCGGAAGGACTTCCTGCATTAGAAGTAAACATGAAAACAAATGACACCATTAAATTCACTAACAGGGCAAGCACAGTCATTATCCAATCAACAAAATGAGATATCTTAGTTCTTATCTATCAATACTAATCTTAAATGCAAATGGATTAAATTCTCCAACCAAGACTTAGGTTGGCTGAATGGATAAAAAAACCAAGATGCCACTATATGATGCCTACAAGAAACTCACTTCACAAAGAAAGATATACACACAGAATGAAAGTGAAGGGTTAGAAAAAGATATACCAGGCAAATGGAAACCAAAAGCAAGCAGGTGTAGCTATCTTGATATCAGATAAAACACACTTTAAATCAAAAACTATAAAGAGATAACGAAAGACACTGTATTTTGACAAAAGGTTCAATTCAGCAAGAAGACATTATAATCATAAATATATACACACCCAAAATAAGACCAACCATATATATATATACAGAAAATACTATCAAACCTAAAAGAAGAGATAGACTCCAATACAAGAATAGTGGGTGACTTCAATATCCCACTCTCATCTATGGACAGATCATCCAGACAGAAAATCAATAAAGATACATTGGAATTGAAACACACTATTGAGCAAATGGACCTAACAGACATTTACAGGACATTTCACCCAACAGCTATAGGATACATTTTCTTCTCATCAGCACATGGAACATCTTCTAGGATAGACCATATATAAGGCCACAAATCAAGTCTCAGCAAATTTAAAAAGACTGAAGTCATACTGTGTATCTTCTTAGACCATAAAGGAATAAAACTAGAAATCAACAAGAAGAACAATAGAACACTCATAAATACTTGGGAATTAAACAATATGCTACTGGATGATCAGTGGGTCATGGAAGAAGTTAAAAATGAAATTAAAGATTTTCTTGAAATAAATGAAAATTAATACACAACATATCAAAACCTGTGGGACACAGAAAAAGCAGTATTAAGAGGGAAGTTTATAGTATTAAGTGCTTATATTTAAAAAAAAAATTTCTCAAATTAAAGATCTAATGATACATCTTGAAGACTTAGAAAAATAAGAATAAACCAAACCTAAAATCAGCAGGAAGTGATAATAAGCATCATAGCAGAAATAAATGAAACTGGAACTAAAAAAATACAAATGATCAACAAAATAAAAGAATTGTTTTCTTGAGAACAGAAACAAAATAGATAAATCTCTAGCCAGACTAACAAGGAAAAAAAGAAAAAAAATTCAAGTAAATACAATGAGACATGAAAAAGGAGACATTAGAACTGACAACAATGAAATACAAAGGTTCATAAGAAACTACTATGAAGAACTACATGCTAATAAACTGGAAAATCTCAAAGAAATGGATAAATTCCTGGACTCATAGAACCTACGAAGATTAAATCAAGAAGATATAGACAATGTAAATAGACCCAAAACAAGCAATGAGAATGAAACAGTAATCAAAAGTTTTCCATCAAGGAAAAGTCTAGGACCTGATGGTTTTACTACTGAATTCTACAAAACAAAGAGGAAGTAAGTCTCACACTCTTTAAATTATTCCAAAATACTGAACAGGATTAAACTCTGCCAAATTCCTTTTATGAAGCCAGCACTGAGTTGATACCAAAACTAACCAAAGACTCAACTTGAAAACTACAGACCTTTATCCTTAATGAACACAGATGCAAAGAGTTTCAACAAAATATTAACAAATCAAATCTAAAATCACATAAAAAGGTCATACATCACGATCAAGTGGGACTTATCCCAGAAATGCAAAGATGATTTAATATTCACAAATCAGTAAACATCATAAATCACATCAGTAGAATGAACAACAAAAACCACATGGTCATCTCAATTGATGTGGACAAAGCATTTGATAAGATTCAACACACCCTTTCATAATAAAAACCCCTCACAAGTTGGGTACAGAAAGATCATTTTCTCAAAATTATAAAGCTATATATCACAAACCAACAGCTAATATCATACTGAATGGGGAAATGCTGAAAGAATTTCCCCTCAGCTTGGGAACATGATAAGGATGTCCACTTTTTGCCACTCTTATTCAATATAGTACTGGAAGTTTTAGTGGGAGCAATTAGGGAGGAGAAAGAAATAAAGGGCATCAATATTGGAAAAGAGGAATCAAAATACCCATGTTTGCAGATGACATGTTGTACATCGAAAAACCTAAACACTCCGCCAAAAAGCTGTTAGAATTGATAAACCAATTCAGTAAAGTTGCAGGTTAGAAAATAAATAGGTCTGTTTAGATTGTCAATGGAAAAGAGCTCAGAAAGTAACTCACATACATACGGCCAACTGATTTTTGACAAAAGTGCTCAGACCATAAAGTACAGCAAGGATCTCTTCAATAATGGTGCTGGCAAAACTGGATTATATATGTAGAAGTACAAAATTAGATCCAAATCTCCCACTATATATAAAAATCAACTCAAGATGGATCAAAGACCTAAATTTAAACCTGAGACTATGAAGTTGCTGAAAGAAAATGTAAGGGAGGGGGCCGGCGCCGTGGCTCACTTGGTTAATCTGCCGCCTGTGGCTCCGGCATCCCATATGGGCGGGTTCTAGTCCCCGTTACTCCTCTTCCAGTCCAGCTCTCTGCTGTGGCCTGGGAAGGCAGTGGAGGATGGCCCAAGTGCTTGGGCCCCTGCACCCGCATGGGAGACCAGGAGGAAGCACTTGGCTCCTGGCTTTGGATCAGTGTAGCTCCGGCCGTAGTGGCCATTTGGGGAGTGAACCAACGGAAGGAAGACCTTTCTCTCTGTCTCTCTCTCTCACTGTCTAACTCTATCTGTCAAATAAAATAAAAAAAAAAAAAAAAAAAAAAAAGAAAAGAAAAGAAAAGAAAATGTAGGGGGAAAACTCCAAGACATTGGTATAGGAGACAACTTCTTGGGTAAGACCCCCAGAAACACAGGCAACAAAAGCAAAAACAAATGGGACTATATTGAAATCAGAGCTTTTGCACAGCAAAGGAAACAATCAATAGAATGAGAAAAATATTTGCAAACCACCTCTCCTACACAGGATTAATATCCCAAATGTATCAGCAACTTTAAAAATTCAACAAAACAACCAATCCAGTTGAGAAATAGGAGAATGACTTCAATTCTCAAAGGAAGAAAAACAAATGGCCAATAAATTATGAAAAAATGCTCTACATCAAGGAAATGCAAATTAAAACCACAATGAGATATCACATCTCCCCCCACCCCACACCCCACCAGAATGGCTGAAGTTCAAACACAGGGGCAAGGATGTGCACAAAAGGGAACACTTATACACTGCTGGTAGGAATGTAAATTAGTTCAGCCACTCTGGAAAACAGTGTGGAGATTTTGTAAAAAACTAGAAATAGATTAGCCATATGATCCAGAAATCCCACTACTGGGAATATATCCAAAAATGCTTGAACACAATGTATCAAAGAGATACCTGCTCCGCCATGTTCAGAGCAGCACTGTTCACAGTAGCCAAAATCCGGAATAAACCAAAGTGTTCATCAGAAGAGTGGATAAAGAAAATGTGGTATATATACATACACAATGGAATATTAGCTATAAAAAAGAAATTCTACCATTTGCTGCAAAATGGATGCAACTGGAGGACATCATATTGAATGAAAAAAGTTGGACCCAGAAAGACAGATACTGCATGTTCTCCCTTATATGTGAGAAGTAAAATTTAAAACACAAAAAAAGAAAGAAAAAAGATATGCCCACATACATCAGTATTGCTGCAAATATAGCTTTGTAAATCTTTGTTTTATACCTTTGTCAAACTAATGGTTAAGAATGCTATACTACTATAGTTTTAATGATCTGTGATTACTTTAAAATTTACTGTACATGGATGAAACAGTCATTTTTCCATTCAATTGTTGTTTATAGCTGTTGTCTGAACTACTACCAAACTAGGGTATTTTTGCTTTTTACTTGCCTTTTACTTTTTTCTTATTTGTTGAAGTATTAAGCCTTTTAACTGTAATGTAATTTTAAAATACATTATCTCAAAAACTAAAAAAAAAAAGACAGAAAATGAGGAGGAAAGAAGGCAGAGGAAGAGTGGGGGAGGGAGAAAGGGAAGGAGGAAGAGAATACCATTGTGTTCTTAGAATTGTATCTACAGATCACATTGAATTTGCTAAAAACTAACCAAAAATTAAAATAATTTAGAAAATAAGATAAAATATTTTTAAAATAATAAGATGGGGAAAATTATAAAAATGTAATAATTTTTTGAATAGCAGGATAATGGATTTTTAAACTGACCACACCACTAATCATATTGAAAATAAATTGTCTAAGCTCTCCTGAAAAAAAAAAAAATCTACTTCCTTCCAGAACCCTGCTCCTGGTTTGTCCTTGCTCTGCCACCTGATATATACAAAATAATTTTACAGCCAAACTAGAACCACAGTCAATTCAAGTGCACCATTTAGAATCTATAACATGTACCTCATGCCAAGAAAAGAAAATGAAATTTCAGATGAGGAGGATATGACCCAAATCTGGACTAGAGTGGGCAGTGGAGAATAAAATGGTGATGGGAATGTTTCTCCCATATGGAACATAGATTCATTTGACCATTGATTAGGCATGACCACCCTCCTTCCGGCTGTTAGGACTTACAGTATTTTAAAAGCATAGTAAGCAGTAACGAGGTTTGGAAGTTATATAGGAGGTTTGTGCTAGGAGGAATGTTAAAGCTGAGTTTTGATGGGTCTTACAGAGATGAAATGCTGGAGGGCATCTCAAGTGCAATCAATCATTATTTTTTTCTGGTAAGTTAATGAGTTTTGTCAGGCTAGAACAACTGATAATTAGTTGCCACAGAAGAAAGTCTTTCTACCAAAACTTGTTTAAAACACATGTAACTATTTAGAAGAATACTGCTGATTCCAAATCAATACATCCAAATTAATGCCATCAGTATCAAGCAGGTTAAGAGATGATACTTTCCTCCTAATTGCAGATGAGCAACTGCTCAGGGTTTTCATTCATGTATTCAATTTAAGACTTATCAAAAACAAAAATATCCCTTTTCACTATTTTCACTGCTACTTACACTAAAAACTTTACCCTGGGTTACAACATTTTCAAGAAGAATTTGATAAAAGCAGCGACCTCTAATTAATCTAATAACACCAAAAATTTCTTCAAAGTGTTAGAACTCAAGATTTTCCAATAATGTGCTGATGACCATGGACTAATTAGAACAGATGTTTCGTTGCTACAGGTGTTGCTTTGTTTCCCCAAGCTGGGTTGCTCAGAGAATGCAGATCAGAGTAAGAAGTGCTGCATTGCCTACCTGACATAGAGGGAGCGTTTCTGATTTGTTCGCAGGGACCCGGACCCGGAGCTCATGCTGTGGTTCATCATCTGCTCTCGTAGGTCATGGATTTTGGCCTCAAATCGAGCGTAATCTGGGGATGGAAACAGAGGTGGCAAATTTGGTTCGGTGCCTTCAGAGTTGGAAATGTTGCACAGCCACAGCAGCCCTTTGACCCTGTGGTGGGTCCCTTTGCCAAAGGAGCTACACAACTCAAGAATGGTGCGCTTGCTTACTATTATTTATTCAAGGACACTCACAAGAGGAAAAAGATAAATCAGTTACTTAGCAAAGGTTACCTGGAAAACACATGCCATCACATTTCCAACCTGTGAAAAGTCTCTTAGGGGAGAAATAGGTGTGATTATAAACAGGCAACACAAAGTATTCTTGTGGTAAAAGAATTGTTCTCTAATTTGACTGTACTGGTGCATATAAGTAGGGCACATGTTAGAAAATTACAGAGAACTAAACACACATACACACACACACACACACCACAAATCAGTAGAAGTAAATCTGGGGAAATCTGCCTAAGATTGATAGTTTGTGAATAACAATATCCTGATTGTGATCACCTGCAAAAATTTTGCAAAATGTAACTGTAAGTGGAAACTGAGTAAAGGGTACAGGAAGTCTCCCTGTATTATTTCTTACAATTGCATGTGAATCTATTATTATCTCAAAATTAAAAATTAAAAATTTATTTAAAAAAAAGCAAAATTTAAAAGTCAAAGAGTTCCCATACATAGGGTATTGAGGAGCATCTCCAATTACCTTTTAGTCCAGAGAATCAAGTGTTGGTGACAGATAGTGGAAGAAATGCCATTTGATTTAACTGTGTTTATTCTGTGTATGTGTCTGTGGAGGGGAGTGGGGGCTGCCAGAATTTGATCATTTGGGATCAGACATTAATTTTGCCCCACAACTTTGTCTGCATGTCAAACTTCATCAATTCTAAGATGCACAATGTGTTTAAATCAGCTTCTCAGGAGGTTAGGGTTAAAAATATGGGTAGAAAAAATTGTCATATTGAATACATTTTAGAAACACTAAAAAAAGGGTGCAAAATATCTAAGAAATAGATATCATATCATGCTAATTTTTCATAGGAGAAAATTTTTTCTATGTCAGCCTAATAAAAATAAAGTACAAATAGGTTTAAAGTATACTTATTATCACAATCAGCATGTGAAAAGAAATAGCTTTTGAAATTTCAATATTCTTGACCATGACATAGAAATTTTTTTAAATTATTTCCTTGGCAGAGCAGTATTTTGCTCTGAGAAAATTCAGAAAGTGAGAGCCTTAGATTTTTCCTGGATAAATTTGAAAATTTTAATTCATTTGCAAATGGTTCCTTTAATTACAAATAAATTCACTCTGAAGAATTTTAATAGAGGTCTCCAGTACATTTTGACAATTTGATTTTCAACTCAATTTATTCAGAGCTTTTCATGACTGCAAGGATCACTAAATGAATGTAATACAAAATTAGACATTTGCAGTGTTTCAAATTCTTTATAATAAACAATCCATAAAGTTAAATTTCAATTTACTGAATATTTATTGGTAAATGTAGGATAGGGTTTTCTAAAAGATTTGACATTGGTTTTCAACAATAATCAGTAGGATAATAAAGTCAGAATGTTAAATATATTTCAAATTTACTGAAGTCATAAAACTTGGTTGGAAATTTCTGATGCTTAAGCAAGGTTTGGTATTATCTAGATTTGGAAGGCTTCCTATTAAAACTCAGCTTTGACTAATTCTACACTAAATCATTAAATAAGTATGGCACATATTTAACCACATCTTTAATGTAAACACAATTTATTTCATTCCATTTTACCACAGAGAAAACATTTATTTCAAACCATAGATATGATACTGTATGTGATTTACATTATTTTGATCAAGTCATATTTTCTTGATAGCCTAAAAAACCATTAACATTCATTGCTGGCCACATGGATGTTGCAAGATTTGAACTATATAGGAAAATGCACAGAAAATTGGGAAGACTTCATCTCTTATGCCTTTTCTCACCTTCTAACTCTTGGTGCTTTTTTGCCCTACAGATACTCTAGATGTGCAGATAGCTCTTTGCTGGATATAAATGTGTGTGTTAATAGGCATGTGTTTGTGGGTCCTTAAGACCATAACTATACACTGCATTTAGATTTTTTTTTATTTTTTTCTAATACTGGAAGTTGAATCTTTTCCACCTCTACCAAACACATAACTTTTTAATCTTAATTTTATTCCATAATTTAGATCAATTTATTTAATAGTTTTCTTATCATTAGATATTTAAGCCAGTACAGCTTTTTTGCTACTATAACCTGGAATCTCAGTGTGCCTGTTTATGGTAGGTTGGTAGAGAACTGAAAATCCCTTCCCCACCTTCCCCACTGGCATTGCTCGGAGAAGAACATGATCTGGTCTGGGATAGGAAAGCAGAAACTCTTGGCTACTTCTGATCCATGACCTATACTGCTACTTGCTGACTGCCAGGTATCACCCCTGAGCACTATTAAATCTCCCATCTAGAGAGAAGGGATTCTTCTCTTTACAGTGTTGATGACTTCACTCCCGGCATTAAGTGTGAAGTTCCCTTAAGTCACCAGAAATGTCTAATTTGGTGCCAGTCCCTCTATTTGACTACTTTGCTACCTTATTGTATTTCTCACAGCAACTTAGCGATTTGTGCAAGTTGTCCACCTCCCATACTGGACTGAATTCTTTGAGGGCAGAAGCCATGTCTTACTATCCTTGGCATTCCCTATTTCTCATTTAGTTTCTGACATTCAGGAGGTATTCAATAGTAAGTGCTCAGTAAGCATATTCTGAATGAATGCATGAATGAATCATGAGTGTGGGAGTGAGCAGAATGATTAGATGAATTCAGTTTTAAATGGCTGCAGGTATTGAAATTGCCAATTTGCAATGTTATTTTTTACAATAAAGGCAACATATACATCTCCTGTAATACCACTTGCACAAAGAATGAATAGTCTAATTTCAAGGTCTTATTTCTGTAAAATTACTACTACTTCCAAATATCTGTGTTATTTTAAAAAATGAATTATTTATTTATATGAATGGAAGAGGTACAGAGAGAAGGAGAAGGAGGTGAAGGAGGAGAAGGGGGAAGAGGAGAATGAGGAGGAGGAGGAGGAAGAAGAAAAAGAAGAGGAGGAGGAGGTGATAGAGGAGGAGGAAGAAGAAAAAGAAGAGGAGGAGGAGATGATAGAGGAGGAGGAGCAGAAGCAGAGGAAGAGGAGGAGGAGGAGGAGGAGGAGGAAGAGGAGGAGAAAAAGGAGAAATCAATATTTTATCTTCTGGTTCATTCCCAAATAACCACAACAGCCTGTTTGGGCCAGACTGAAGTCAGGAGCTGGGAACTCCATTCTAGTCTTCCATATTGTGGCAGGGGCCCAAGTATTTGGGCCATGTTCCACTGCCTTCCTGGGTGCATTAATAGGGAGCTGTATTGTTAACAGAGCAGCTAGGTTTCGACCATTTGGGATGCTGGCATGCCAAGTGGCTTAACCCACTGTACCACAACACTGTGACCTCCACCTCGCCCATGTTATTTTTATCATTCTCTGTGCAATCTCTATTTTCTTCCCATTTCAGTTATGTCAGACATTGGAAACAGTTCTGTGATTCTTAACCTGCAGTCAATTAGCACTTTCTTAATGCTGACAAGGGCTCTTGTAGCTGTCACACTTCATATATATCAGCAGAATACTTCCCTTAATAACAAATTATATTTGTCTTACTGCATGGTTGATTAGATATCCAAAAGTGTTTTGTGCCATTTTAAGAGTGTTTGCACCATATTCTACAATGTTTTAATTCCCCACTATGGATGGCTTAGATTGCATTTGCCTTCATTGGAATCCACCCTGTCTTCAATTTTTCTGCTTTGGCACTCATCTTAATCAAATATGTTGTGTTCAAAGGCACTTATCCTTCTCTTTGCTCCTTTTTCTTATTTGAAAAATAAAATGTAGGTACAAGGAATTTAATTAGAGAAAAAACAATGAGGTCTGGGTTTAAAAATACAAAGTAGGGGTGTGTGTGTATGTGTGTGTACACTCACATGTGTGTAGGGGGAGAGAGGAGCTCTGTCTCCAGCTGCTTGCATATAAGTTAGAAACGCTCTATAAATAAATAGGAAATGTTACAAAAATAGTGCAGTATAAATTTTGTTTTAAAACTTTGAAAATTACATTTTCAACAAGTTAAAGCACAAAAATCTACCACAACCATTTGATGTTAGTCACTTTTCTTTTCCCCAAAAATTTCAGTCATTCCTCTCATCTCTTTTTGGAACAATTTTCAATAAATTTCTAACATGTTTTCTTGATTCTACAACTCAGGAGTACATTCACATGAGATTTTTAAAATGCTCCAATATTTATATCCTCTAAGGGGCAATTCATGATTACTGAGTCCATTTAATGGGCTAGGATCTATACTACATACTTTATAAAAATTATATTATCCCTCCAAGAAAGCTCTGAGATAGGGTACATTATTTTAGAGATGAGGAATCAGGTTTAGAGAGGTTAACCAATTTCATCAAATACACCGAGCTTCTAGGTGACAGTGATCATTGGACACAGAGGTAGGATTCAACTTTGGATTTCTGTGACATCATTCTGTTCCCATTACATCACAATGCCTATGATACCTTTAGATTGCAAGGCCTTCTGAGGTCTCCATGCCTCCCTCTTGACATCTTGTCCTTCCCTTCATCTACTGTGATCATTTTATGTGTTTGGTCTCCTCTTCCCCATGGTAAGCTCCATGTATAGTTGGGATGCCTCACTCCTCTGCTTCTCAAACCTCAGGGTCTATCATTCCACCTTCTCTACATGCAGCACTCTATTCAGCACTTGGCAGAAAGTTTTGAACAAGACACAACTGAAAGAATTTGCTCCCAGAATGGGATGGTGACGAGGACACACTGTTGAGGTGGGGAATGATATTAAAGCAGCAGCATCTTACTCTGTCTTGCTTTGCATGGCATGACATAGGTGTTTGGTAAATGCCTTTTAAATGACAAATTACCTTTATGTTTCTTGGGGTTTTCTTCTGTAACAAGAAGAAGAATAAAAACTAAATCCTGAGAAAATTGGTCAGGGAAGTTTCTAGAACCATAGCTTCCAGTGAGCTCTTTTTCACTTTCTACATATGATAAGTTTTGTTCAATGCTTCCAAAAGTCATACCCTTTTTTGTGCCAAATAAAATGGAAACCTGTATCCATTACTAGGATCCCCTGGTACAGCCTAACTGTACCTAATATGAATTGATGTCCCTACCAAGCCATACTTTTAAACATCTGGCACCAAGATGGAACTTCTATTTTGCTGGGTAACTTCTAAATGAATCCTCAAAGTCCTCACAAATCCACGGTAGCTTGAAGCACAGGAGAACTATGCCCAGTTTCAAAGCTGCTGCTGTTTTCAGGAATGTTGTTGACCTCAACCATCAGTATTGTCTCGAGACTCTGAACTCCTGACGGATACTTGGGTGGAGTAAAGGCAAGGGTGTAAACACGCACTGTGCAGTGAGAGCAGGGTCTGCCATGGACATGTTAGCTTCACAGTTTGTCAATGGTGAGTAAAGAATGCAAATCCATCCTTCCATTCACACAGGACAGGAGGCATCGCCTTGATCAAGATGGCTAGAGTTGTTTATTGCAGTAGGACTATTGTACCATATGGGCACTGGTTCAAGTCCCAGCTGCTCTACTTCGGATTCAGCTCTCTGATACTGCATCTGGGAAAATAGCAAAGGATGGCCCAAGCGCTTGGGCCACTGTCATCCATCTAGGAGGCCTAGATGAAGCTCCCAGCTCCTGGCTTTGGCCTGGTCTAGAGCTGACTGCTGTGGCCATTTGGGGAGTGAAGCAGAATTGAAGATTCTCTCTCTCTCTTTCTCCTCTCTCTCTAACTTTGCCTTTTGGGTAAATGAAAAACACTTAAAAACAAAATCTGTGTTGATGAAAGCTATTCAACTGCTCCTGTCTTTGGCTCTCAGATGGCCTCTGTCAGTTCTGAGAGAAGGAAGCAAGTACAGTGGATTAGACTATAGCACGAGGCCATGAGCAAGCCCTCCCTCAAGTTGAGCTAGTGGGCATCATGCCCCTCCTCAGTCATGACTTCATTCAGTGGTCTCGCAGTTGTCAGTTACTTGGGGAAGCAGTGAGGAGAAGGAATAGAGCTAGGAACTCTAAGCTAGACGATCAGCTTTTAATTTTAATGCTGTCTTTTATTATCAATGGGGTCTTGGGGAGTTGCAGAGCCTCAGTCTGTTCTTCTGCAACTTCTGAATCACCCAGCAAAGTGGTTTTGAGAATCAAGATGATATTCAACAGGAAGTGTCGTGTGAATTTAAAACAGTTGTTGTTATTACTGTCCTAGCTCCTGTCTGGACAAATGCAAACCCAGTCCTTACGGGCACTAATGATAACAGCACTCTCTCTATATTTAGTCTTTAGGAACATGTGTGCAGCTTTAACAACAAGCGGCAAAATCAATGGGCTGTAAGCAAGGTTCTGCACATCCCAGTGACAGAGGCTGCTTTCCTGCTGAGTTATCCATTTCCATGCCACAGAGGGAACTAGTTTGAAGAAACTCCCTACTGGAGACCTGAGATGCTTTAACTACATGGGCTTGAACCAGAAGTTCTTGGTACTTTATAAGCTGAAGAAGTTTAAGCTTTTCAGCGCCTTCCAATGGGGCTGGGAAAATGTCAGTGTTGTACAGCCTAAAAGGGTCACGATATTATTTACCTGGGGATAACCCTCATTGTCAAAAGGACCGAGGGAGGGTGTATGGGAAACATGAAGCAGGAATAGTTTACATCCATTCTTAGCGCAATGTCTGATCACTGCTCCAGGGAGGACCAATTGGGAATGCTTTCATTATTTTGGGGGGAAATATCTGTCTTATTTATTTAGTAAACATTTCTTCAGGATTTATTACAGGCCAAGTGCAATATAATTCTGAGGATACTGGACAGGTTGTTGCCTCAAGGGACTCTCAGGCTAATATATATATATATATATATATATATATACTTATATATATACATGTATATATATGTATATAAGTGTGTCATATATATACTTATATATGTGTGTGTACATATATATATATATATATATTTGCTTTTAATCTTCTAGTTTCTGGTGAATATAAAAAGAGTATCTGCCATTGAAATATCTACTCCCTGAAAGGAGTATCAAGTGCTTTGCAGATAGTAATAAGATTTCCATAAGCAGTCCTAAGATGGAAAGAAGCAAATAGTCAAGTAATATTACAATGCATAAATTGAGGCAGACTTCCAAATCTGTGTGGAAAACTACCTGGTTACTCATGGAATAAGAAGAACAGCTAGAGTTTTAAAGTGGTACTCTGGGATCAGGGTTTCTAGGTTTGAATCCTGGCTATGAGAGATGCTGGGAAAACCCTTCACACACTATTTCTTCATTTGTAAGGCAGGGAAATCATCCCTGCCCCTATACCACATTGTGCTAAATATCTACAGTAAACATCATTTTCATTATTCTAAACACTATTGATTTTTAAAGCACCATCCACTAATAATGGCATATTTTTGGAGAGAATAGACAAAAACTCATTCTGATTTCAAGAACAAAATGTGTTTTTTGTAGAAAAAGGAAGATGTATGTTTTCCAAGTTATGTAATACAGTAATTAACAATGTTTAAAAACATAAAATTTCAAACATAGATTATTTCTCTTTCTCCACTAGGCTCCCAACCAAACATCACATATAGGAGAATGATCCACAGAACACCAATCTCACCTTAAGTTCGAGAGGCAATACTTTGACAAAATGCTTTCATACAATGATAGAAAAGTAACTTTATTTACTTGGAGCTCAGAGAATATTCAGTTGTCCCTGTTTGCCCCTCTTTTTTCCAGTTGTTCTGGGATTTCAGAGCCAGGCAGGCACAGAGGAGAGCCTAGCCATACATATGGTGCTAAGCCTCACAGGGACACCTAGAACTTTCTCACCCTGGGTGCTTCTTGTAGTGGTGCGCAGAAGGGTGTTGTGTTTAGGAACTACTTAGGAAAAGGCTTTCCTCCAAGAAATACATCAGAATGCCCACCTGCTGTTAAAAAAGCTGACTCTGGCCACTGGAAGTGGTTTTCATGGATCTCCCCAGGATGGTGAGCCTGTCTAAAGGATTTTACTAGTGTTTTACCTCAACCTCAGACTTAGCTCACTTCTCACTTGGCAAACCTGCTTTGGCACTGAACTGTTGACATGGAATTTTCCACTGCTAAAGATTTACAGATGTTGTTTGGTTTATTTCAGATCCAACTTGTGTGTGTGTATGTGTGTGTGTGTGTGAGAGAGAGAGAGAGAGAGAGAGAGAGAGAGAGAGAGAGAAATAGACACATAGACTACAAATTAATCAGAATATACAACATTCACTAGAAATGCTATACAACAGAGTGCATCTGCTATCTTTTGGGCACTCCACAAAGAAAGAGGACTGCTACCTCTATCTTTTCTGCATGTCTGGTGAACTCAGTTATGGACACAACAATCCCCTAGTCCTTGGCACAGTGTGGCACACACTTATCAGTTAATGAATGCTCTATGAATGTTTACTGAATTGAGTGAGCTAAATGAAGACTTCAGGGAAAGACAATTCATCCTGCAGAGTGTTAGACCTACCACAAAGTAAATCAATCCTTAGAATATTTCTTAATAACACAATGAATTAAGGTGTATATTTCTCCATTTTCCCTTCCTTTCTTACCCCTCTGTTTTTAGGAGAATTAGAGTCATTTGTTTAGACTAGAAAAATTTTCTGCAGTTTTGCTGGAGAAACTTTAAAGAGGTATCATCCAAACACTCAAGAATTTTTTAATGAAGTAAACTTGATAGGCAAACAACAATCCAAATCCCCAACCACTATTCCATACAATATGCGTATTAAGTCTGAAAATTAGATACATCAAATTTCAATTTGGCTTCATGCAAGCTTTGTTTTATGGGTTCATAAAGAAATATTTTCTTTGATTATTGGGATTCTTGCAAAGTGGAATCAGCACAGACACTTCCCGAACTTGGCAAAGCCTGTTTTCCGGGTGATGAGGAATCATCTTATATAGTAAGTGACTTTTTTAAAGACTCTTGAGATAAATATGCTCTGAATTAGATTCTTAAATCTACCACTGATTCTCAGTATATTTTGTGAAAGTTGCTCAACCTGGAGGAGAAGATCTGTTTTTCTCATTGATACAAAAAAAAAAATTTACTTGATCAGATTTTTTTCAAAAGTAAATGTGATAGTAAAAGGCATAACTCAGTGACAGGAATAGAGAAAGTGCTCAATAAATAGAAAAATAAAAAAATGAAGGTCTCTTGAAGCTTCATATTTTTTTCTGTAAAATGGAGATAGTATTAATCCCTTACTTACAGTACAAGGCTGTTGAATCAAATGAAGAAATGCATAAAAATGTTTGATAAACTGAATAGTACAAGGTGAGCAGAAAGTGATGATAAAAATGACTCACACCAATATAGCTTTAAAAAATGCTAGCCTGTCTAGAACACTTCCTCAGTATCTGAAATTTATTTCTGAAGCTGTGGAATTTGATTTCTGTATTGGTTTTGGAAATCAAGCCACACAAGGCCTTGTGCATGAGGATAAACGTGAAACTCTACAGCGGAAAAATGGAAACTTCAGACATTACTAGGGCTTAGTCACGGGTGATTTTCTTTAAGCATTTAGCCAGTGAGTTGGATGAAAGTCGGAGTGAGGATGCACAGGCTGTAGTTTAACTGGTGTGATTCACAGCTCATGGTGTACATGAAGGAACAAGGAGCTATGCTTTCTAATTTAAGGAATAGTGCTTAAGACTGCATCCAACTAGATAAGAAAACCTTCCTTGGTGAACATAAATATTAAATCTTGCTGTATTTGTCCTTTTTTGTTTGATACAAAAACCATGAAGCTAGGGGCAGGCATTTGGTAAAGCAGTTAAGAAGCTGCTTGGGACCCCCACTTGCCATGTTGGAGTGCCTGGGCTTGAGTCCTGGCTCTTCCTCTGATTCCAGCTTCCTGCTAATGGGTACCCAATGAGGGAGCAGGTGAAGATTCAAGTAGTTGGGAGACCTGAGTGTTGTGGACATCTGAAGAGTGAACCAGCAGATGGGAGATTTTTCTCTGTGTCTCTGCCTCTTAAATAAATAAAACTTTTTAGAAATTAATTTGTCATATGTTGATTTCATTTTGTTCCAGTAAATTCTCAGGAGTGGGATGGCTGGGTCATATGGGGGATGGTTAAGCTTGTTATAAAATAAACTGCAAGTATGTCATTGTAAAAATTAAAAGAAAAAATAAGGAAGGAAGGAGCAGGGAGGGTGGGCATGTGGGCAGGAGGAAGGGTAGGGTGGAAAGTATCATCATGCTCTTAAATCTGTATATATGAAATACATGAAATTTGTATTATATAAATAGACAGTTAGCAGAAAGAAACAAATTAAAAAAATCATGGAGCTAAGGGCTATAATAATGATGTTCAAGCTTCCTGTGCTCTATAATAATAACCAGATCTTGTCCAGTGAAAACGGTTATATTCTTGCCTGGTTATAGAGCAGGGCAGATAAGGGAGCTAAAGCAATTCCAGCTCTAGAGATAGGTAGGCTGGAAGTTACCTTGGGTATAGCATGAGGAATGCAAATAATTTGAAATATTTTCATGACATTCCTGTTGGATTTTTTCTCTTACAGCATTTTGATACTTATGTATGCCTATTATCTAGGAGGGTAATGCAATATTCCTAGGTAAGTATAGAAACAATGGGAAGAACACATAGAGACAAAGGAAGCTCAGAGAGGCTAGCCAATTTATCTAAGGTCACACAGCAATTCTGGGCCAGGAACTCAAATTTTCTAGTCCCAACCTTATTCTGTACTTTTCCCCTACCTCCTATTGATTTGCTACTTTCCTCTGCAAGTGACTGCTATTTTCTCTTTTGCTTCTGAGTGTACATGTCCATGGCTACCTCAGACTGGCTTGCTCACCCTAAGTAACCTTTTAACAGCCAATTTCTGATACAACTATAGATTCATATCTACAGTGAATTCTACAGTGAATTGGTTAAGTCAAAATATAAGATTTGCATTGTCTTCCCAGTGTACTCTCAAAATGAAAGCTTCTCAAATGTCTTTAGTGTGATTCTGTGCTTTAAGACTGAAAGTGAGTAGGGGAGTACGGCCTATGCAAGTTCTTGCTGGTTGTGCACACTTGAGGCTGACTGGCAGGTTCATGTTGTAGCACCATGTCCAGTGAGCACAGAGCACGTACCAGGACTGAGGTGAGATAGGACGCTCAGGAAGGGAGCAACCAGTCCTTCACCCTGGTACCCCTGAATATCAGTGTGGAGCAGGATTCCCAACAGTATCTGCAAATAGCAGGGCCATGTGGCAGCAGAGAAACATAAGGCAAAGGGCATGAGCTGATCACAAATCTAAACCTATATAACTTAGTATGCTGGCTGTTCTCCTTGAAAGCATACATTTCTTCCTTTTTTGAGTAACAACCACGGTGAAGTCTTGTGCTAGACACCTGTGATGTAATGATTAAAATGTGGCCCTGGCCCTCGTAGACTTTCCATTAGAATTACCTAACACTCATCGATTGCCACAGAAAAGACAGTTCTAGAACTGGCTCTAGCCTCTTGCTTAAATGCTGCCAGCAGTTCTTAATAAAGGCCAGAAGTCCTTACCTGATTCTTCAGCCCTGTCTCTTTCTTGGTCTCCCCTCCCTTTTGGTTCCCTCAGAGTCTACGTTTTGGAAGTTTCTCAGTTCTACTGTCTCCCAACTTGAAAACATTACCCAGTGCTGTTTCCTCTGCTTGGAATACCTTTGTAGTTTTCATCTAGCTTCTTCAGCCTTTCTATTTTATCTTTTTTTCTTCTTCTTTTTAACACCACTTCCTTTGGCACCTCACCGAGCTATGATAGGTTGGTTCCGCATTGAAATGCCGCAAATATATTTCCTTTTCATCAATCATCATACATGTAACTGTTTAGTTTCTGTAAGTATTTGCATAATATTTGTGAGACACTTAGGAGGCACTTGGTGAGTGGGACTGCTGGTGAGTGGGACTGCCGGTGGTGGCCATCTTCTCTCACCCTGATAAAAACAAATGATCTAACGATTTTGAAAATGTTGAGAGTTTAGTAAGTATTTTCTATTCCTGTGCATGTCTCATACTAAAGTAGTTTTTTTTTTTTTTTCAAATGAGGTGAAAGGAAGAATCACCTGATGAACAGATTGACAGAATTACTTACCTTTAACTTACTTCTCAACATAATTATCTATTTCTGGATCCTCAAATTACTCAGCCAGATTCTTCTTCAATCCTAAGATTACCTTTTATGCCTTAATGTGCTATATATGTTCTTAGTTGCTATCTTAATATTATAGGTATTATACGGTATGCAGCTAGAAAAATCACATAATGGAAACTTAAATGTAGCCCCTTAACATACATCAGAAGCGAATAGAGCTTTTTTAGGGCATTATATGGTAACAATTTCATGCTCAGTTTAACTATTTTCATGGCTGAGAAAAAAATATTTTGCTTATTCAGTAATTATTTTTCTATAAAAGTATTCCCCTGACTGTTGGCAAAAAGTCCATGGAAAATGAACTCTTTGGGTGTATGTGAAAATGGAATTGTCATTGAAGTTAGGACAAAATGTAATCATATATAGCACCATTTACGAAGAAACTGGAACTCTAAAACACACACACAAACACACATGTATATAAGAGAATCATTGTCTTTTGAAGGATGTATTGTCATTTAGCTACCAGGCTGTGATGGAAAGACAGGGCAGTGAATAACAAAGCTAGAGACCATTTAGGTGACTCTTTCAAGGGTCCAGATGAGAAGTGGTGAGGATGGTAAGAACAGAGAACAGGGGACAGTCACTTGGGAGGCTTTGCTAACTATGTCAGTGTAGACAGTGTAGAATATGAGAAAGAGTAATGTGTCTTAAGTTCCCCCAGGCTTCCAACTTAGGCAATGACTGAGAATAAAAAGCTGTCACTGAAGGGAGCAATGAAAATGACCTAGAGTCCATCTTGGAACACACTGGATTTCAGAGGACATTGTTGTGACCAAAGATTCTTGTACCAGGCTTTTTAATTAATTAATTTTAATGGCAGACTGACTAGAGGAGGGGTCAGAGATAGAGATCTTTCATTTCCTGGTTTACTTCCCAAATGACAGCAATAGCCAGAGCTGGGCCTGGCTGAAGTCAGGAGCCAGGAACTCTACCTAGGTCTCCCAGGAGTGGCAGGGGCCAAGACACGTGGTCCATCATCTGCTGCCTTCTAACCACGTGCATTTTCAGTGAGCTGAATTGGAAGAACAGCCAGGACTCAAATCAGCACTCTGATATGAGATGCCCAATCGCAAGCCCCACCTAAATCTATTGTACCATAATGCTAGCCCTTCTAGGCTTTCTTAATTTCAGGGACTGGTAGTATGGGGAACTATATATTCAACAACTCAAGCAATTTCTAAACCAGAGACTTCCCTGGGCCTCACGAATGGTTACAGATGAGGGTCTGCTGCTATGAAAGACTGAGTTGTGTGGAACACATTCTAATCTGTCCACTCTATCCTCCAGATCCATGGAAAAACTAGGAAATTATAAAAGTAACTATTAAAGCTTACTGCTGTTTGTGTTCAAATAAAAATAATCTAGAAGAAAACTGATCCCTGTCAAACTGAAGCAGGCAAATTTCTTTCCTCTTGTTTAATAATTTAAGAAGGAATCCCGAGCATACTGCCTCTGTTGATGTAGGAGTAGATCCTATAATTAGACTCCAATCTGAACCATGAGGGTGAGGATCAGAAAGCTGACTCAGTGCCTGGTGTCAGTTGTTTTCAGTTTCTACGAGAGGCTAAAAATTGGAAGATGCAAGATGACTGAAGCCCTATCCTGGGAGTTGTTTTAGCACAGTCAGAGGATAAGTTCTTTTGATTGTTATTTGCTGGTAAATTTTTTCTTCATCTCCTTTACTCTAACCTGAAAAATATCTGTTGGACTTCTTGGGGATGGTACACATCCTTCCAGTTAAGAGCCAGGAATCAGTGCACTCCAGTAGTTTCCCTATTATTTAAACAAAAACAGAACTGGTTTCTGTGGGTCAACTCAAGAATCTACCCTTCTTAATACAACCTGGTTATGCTTAACCTGTTTTAGAATAAATTAACAAATCCATAAAATATCATCAAACCTTTCTGTTCCACAGATACAGCAAGTCTTTACTTGGCCCATTCTGGATTCATCAAAACATAAGAGGGGTGAAAAAATACTATTCATACAAAAGCCAGTCTCAAATAGGAATTTAATATTCTTGCCCATACTGCTTATTTTCCATCTTGACTCATTTCCTGAACCTGTTTCTTTTTCTTTTTGTTTTCTCTCCTATACAGAACAAGCTCTTTCCCTCTACTTAACAACCATTCAGATATCTTTAAAAGAAGGGAGGCCTGGGCTGGTGTAAACAACCACCTGTGCTATAGGCATCCAATATGAGTGCCAGTTCAAGTCCCTGCTGCTCCACTTCCAAAACAGCTCTCTGTTAATGTGATTGGGAAAGCAGCAGAAGATGGCCAGGAGAGGCCTGGGAGACTCTGATGAGGTTCCAGGCTTTGGCTTGGCCCAGCCCTGGCTGAGGCAGCCATTCAGGGAGTGAACCAGTGATTGGAAGATCTCTCTCATCTTCTGCTGCTTTCCCAGGCCCAGTAGTAGGGAGCTGGATCGGAAATGGAGCATCTGGAACTCGAATTGGTGCACATATAGGTTGCCAGCGTTGCAGGTGGTGGCGGTGGTGGCTTAACCCACTACACTGTAAAGCCAAACCCTAGATAGTTTTAAATAATATTTTTGTTTTAAAGTTGCCTGGTAATCCTTACTTCTAAATTCAAATTAACAATAGGGCATGAAAATACTGATTGTAAGTTCTTTATACTTGGACAGGAATTTTCAACTAGTGATGGTCAGGGCTGGCTCTGTGGCGTACCAGGTAAAGCCTCCGCCTGCAGGGTTGGCATCCCATATGGGCACCAGTTCAAGAGCTGGCTACTCTACTTCCCATCCAGATCTCTGCTATTGGTTGGGAAATCAGTAGAAGATGGCCCAAGTGCTTCGGCACCTGCACCCACGTGGGAGACCCAGAAGAAGCTCCTGACTCGTGGCTTTAGCTAGGACCAGCTCCAACCATTGCAGCCATTTGAGGGGTGAACCAGTGGATGAAAGATATCTCTCTCTCTCCCTGCTTCTGCTTCTCTGTAATTCTGCTTTCAAATAAATAAATGAATCTAAAAAAAAAAAAAAAGAAAAAACTAGTGATGTCACAAACTAGAGATAGGCTTGGGATGTGCTCATTTTGGAGATACCCAAGTATCTCTGCTTAGGCTAGATTTCCTCAATCTATTAATATAATTTCTTTGATTTTAAAGTTTGATTCTTGAGTCCTGGGAGTGAAGAAGTGATTTGTACCCAGAGGATGTTGGGGAGATGTTTCATAATTCATTATGCGCCTTCCTTAATATTTCTGTTATCTGTGCAATATTTTAGCACTACTTTGATCCATGTCAGATGTCTCAAGTCCAGAGACTTTATGTTTCAATCTTTTCAAATAGGAAAATCCATTTGTAATGGTAGGAATGGTGGGCAGATCAGAGAGAATACGGGCTCAGATGCTCCTTATTAAGACTTACCATTTCTTCCCTACATCCCTGCTTTTAGTTACCGAAAGCCTTAAATGCCTGAGTCCTTTTAGGACTTTGTACTGCTTGTTAGTTTTCTATCCCTGTAGGCACGTGAGTTTCTGCTTTCATAGCTCTGGCACATAATTTTCCATTTACCCATCTGCTTTCCTGCTTACAAACTTCTGTTCCTATCTTTTATATATCTTGTTCTGATCCATTTCCTTTCTATGTAGATTTTTACCTGTTTAATTCCTTCATTGTTACTTGGTGGAATTTTGGAAGAGCACATAAGTAAATGCACGTTTTCAAACTGCCATGCTTAACAAAAAGCTGAAAATTTGCAATTACCCTCTGTTAAACTTGACCTTAGTACTTTCTTGCTATTAGTCTTATCTTGTCAAGATTCTATGAACCTCAGCTCTGTTATCATAACTTGTTTTCTATCTCCAAACTTTGTAACATCTGCAAAAGGAGACATCAAGAAGAAATAAGGTAGGATTCATTTATTTTCATCTTTCACTCATTTTCTATTGGTTTTCCTACCTTTCCAGATCAACAGAGAATTATTCCATGAATCCATATATTTATCTATTTTAAAATGTTCTGAGAATAGAAATAAAGGCTGAAACAACATAATCTCTGCCTTAAAAAAAACTCAGTTTATTAGAGGTACAGACATGAAAATAGACCATAAAATAAGATTGTTATAGTGGTAAACAAGAAGCCTGCATTAATACAGAGAGAACTGAAGGAAAATACTTGAACTAGTGTCAAAGGAAGGAGAAAGAGGATAGGGCTTAAGGGTAGGTACACCTAGACTCCATCTTAGAGGACAAGGAGGCACTGGGTAAGCAAGGAAGATGACTTAGAGTAGGGGTGATACAAGGGAGCAGCTGCATAGAAGCAAAGGATTATGCCCCTTCTGCCTCTGAGGAGTGGAGATTCCTTTCAATTGATAAAAGTGCATGAAAAGGGGAACCAAGTTACATTCTGATGGGAGTACCTGGTGCTAACATCCTTCCATGAGTAAATATAGAGCAGTCATTATAATATAATGAGGCATTTGACTTTGAATAACCAGAAAAACAAAGGTGTCAGGGACCTTTGGCTGAATTAAAAAATTACTAATTTCTTACATTAGTGGGAAGCAAAGAAAAGAATTATGAAAAGCATATGGGATTATTATTACTAACACATTGCAAATCATCACCATCCCCAACCTTGAGGAATCCTCTTAAACTTATAAAATGAAGCTTCTGGGCCGGCGCCGCGACTCACTAGGCTAATCCTCCACCTTGTGGCACCGGCACACCAGGTTCTAGTCCCGGTCGGGGCGACAGATTCTGTACCGGTTGCCAGTCTTCCAGGCCAGCTCTCTGCTTTGGCCAGGGAGTGCAGTGGAGGATGGCCCAAGTACTTGGGCCCTGAACCCCACGGGAGACCAGGATAAGCACCTGGCTCCTGCCTTCGGATCAGCCGCGGCGGCCATTGGAGGGTGAACCAACGGCAAAAGGAAGACCTTTCTCTCTGTCTCTCTCTCTCACTGTCCTGTCACTCTGCCTGTCAAAATAAAATAAAATAAAATAAAATAAAGCTTCTTCTCTATGCATTGCAGCACATTCCTGGTTTGGATATTGTACTATAGTTTTGTAAGAAATCAATCCTGGGTAGGAGATGCACAGGAACTCCCTGTTCATTTATTTGAAACTTCCTTTGCAACTTTTAAAAATTAAAAGGTAGCAGCAGCAGCAACTTCTCCAGGCCAGAGATGGGGAGCTCTATTTCACTTGTATCTCCATTCAGGGCTGTAATTAATTGAATTCAGTGTGCTGCTGCACATTACTATGAAATTAAAGTCCAATTAGGATGGTCTCATGGGCCTGGTATAAGGCTGGATAAGAGGCCAGACCCAATACTGGGGCTGAATGGAAGTAGAACTGAGAAGGGAGAGGTGTTTAAAGCATTAGCTTCTAAGTACAGCAACTGTGGTTAAAAAAAAATTAAAATATACTGAAGATAGCATTCAATCAAAATCTGTGAAGCAAGGGAGTTTCCCTGCTGGGCATTCCATTTCTAGTTCTGCTTTCTGGCCCAATACTGGTGAAGACAATTACATTCCATCAGTCCCAGCCTCTCGTAGCTCCTGCTCCTTCCTGGGGCTGGAAGAGAGGTGCTAAGAAATTACAAGGCATAGGTAGGAGAACAACCTTGAACTCATACACAACGGATAATTCCAGCATTAATGACTCAGTGCATAAGGAACCTGTGGAGTGAGGAAATTGTGTTTTTGCAAAAGAATGTCTATATACTTGGGTCCAACTGAAGGAATGAGACAGGAATAAGCAATATAAACTTATTTAGCAAGAATTTCAGTCCTGGTTTTATTAAGATGCAGTTTATCTGCTGATCATTGTTTCTAATATCCAACTCCCACACTTTCCATGCCCTGTTTTATGTTGTAAGGGCTGACTCTATACAAATCAAATTTCCTAAGCTCTCTGGAAAAATTACTTCTGGCTATGTTCTGTCAATGGGAGGCACTGACTGGAGATGGGAGGGCAAAAAATGGGGCAGGGGGAGGTTTTACCCTTGTCTTTCAGGTGATATTTCAAGAGTGTCTGTCCCCTGACCCCTTGATTTCTATAGATTTTAAAAAATGATCAGGTCTCCATGAGCATACACATGAAAGTTTCTTGATGTGCTCTTGCTCTGGATTTCTTTCTTTTCTTTCTTTTTTTTTTCTAATTTTTTTGCCAGAGACAGTGAGAGAGAGAGAAACAGAGAGTTATAGACAGTGAGAGAGAGAGACAGAAAGGTCTTCCTTCTGTTGGTTCACTCCCCTAATGTCTGCTAAGGCCAGCGCTGTGCCAATCCGAAGCCAGGAGCTGGGTACTTCCTCCTGGTCTCCCATGCAGGTGCAGGGACCCAAGCACTTGGGCCATCCTTTGCCCCCCAGGGCCACAGCAGAGAGCTGGACTGGAAGAGGAGCAACCGGCACAGAATCCAGCACCCCAACTGGGATTAGAACCCGGGGTGCTGGCGCCACAGGTGAAGGATTAGCCAAGTGAGCCACAGCACCGGCCCGCTCTGGATTCCTTTTATCAGAATTGGGAGGGGGAGTTTTCTGGCTTTACTTAAGCATGTTAGGATTAGCTGGAGAATACTTATTTAGAGTAGATAGCACTGACATTCTAACTACCACTAGAGAACTACACCCAATGGGTGGCTGCAGTGCAACACACTGATGGGTGGTGGCACAAGAAGTTTTGACAATCGTGCCTGTGGTAGGCTGAATAGTGGCCCCAAGCACATTCAAATCTGGGTCCTCAGGACCCATGACTGTTACTTTCTATGGCAAAAGGGACTTTGAATGCGTGATTATGTTCAGGATTCGGAGATGACAGTGGATTATCTGAGTTGGCTCCTAATGTAATTAATTAGGGTCCATTTAAGAGGTGGGAAAGAAACTCAAATGATGAAGTAGAAGAGGAGACAATGAGAGCAACAGGAATGATGTAAGAAAGAGGTCACAGCCAAGGGGTTCTGCCTCCAGAAGCTAGAAAAGTGATGGAAATGGATTTCCCGAGGACTAACCAGGGTTCATCAGCTCTACCGGCAACTGAATTTTAGCCTATTGAAACTGGGTTCAGACTTCCGGCCTCCAAAACTGTAAGAGAATCGATTTATGCTAGTAGAAGCCATTTGTGGTCATTTGTAATAGCACCAATAGGAAACTAATACATTGCTTGTGAATCCAGATTCTCCTGAACTCAAGTCTTTGGAAAAACCTATCCATGAATTTAGCTTGCTATAAAACAAGCCTTTAGAGAAGTGTGCAAAATTTAATTGCCTGAGATATCGCAGTGCCTCAGATGCCCCTTCAAGACAGAGGAGGTACCAACCTTGTGCTGCATTGGGTTGGGACACCACTTGCAACACTGGGATTCCATATCAGAGTGCCTATTTGAGTCCTTGCTGCTTCATTTCTCATCTATGTCCCTGCTAATGTGTCTGGGAAAGCACTGAATGATGTTCCAAGTACTTATGCCTTTGCCATCTATGTGAGAGATGCAGATGGGAGTTCCTTGCTCCTGCTTTGGCATGGCCTAGCCCAGGCTATTGTGGCTATTTGGGGAATGGACCAATGGGAAGAAGTGCACGCTCTCTCTCTCCCCCTTTCTCTCTCCCTCTCTCTCCCCTTCCCATCTCTTTGTACCTATGCCTTCCAAATAAATAAATAAATCTTTAAAAAAAAATAGGATTTACCTCCCCAGCAGCTCTTGGCTGAAGAGAACTGTAACACCCAAACCTAATCCTCATTCCTGGGGGCAGCCTGCGTGTGATGACTGGTCAGAGAAGGTTTTTGAAGGCACAGCCTCTATATCCCAACCCAGAATGACTCTAATGAGCCATTCATTTAGATGTTTTCTGTGGGATTGTATCAGCATCCAAATTTTCCTTCTTCCCAATCCTATTCCCGTCTGTATTTTGATTCTGAATCACTTCCCAATAACTTTCTTATCTGCCAGTTTCCTTCCAACTGTGTTCTTGGGAACCCAACCAGCAAAAATAACTTGTCCATATTTCGGCAAAAGCACTGCTTGGTCAATTTCTCTATATATCTAGAAATAATTATCAACCCACCGTTCCCCAATACATCAAATTGAAAAATAGCTTAGAAGAATGCAAGATCCTTTAAAAATGCTCCCTTGCTGGGGTCTTTGGTGCATCATGAGTTAGGAAGTGAGGAAGGAAGAATGCATCAGAAAGGAGGGGAGATGGAAATGTCAAGCGCTGACATGTATAAGGAAGAATAATGTGCTTGGCTACTGCACATTTAATTCTTATTACTGCTTCCTAAGAGAGATGTTATTATCTCACTTTTATAGCTGAAGAATTTGAAGCCTAAAGAAGATAGCTGAAGGCCGGCGCCGTGGCTTAACAGGCTAATCCTCCGCCTTGCGGCGCCAGCACACCGGGTTCTAGTCCCGGTTGGAGCACCGGATTCTATCCCGGTTGCCCCTCTTCCAGGCCAGCTCTCTGCTATGGCCCGGGAAGGCAGTGGAGGATGGCCCAAGTCCTTGGGCCCTGCACTCGCATGGGAGACCAGGAGAAGCACCTGGCTCCTGGCTTCAGATCAGAGAGATGCACCGGCTGCAGCGGCCATTGGAGAGTGAACCAACGGAAAAAAGGAAGACCTTTCTCTCTCTCTCTCTCTCTCTCTCTCTCTCTCACTATCCACTCTGCCTGTCAAAAAAAAAAAAAAAAAGAAGAAGATAGCTGAGAGAGCTAGAAGATAGCCAAGAATTGAGTCTAGTTTTGTTGGAATACAGAGACCATGTTTCTGGAATGACTTTCTCTTAGTTCCATCCTTCCTTCCAGGTTTAGCTTAAACATACCTCCTTCTTTGAGCCATCTTTGATCACCATGAACAGAAGCTAACTCCTGATTTTAAACGTTGATTGTACTTAGTGTCTATACTATTAAAAATGTTATCAAATCAAACCCTATGTATGAGATGTATCTTCCTTTAAAAAAAAAAGATTTATTTTATTTGTTTGAAAGGCAGAGTTTCAGAAAGAGAGAGAGAGAGAAAGAGAAAGAGAGAGAGAGAGAGAGAGAGAGAGAGAGAGACCTATATTCCATCTACTGGTTCACTCCCCAAATGGTTTCAACAGCCAGGGTTGGGCCAAGCTGAAGCCAGGAGCCAGGAGCTTCTTTTGGGTCTCCCATTAAGTGAAGGAGCCATGTTCCACTGTTTTCTCAGGTGCATTAGCAGGAAGCTGGAAGTAGATCAACCAGGACTCAAATTGGTGCCCATATTGGATACTGGCACTGCAGAAGGTGGCTTAATCCCTTGTGCCACAGTACCAGCCCCCTGAATTATGCCTTCTAAACAGAATTGCAAACTGGAGAGCTGGGTTAGACATATTTTAACCCTCAAAAGTCAGTATGAGAGCATTTGTTGCAATGCATATTTATTTCTTAAAAGTACTCTAAACACAGTCAGTTCTTCACACTTTGGTCCCTTTGAGCAAGTAAATGAGCTGTCTGCAACATATATTCCTTATCTGCATGGAATGTTCTTTTTTTTTAGTTTTATATCTCCTTTAATGCTAAGCCTTTTCTAGTCTTTCTCTATCAAGTAGAATTAATCAAGTCCCTCTTTATCTTACTCTAATATATTCATTACTGCATTTATGACACAGCTGTATTTTATATGCTTATTTTTGTTTCCCTTGCTAGTCTAAAACTCCACTGAGGAAATCATTATGCTTTGTTTTTAATTTTGTATACTCAGCTCTTACAAATATCTTATAAGAGGTACTCAAAAAATATCTATTGAATTGAATAAGTACACCAAGTTTGAGGCCAAAAAAAAAAAATCAGAAGGAACAGCAACTGTACAGACTGCTGGGGTAGCCAAGGAAAAATTACTTAACCTCTCTGAAATGTAAATAAACCAACTACAATTACAAGACTATTAAGATGACACACATAAAGAGGTTGCAGAAAGTAGGGGCCCAGAAAATGCCCATTCTACTTATATTAAAATGAAAATGAGTTTGCAACCTAATTATTTGTGCATTTTTTGTACTCAGGGTTTGGCAGGGCCCTCTAAGGTGGTTTATGACAAATTAGTATTCGGTATAAACCTTTCAAAGAGTTGCTCCCTTATCAATGTTTGATGATGATTGATCATGATGAAGAAGGACAAAGAGAAGTCAGAGGAGAAGAAAAGGGGAGAAAGGAAGATGAGGAGAGGAGAAAGAAGAAAGCATCCTATGCTTTCAATGTATTCTGATTAAATTTCTAGCCAGAAAGAGAATGCCCCAGGAAGTCCAATTTATCAAGCTGTTCGATTCTAAATAAAGAGCATCTAACAGGGAGACATGCAAATCCTATTTCCAAAGCACACTTTAAAGATTAATCGTGTTAGGAAATTGCTCTCCACCTGACTCAGAGTTACCAAGGTCACGTTTACCATCTAAGGACATGTCTTCTGCCTCAAGGAAGCCTTGGGAAAGTATTATGGGATATAAGCACCCTTTGCAGAAAGCAAGAAATAAACCACCTAAAATTTACATGCATTAGCAAATTTAGCCTACACTTTCTCAATCAAATTTGACCCTGTTAGAGAATTGAGCTCATAGCAGAGAATAGCAAAGTTTATCTTAAACTGAAAAACAGAATCATCACTGTTTGCCTTAAAGTGTGAAAAGCTTTCATAAGTGGTGTCATTATAGGGTTTTTATAAATTTGCAGTGAAATTGCACCCCAGCTTGGAGCCACAAAGTAGTGATTGCAGAAGCTGTAGGAAGGTATCTAGCTGGAAACAGCCTGTGCTTGTTTCATTTCTCTGGGGGAGATGACAAGATTTTGAAAGTTAATTATCCACTTTGAGAGATGATTAGGATGAATAGCAATCGTGTATGTATGAAATGTAGCTGCATGGTTTTAAGTGTGTTCTCTTGATATCATTGTTGTATGATTACAAGTTAATGAGACCTGAGGGCAGCCCTACTGTGTGTAGTGTCATATCATGGATGTGGCTGTCAGTTTTTCCCAAACTGATCTCTCTTTCACATGACTGGATAAGTTGTCTTTTGGTTTCCTTGTTCAGACCTTCTTTTTGCATGTGCAGTGAATCTTCATGTTCTCTTGTCTTCTCCTCCAAAGACGGAAGATAAAATTCACAAACAGGTCATCCTAAAAATGCCAGCAACAACTCTCTTTGCTGCCTCCCATGTCCATACCTAATTTTCTTTATCAACATGAATCTCTTTCCATACAATTATCATTGTGTTTTCTTGGGCCTGCATTAAACATATTTTGTTCATAAGTCTCAATAGGCTACACAGGCTTGGGCCCCTAAAAATTCTTAAATTTATGAATATTACTATACATGTCATCTCTGTCCATAAAATTCAAAAAATATTAGTTACTTCATGTCCTTCACAGGAAGAATTTCTGTGTGTGGGAGGGGGATAGTTTTACAAAGAAATAAATACATCTTACTTGTTGATGAAAGTGATCATGCACAAACAAGTGACACACTGAGGGAGTGGAAGCTGAGAAAAGTTTGAACTGGTGGATATTGCAGAATGCTGAATTTATACTACTCTTCAGAGGTCTGGGAGTCCTAAACCAGTGATGACACTGTTTTCCATCCCTACCAGTTCCTCTCACTTAACATGATTCTTTGCCCCATATGGGACAACATTTTTGCCCACTGAGTTAAAGCACTCCACTCTGTTGTAGAGCTAGATTAGAATTTGAATATAAGAGAATGTATCTCAAATGCCATAGCCTCGCTTTCCTTTCTGAAGTCTTCAAGTGAAAACCTTCCATTACAACATTCCAAGTGCCCAGTGTTTTCAGAATGTCTGTACTTTCCCATCCATATTTCTCATATGTCTTCCCCCTACCCCTGACAATGATACTTCTCTTGTAGTCTACAATCCAACCAATTTGCATGGCCCCAATTATCCCTTCCTGATTCCTCTGATTCAAAAGAGCCCCCTTTTTTTTTGCTTCGCATTCGCCAAGCACTCTGTTATGCCACTCATGCTCTGCTTTGCATTTTGATAGTGTACATTGTCTCCTTTCTCCTAGAGAATGTGCTCCAGAAAGCAAGGAGACACATCCTAGCTGTCATTCTCACTTCCAATGCCCCCGCATGGAGTCTTATATGAGTGACTTAAATATGTCTGCAGAAAGATCAATAAATCATTTTATTTAATGTATGGCAGAACTTCCTTAGGATAATGCCAGTGAGGTTAATATATGCTAGTAGTTAATTAATACATTCATGTGAGAACAAGACTCTAGTGCCATATTTGGTTTGTGTGGTCCCTCTTAGGAGTACCTGGAGATGAGGGCATGGTTGAGATAGCTCAGAGATTCATCCAGGCCCCAAATGAAGGAAACAGCTACCACAGACAACTGCACAAACTCTCTGTAGAAAGATCTTTGAAAATACCAGTCCATCCTCC